>NW_016690212.1:894295-1093628 GCF_001604755.1 Lepidothrix coronata
ATATTGCTGGAGTCACATGCATTCAAAATAAGGTTTGGGTTATACATTTGGGTTTTGTGGGTTAAGACCAATTGTTTGTTTGTATGATTGTACTTACTGTATTATTTTAATAAATTGTTATTCTGACTTTATAATCTCTCCTTTGAGTTGGGTTCATTACCCCTGCTGGTTAACTCTTAAACCAGCACATACATCATTTAAAAAATGAAGAGTTCTCAAACAATCAGAATATAACTCACTAGAAATTTCAATTTCCCTGTGTTATTGTTCAAAGATTTCCTAGTAATGTTATCACAAGTACAACAATACTGTACTATTTTCAGTTTTGGATTTTTCAATTGTTTTACTATACATTTGTAGTATTCACAGCTTGATGCAGTTCTGCAGTTTGTTAAGGACCTTGAAGTGTGATCTCTCTCTTCCTCCCTTCTTTTAAAAGATTAAATTTATTCTCAAAAGCAGCTGGTGAATTATCAGTAATTTTCATGTGCTTGAAAATGATTGAATCAACACAATCACATGCTACAAATGAACAGGTGCTGGAAACATGCCTTCAGATATCTTAGAAAAAGACCAAACCAGGCTGCATAAGCTCAGTTACAAAAGGTAACCCTTTTGGCACTTCATCAGTTTCAAAATACCAGGGCATTCTGAAAATGATTTTATTCAAAGCATGAAGAATTGGTTACCGTCAATCAAGTTCTTCGTAAATCTCCCTGCAGCATACAGTATTCACAGAAGACTGGTGGGTTTATCCCAACTATACAGTCTCTAGAAACACCGATGAGAGAAAATTCAGGGGGTGTGATTTATGAAGGTACTTTTTGAGATATTTACTGTACCTCTATGTCTTTGTTTGTTTCAAAACCTAGTAGTATTATGAATTTTAAAATAATTTTACAAGGCTATGCAAAGCTGTCATTGGAACTTCTTATTTCCTGTTATATCTTAACACTGAGGTTACAAGATAACAACCCTTGGTTTCTCCTCTTCCTTAGGAGCAAAGTTGAGTGTTCCTCTGCTATTCAGACTTGACTCATCTGAGCAGCAGCTGTTGGAGTATGAGATTGGTAGCACACCTTATCACACCAGTACAGAAAATGACTGTTAAGCTGACCTTTTGTCAACAATACTAAGATTTTTACATAATGCATTTGCAAAGAAACTGAGACTTAGAGAAAACAGGGAAGGCAAAATATGTTTATCTTACTCTATGAGCAAAGCTGTATCTACAACTTTCTCACTTGAGGCAATGTGACGAATAAGACAAACAAACAGATACTATGCAGAGGCTCTCTGGGATATGCTTTAAACCATTGCTGTGTTGAGAGGATAGTTATCCCTGATATACCAGTAAAAAGACTTTTTCAGCTACCCTGATCAGTTCCCATTTCCTAAGCAAGCCAGGTCCAAAACACATTTTTTTTTTTTGGCCTCATATGAAAAGACTTGTCTGTGCCTTTATTCCAGTGTGTGAAGGCAACTGGTGTGTAACAGATGTTATCACATGATTTTTGATTTGACACAGTGGAGATACATATATATATATATGTATATGATAAATATATTTAATTCTACTTTCATTACTACTAGAGTAAATTTTTATAAAGTAAGCACTGGCTTCTGCTGTAATTTCTGTCACCCAATAATCAAGCTCTTGATTTATTCTCTTTCTTTTTCTATGTGCATTCCTGTTTACATCCACAGCTTTTTTACCCTGTCCTAAATCCAGGTTCAAATGGAGATGAGTCATATATATTCACCACAAAACTATTTCAATCTCCCATAAAGTGCATCTGTGTAAAAACATTCTCTGAAACCTGAATTTAGCAGTGCAGAAATAAAATTACCTGACTTAAGTTGCAGTAACAGTGAAGAAACTCATGTTTCTACATGACCATTTTAAGATTCTGTAATGTACACAAAACAGCACAATGCCATTGACTTAATGCATGAACTTGACTACTCATGTTAGGATACGTATATGAGAGGCTATTTTATTCTTAAATATTTCTTTGTACCTCTACCTCTGTCTCTCCAACTGATTTTGGCACTGCTTAGAAGTTGTTTCAGGGTTTCTGTGTTCAAGATTCATGCACAAAGTATCAAACACAAACTTATTCATTTCAAGAAACTTTTCTGCCTGAATAAACACCTTCTCAGTGACCAGTCTAGGCCTGAGTAACTCAGACCAGTATGAGCAACAGTACAATTGGATCACAGATAATGTCCCAATACTCAGTGTGATGAGATATAGACCCCAAGAAAGTTGTGGAGGTTATGTTCTATAGGGTGATGTTTATAAGCTTATTTTATTCTTTAGAGTCTGTTATTCTCTGGGTTTTTTTCAAAAGGAAGAATTTGCTTTCAGTTTGACTCATTTATCAAAGGTATTCTAAACAGGGGTTTGTTACATGTTTAGCCCTAATGGCTTTTATTTTTCATGCTGTTCTGTAGAGAAAAAATCTGAGACTTCCCAAGAACACTGAAAATGCAAGCCTGTCTATCTTCTTTAAAGGAAACTGAAATAATAATATTTATTAAATTAAAATTAAGAAAGAAAAAATATCATTACTTTAAATAAGAAAAAATAAAGTTGTCTCCTTTGCCCTCAAGGTTTTGTTCTGTTCCAAGATCTAATACAAAATTGCCCCAGAGTGGGGTTAAAATGCATTTAGTCAGAGTTGTTCAGAAGAACTGAGATTCCATTGAAAAGATTAGTTTCAGACAAACAAAATAAAAGGAAAACAAAACCTAAAATAGAAATTATGTCTGTATACTGAACGTTTAATCTGTTAATAACTCCTTATATTGCAAGGAAGGATGAATGATGAAAAAGAGAATCATATAATCAGACAGTCTAAATTAATTTAAATTTTTCAACTTTACCTAATGGATAATATTCAGTATCATATCAGTATACCTCAAATTATTCCAAAACATACTCTGAATCTGAATGAATTCCTTTACAGAAGGATGAAGTCAAGCTAATTTGACTATGTACAGTCAAACTGAAGCTAGTTCAGTCATCCATGTGGAAATCACAGTGAAAAGCATCTATATTATTAAATGGATGGAATCATTTCAGTTGTAGTCATCATCCACCCACAAACATACTCACTCCCCCTGCCAGCACTCCCCCCACCCTCCCCCCAAAAAAGGGTCAAGCACAGAAACAAACAAACAAATTAAAAAAAAGCTGTGGAAACTCCTGTTATAGTAACAAGTGTATGGGAGAAGCAGAGAAGCTGAGCTTTCATTGGCTTTTAACAGAATAAGGCAACAGTTTTTCTACCTCCATTTTTGTCTCCTTCTACAGCTCCGAGCTCATGCCATCCTATATCACCTATCTTCTACTCCTTTTTATATCTATTTCTTTTTTTTCAAAAGTTTTGTTTTTAATGCTTGGAAACACATCACGTCCAAGACTAATTCATTAATGACAAAAATTAAACGTTTGGCTGCATAATAACATCTTCAAAATACCACTTTGACGTCTTGTAATATTGATCTCAGTGATTCGGTTGAATTGCCAGTATGGGGGAATTCTGAAGATATGAAAAGTCACCAGAAGCTGACAAGAATTTCAGTCACCTTTATTACTTCTTTTTCTGTTCATTCATTATTGATACATGAAAAACAACAGTCCCAAGCAAAAAGGGACATGAGCTATTGCCTCCAAAGGAAATCCTTCTTAAATTCATCCAGTACTGAATATATTGTTTGTGGCAGTTTTTATAACAGCCTAAGGGAAATCTTTGGTATGTGCTTCAGCCAACTGAGCCATATTTTGCTTTAATATTTATATTATTTATTTTTCTACAACAGTACACAGTGTGCCATACATAGCTTGTATACAGATACAGTGTCCTGAAGATGAAAGATAGAATAAAAGTCATCCAAAAGCAACTCTTTCCATAAATATCTACAGTATAGTATTTCCAATATAATATACATTTTCCATCTTAATTCTTTTCTTATTACTCTCTCAGCTCACTCCTGATCTCTTCCTCAATATTCAACCTCCCTGACAGCTGGTCTCCTAATGGTGGAGCTGTTGGGAGCAATTATAAAGAAAGTGGTTTCCTTGGAAACAGAAACTGTGATTTGGTATGTAAAAGTTTTGAGAATATTTCTGTTTCCACTTATTTCCAGCCAGCAGTTTCCATATCTTTTCAGAGAAATGAGAGGTCTGACACTTTTTTTTGATTAATAGTAGCACTTTTAAAAATGTTCAAATACAGCTATTCCTTCTCTCCACCCCACAAGCTGTTTATTACTTCTATTATTGTACGAAGCATAATTTACTTCATATCAGCACACATTATGAGTATATAAAAGATGTGTTAGTTCATGCTCAAGGAACACATTTTCTTAATTTTCAGGCATGGCAAATTGGGGATGACATATTTCTTTCCAATGTTTGCAAACTCCAGATAAAATCCACTTTTGCATTAAATGGATTCTTTTTCTAGTCCTTTGAAATATTTTTTTTTTTTAGCAACCCATTTTTTTCACCAGTCTTCCTTAGTGTACTTAAGAAACACAGTGTACTAAAAACCCACATAGTGTTCATGTGTATTTTCTAGGATGATAGAGCCCAATGATGTTTTTCAGTGTCTGGCATCTGCCATCCTAATGCCAGAGCCTCAATTTTTCTTTTTTATTTACTTATTTATCTGAATATTTATTTATTTATTTAGGGTAAAAAAATGTGTTAATATCTTTTCAAAGACCACTTTCTTCGACCAGTATACCAAAACACTCAAGCATCATAATGGCAGGACATTATCTCGTCCTCAATACAGAAGGAAAAACCTGTGGTTATTTTCCCTGTATAGTTTTTTTAATCTTGTTCTCAGAAGAATTAAAACTTCCTTATAGTAGCAATATGGATAACCTGTACCCTGTATGGATAGTCAGATCACTCCTACAGGTGTGTGATTAATGCTTCTTTACCATTTGCTATTTCTGTCAAGCAGTAGGTCCAGATTATTTAAAATAATTCTAAAAAGGAATAACAAATCCAGAAAAATCTAAGTCAACTGGGATAATGTTTCTGGATAGAAGAAGAAATATCTGAAAAAATATCTGAAAAATTAAGATTACACTACTATAGTACTTTTAAGTGTCATCTTCCATGCCTTCTGTGTTTAAAATTCTGTTGCTGAACTAAATCACCAAATGTGTCCCATTTTCAAAACAGTTAGGATTCTTTAAATTTTAGAATTTGCTGCATGTAAGCCAGTTGCCAATTGTTTATCTTTTGGTAAAAAGGTGAGGTAAATGGTAGAAGGTTTTTGTTGTTTGGTTTTAGTTTTTTGTTTTTCCAAACACAGAGTCAACTAACTTGCCATTGAAAATATCATCAAATTATAGAAATTATTTTTTCTCACAATCACATGATTATTTCTTTGACTTCAATAAAGAATAGCTTTAGACAAAATAGCTAGCATATTTCCATCATTTTTTCTCTTTTTGTCAGAATCTGTTGGAAGTGTATCTATCTACGTATGATTGCTAGACACAAATAATATTATATAGGTTGCTTATGGTATACTTCACCAGAATTCTTGGGCATCACTTGAAGGATTCTTAAGTCATATATTAAAATTCAATCAGTAACTCATGGTTAGGCTTCGCGAACAAAGATTTGGGAAGGGCTCTACCCACATTTGTTACAAGCGCGCTCATGGCTAAAAAGGCCAATATGAGATAGACAAGTCCGGTTGCAAAAGGTACAGCAGAAGGACTCCTTAGGTGGTATATTCTGCAAGGCACAATTCTTTCTGCGTTGCCTTTTCTCCTCAAGAGTGATCCTGCATGCTTTCTCAAAAGCGTCAACAGTGTTATAGATGGTGTGTCTCCAGACCTCCCAATTGGAGGCCAGAGTAGACCAGTTATGTTGATCAATATGGCCAAGGCTGAGATGTCATTTCCGGGAGTCCTTGTATCTTCTCTTCGGGGCTCCTATCTTGCGGCAAGTTCACCATAGAGCACGATCTTAGGTAGGCAGTGGTCCTTCATCCTTGAGATGTGTCCTGCTCAACGCAGCTGTGTTCTCAGTAACATGGCCTCAATACTTGTGACTGCTGCTTGTTCTAGAACAGATGTATTGGTCACATAATCTGACCAGCGGATGTTTAGTACTGTATAAAGGCAGCATTGATGGAAGTGTTCTAAGAGTCGTAGGTGGTGGCCGTAGATGACCCATAATTCAGATCCATATAGAAGTGTAGACAGCACTATGGCTCTGTAAACACAGATCTTTGTACTTTTCTTCAAGTGTTTATTTTGCCAAACTCTTTTATGAAGCTTTCCGAAGGCACTATATGCCTTTGCTAACCTGTTGTCTATCTCTCTGTCAATCTTACCATCCGAGGAGATGAGGCTACCTAGGTAATTAAACTGCTGGACTGATTTAGACTCTGATTGGCCAATGGTGATATGGAGATGATGGAAGACTTCCTGAGGTGCAGGTTGATAGAGAACTTCTGTCTTCTTTAAACTGACTTCCAGCCCAAAGACCTCAGCAGCGTCTGCAAAGCAGGATGTTAAATGCTGCAGAGCTGCTTCTGTGTGGGCGACAAGGGCGGCATCATCAGCATAAAGCAGCTCCCGGACAAGATGGTTTAAGGTCTTAGTGTGGGCCTTCAGTTTCCTGAGGTTGAAAAGGCTTCCATCAGTACGGTATCGAATGTAGATACCATCCTGATCATCGAGGTCTGCCGTGGCCCTTTGGAACATCATACTGAAGAAGATTGTGAATAGGGTTGGTACCAGAATGCAGCCTTGTTTCACACCACTGGTTATTAGAAAGGGCACAGAAAGTGCATTGTCATATCTGACTTGGCTGTGTTGATCCTCGTGGAGTGAGATGATCATTTTAAGGAACTTGGGGGGACATCTTAAACGTTCCAAAATCTGCCATAGACCTTTTCTGCTCACAGTATGAAAAGCCTTGGTGAGGTCAACAAAGGTTACATAGAGACCTTTGTTCTGTTCTCTACACTTCTCTTGCAGTTTTCTGAGAAATGATACCATGTCTATGGTACTCCTGTTGGCTCTGAAACCACATTGACTTTTAGGTAGAATTCTCTCTGTAATAGCAGGTATTAGTCTGTTCAAAAGTTATCCTTGGGGTTCTCCTTCAAGAAGAACAAGGACTGGTTTGATGAAAACAATCAAGAGATCCAGGAATTGCTGAGGAAGAAGAAATCTCCTCACCAAGCACACCTTGCACTGCCATCCTGTCATGTAAGAAAAGCAGCCTTTCGTCTCGCAGGCAGCAAGCTCTAACAGAAACTCTGTGACATCCAGAACAAGTGGTGGATCAATCTAGCTGAAAAAACTCAATTATGCGCAGATATAGGTGATCACAGAGGATTCTATGAGGCCTTGAAAACAGCCTCAAACGGGCCTACATACCAAGTCCAAAGCCCTTTACTCAGCGCTGATGGGCAAACGCTTCTGACAGATAAAACCTCCATTCTGAATCAAATCAGTAACTAATGTGCAGGTTTTGGATCCCAGATAGTCAAACAGATAACTCAGAGGCTGTCCCAAAGCTAATCAGGATAACAGTCATGAAATAACAGCTGAGTGTGCTACTACTTATTTTAGACTGATTTTGAAACAGAATTCATTTGGATAGGACATGCTCAGTGTTGTCAGCTAGTATCAATTGAAGATACTTTGGTTTTGGGAATTAGACTTTGAATGTATATTTGCTTTTTCATGGCAAAGACAAAGGATAAGCAAACAAAAGGTCATATCCTAGACTAAGGTGAGAAAAATAACCTTTCTTCTGATGCAATCTATAAACTTTTTTGTGTAATGTGCTATGGTAACTCAAATTTCACTTTGCAGTGAAAGTTGGAGCCATCACTTAGACTAAAACATCCAGAGAAAACTGGTGGAAGCAAGCTTTTTGTTTGCTTGTTTTGTGTTTTTCTGTGGGTCTTTTTTTTGTTATTTTGTGTTAAACTGCCAAAATTTAAAACTAGACATATAATGGACAGACAAGTAGAGGTGATCGCTGAACTCAGACACGTAGCAATGTTTAGTGAAGCTCATTAATCAGAAGAACTGCGAAGTCTTTGTGTTAAAGAAAGAGATGAACTTATGGTAAGACTTCATACCCTGTTGTCCTTAAAACTGTCACCAAAATTGAGTCAGAGAACCTGTAAAGTGAAGAATCAAAACAAAGGAGGAAGTCTAAAGAGGAATATTTGAATTCTCAGAGCAAAAGTAGGGCAAAATAATCAAGCAAAAAGATTGACCTGAGGAAAAGAAGGAACAAGAAAAGCAAAGAAATGGAGGGATGGGAAGGGAAAGAGAAGGGAATTTCAAAAAAAACTACAGAAATTAAAGAATTGCAGAAATCGAATTACATTCAACTGTACCAAGGAGTAGAACTTTCTCCTGTGGAGGGAGAAATTAATATCATCTCCTCCCCATGAAAGGCAAGTGTTTCTGCTTCAGATTATTCAACAAATAACATAATAACTAAAAGATTTCATTATAAAGGACTGTGGCCAAAAAGCTAATTTCCATTTTTGCTACATTCATTCAAAGATGAAATCATATATTTCTGATAAGACAGGAAAAAAAAAGAGACCAAAAAGTAACTGGGTTAGTACAGTTCTGCATACTGTAAGAATATAAATTGTCTATTGTAACAGCTTTCAGTGCTTTAAATTCTCATATATGCATGCTTTCTACCTTTGCTTTTAGTTTGTTAAATCTTCAGATGTTTATCACATTTTTCAGTTGTAGTAGAAATTCTTGAAAATGTGTCATTTCTCAAGGAGACATCCTAATGTGATGAAGAACAACAAAAAAAATAAATATCAAGTTACAGATTTCAAAGTCCTTTGTGTTTTGGACCATGGAGGCTATTATTTGCCATCATAAGTTTTGTATTGATCAATGATTGTAGAATGATGAATGACTCTCAGAGCACAGTAATCCAGCTTTCATCTGTTTAAACAAGCTGGTGTATATGCCTATAGTGTGTTGCTCAAGGCTACTCTGAGGCAACCTTCAGGGTAAGTTTTTAATGTTGCTGTGGCAACTCACATGTCAGCAACTCACTGAACCTTGTCCAGCTGTCACTAGCTTGTTATCATAGTTTTAGCATGATACACAGGCCACTATTCTAATGGAGATATGTGAGATGTACCAAAAGCTAGCTAAAAGACATCTTTAGAAAATACTTCCTTATAAATTTTCCCAAAACGTTGTTCATGATCCACCTGGAAATATCACCCACTCAATTTAAACCACAGTAGCCTGTGATTAAGCCTAAAATAAACCAGTAAAAGCTGACATATTATACTGGATTTCAATAGAGAAAAGGCCTTATGGTGGATCTCCATGTATGAGGACAGAATGAGGGCTAAAAAGATTTATTTGTAAGAGAAATCAAGCTCATACACAGTTCTTTTTTTGGCTGATAAATTATTTTCCAGTCAATTTCAAACTCCTTTTAGCAGATCTGTTACACTTCTGCTATAGGCTTGGTGATAAGCAGTTTGTTTAGACTGTTTACTGCTTGTGTTGAGACTCTGGCAATTCTTATCAAAGGGCATTATTTCCTCTGCATGTCTGGGTGTATGAAATTTGCAAAAGTAGAGAACAACACAGAACCAGTAATGAGCAAATAGCAAATAGTAATGATTGTCTATTAAATAGATATTTCTGCAAGAATGACAGGCAATTTCAGAACCAGAAACCATCTATTGAATTTTTTGGCCAAGTTTCAACTAATTAGTCATAACCAATAACATAACTGCAAAAATTTCAATGCATTTAGTTTTTATTGAGAAGAAATGTATTACTTTTTTTTTCTTTCTCTTTTTATTTTTACTTCCTTTTCTTTTAGGTAACCTTCTAATACTGGTTCCATTTAAAAACTAAAACAGGGGAAAATTGAGGCAAAATATTTACAATTTAATAACAATAATAGTAGAAAAGGTATACCTTGGTTTTGTTCCTAATATTGAAACAGCTTTTATGAATTAAAGAATTCTTAAACTGATTAAAAAGCTTTAACCATCAGTGATCATGTCTAGCTGAATGAAGCATTAAAAAACGATTCAAAGAAAATAGTGACTCTAAAGTCTGTTAACTCTATAATAGACTATATTAATGACACAATAAGTCTTCATACTCATCCACATTACTCATAGAGTGATACTTTTTTAGTTCATTCACGGAAGGCAGATTTTCTGCTTTTTGAAAAGGTAAAATGGGAAATAAGTTTACTGCTTATCCTGTTTGAAAAGCAGGGAAGAAACTTCTAAATGGAATGGCCAATAGCTGCAGTAGAGTATATAGTGAAATTCAGTAAAGTTGTAATAACATTTTTTAAGATTCCTTTGAGGAAGAGGATGAACAATAAAACCATTTAAAATAGTTCTGTCATTGTGTCAGACTAGTAAGTAAACTGCAACATCTCTTGCAAAGGTGTAAATATCATCTTCTCAGGCCTTGTAGCACAATACAAAGAAACTTATATATATACCATAAAACAGGTTTCAGTCATTATGAAGAGCAACATGAATCCAAATCTGACTTTTCATATGCTTTATTATTATCACCTAGTAAACTTGTTTAACAGTACTTTATTTTCTATAGCAATACCTTTGACAATACTCCTCTTTCATGCATGTGTGAGTGTGCTGACTACAATTATAGAGAACATCAGAGGCTTCACACATATACGTCTACCTTTTGCCCTTGTTCCCTAATGATTTAACACAATATAGAAAGTACAGAAACTGAAAGCTACAACTCCTGTGACAGATCGTTAATCTGTGTTCAGTACTGTCAAAATATATAAAAAAAGTAAATAACAGTATGAATTCACCTACAGACAAATCTAGACTATGAGTACATGCATCAGGAACACACTAGCAAATAGCAAAGAAACTATTTATTATGGAAAAAAAAAGAGATAAAATTACTGGCACTATTGAATGTTCACTTTAGAGTGTACAAGAACATTGTTGTACAGAGGTCACATGCTCTACTATTTTGTGATTCACAGCAATACCTGTACATCTTTCATAGTCATAAGGCTAAGACTGAAAATGCAGGAAGCTTAACTATCTCAGTAGGTACATAGCTGAAGTGATGTTCTTAGGAATACATCTGATTAGTACTTTGCTACTAAGGCAATAAGTAGGATGCCTGCAGTTCTTCAAGACACACCTGTACTAGTAGATAGTGGGAATATATAGATTAAGAAACATTCAGGTATGACATCAAAAGATACTTAGAATGGAATGAACATATGTTACTGATAATGACTGACATTAGAGTATGTACAGTAAACGAATGAAGTAAATAACTGATTAAAATACATGCTAGATATCTGTAATGAAACTGATCCGCAAACGGAGAAATTAGTGATCCAGTGAACCATTAACCTGAGTAGGTGCATGCCTGTAGTGTGCTACAGGTATGTATAGCTGTGCCATCTCACCTGTGCTGTGCTGTCTGTATCCCTTGGCTTCAGGATAACATTAGTCCACCCAGGGTAACACAGGAGCCTGCAGGCAGCTCCCACTCAGTACAGGCAACTACACCAACTGCATGATCTTGCCTTTATGTAAAAGTGTCACAAAAAACTCTCACACGAATGTCTTTTCATTTTCACTGTAGAAACTACGTTTTCTTTCAAGGAAACCTTGTAAGAGCTCAAAAGACTGAGATAGGGTAACTTTTTCATGGATGTAATCTGCACAATGCGCAACGATCAGCAGCCCATTCAGCATCTCAAAAAATTCATTCATTCATTCATCTCATCTCAAAAATTAGGCTTTCCAGCATCTGAAGGGACTAAGACTATCTATATCATCCCCTATTTCTTTCTAACTATGTCTATAATATATGATAACTATATTAATTATAATGTTAACAAAATCAAGAAACGGCATTATAAATGACATTTTATGGAATACAAGTTCCTTTCCTACAGAAATCATAATGAACAATGACCTTCTGGTGAAAATAATTTCTCGTAGATGAAAACAAGCTGTAAGAAAATTAGAGATATATTTTAGACATATATAGAGAGAATAACGGCTTGGATTTTGGAGAGCTAAATAAAAAAGTAAGTGATTTTTTTCTGAGTCTGTGATAAAGATAATTGGATGAGTTCCTGTTTGATGGAAGAAATAAATTGAGTAGTCAATCTTAACTGGCCTGCAGGCAAACTGAACCCTAGAACACCAAAAGAGAGAAACATAAAAAGCCAGATCCCATAAGACAAATAAGTCAATTTACTCAATCATATAAGAGTACAAGGATTTAAATTATAGATAATTATGGAAAAATTATTTTATGTTGCATAAAAAAAATGAATAGGTAGAAAGAACAGGTAGGAGGTAGAGATATACTGCTGGAGTGTGGAGACACACAGAGAAGTAAGTAAGAGCTCTAAAGCACCGTGATTACTCTTTTCTGAATTTTTATTTCAAATTCAAAATCATCATGTAAATAGCATTGCATTTTACACTTTTTCATTTCATTGGCATTCACAAGATTATAGATATACTTAAAAGGAGTAAAATTTATATATCAACAAACATTAGGTCTCACTCAAAATGTAAATGTAATGTAATGTAATGTAATGGCCAGTCTTCGCGAGCGAAGATTTGGGAAAGGTCATTAACCCTTCAAGCCTGCGCAGTGGATTTTTTAGGTGAGACACAGCGTGCGCTGAACTGAGCCCACCCTTTAATCCTGAGATTCATCTGCCGGGGCCAAGCATGCTTGGACAGTGGCAGTGAGGGGCTCAGAACGTAGGTTTGTTTAGAGTGACCTTCTCTTAGATGGATTGCCTCACAGGGCTAACGAGCTCCATCTGCCCGGGGGGCTGGGAATCGAACCCAGGTCGCAGCGGTGAGAGTCCTGCACCCTAACCACTAGACCACCAGAGGCCCCACTCAAAATATGCCTAAGCTAATTAAACCCAAGTAGTTCCTGAAACCAAGAACTTAGCAGGATTTACAGAATGGTTTGGATATGTAATGGGTGTGAAGACTGTCCTGAGGTCTTTAAAACAGGAAATTAGAGCAATGGAATAAGGGAGAGAGACACGCAAAGAAAAGACAATTATTACTTTGCATAAAAATTTAAACCAACTTGTTGAGATCCTTACTGATGTTTCTCAAGAAGATTAGCCAGAAAAGATCCCTAGACAATAAATTATGGGAAGATAATGCTAATTTCAGCACATAGTAAGTGAAAGTATACTGAAACTCATATTATTGTCTACAATCAAACTACATGTCATAAAAATTAAATTGGCAGTATTAAACTGGAAAGAGAATTAGAGTGATCACAATTAAATATATGTCAGTAGCAGAATATTTCATATGTATTTTGTGGGCAAATGCATATGGCCAGCATATAGTCCCAAAATGGATGCCCATTAGAGTAATGAAAACTGTCATCAGAAACATAGAAGGATCACAGGCTAGATGAGAATTGGATTCCAACAAGCCAGAAGGAAATCACTTTTAGGAAAGAAATTGATGCAGAGGGAGATTCTGTCAGATAAAGAGCAATGCTGATGAAGGACTTGGAGCACCTTGAACTGACAATTAATAAAGATCATATTTTTTCTCCTTTCTATGCTGTAACTTCAAGAAATTTATTAGCCTGTTCTGGCTTAGGAAAGAAATCTTTAGTGTAAGCACGGATTTCTTGTAGTTAAATTCAATTTGTAGTGAATTTCTCCTTCTGTTCTTAGCATACATATATTGCTGTAATACTTCAAAGACCTTAACTGAAGAAATAACTTGAAATAAAGCTAAGAAGCTTTCAGCTGTCTAAACACAGGCACCTAGTGTTCTTTTAGGCTCTGTTGAATACCTTGCCAGTGCTGCAGCTGCAGCTTCTAAAGGGCATAGGTCTTCCATGAGGACTGTTTTGTGTATGCCAGTAGACATCACATGATAGCCTAGACCATTTTGAAATGGCACATCTATCTCCAGTCAAGTTAATTCCTTCCTGTCTGATTTGCATGTCCAGAAAATTCCTGAGTGGACAAAATGTCTGTGAAAATCAGGTTGGTTTTTTTTTTTATGATTTATAGAGAGCATGAATATTTTTTCCTAATCGATCATTTTCTTGAGCCCTGCTGAAATCACTAATAACAGCATGAAATACGACAAGCTGATGAGGTGGAGTAACTTCTTTCATTCTTGCTTTTTTTATGATGCTGAACCTGCAGGAATAAACCCCTTCAAACAATCTGCTTTTCCAGAATGAAAAATGATTCAGTGTTCAGCAAAGATTATTGAGACACTAAACACAAAGTCAAATCAACTGTGGGAAGGATTCACATATACATCATGAAGTTAAAATTCTCCAGTGCTGTGGCCTTAGAAATATATTTTATTTCTTGATGTTTGAAAACAGTCCCTATGGGGCCCTTGTGCATGTCAGAGAGAAAGCAAAGCAGAGAAACTGCTTAAGTGACAGGGAAATAAAGAAAGTGAAAAGCAGAACGAAGAAGAGAGGGAAAAGTGAGGTCACATAATATTCCTCTAGCTAGTTCTTCCATAGCAAAGGAAGGATGTTGGATGAGGGGAATGAGGATGTCTTGAAGGACAGAAAGTACTGAAATAAAAGATAGGGTAAAAACCACAAGGATTTAGTGGAGGAAATTAGGTGGGTCATGCATATTCTAGTATATATTTCTGAGGGGTAGAGAAAGAAATATTAGTGATGTGACCATGTGGATGAATTCTGAAGTAAGAGAATTGGATAAAGAAGCAAGGTTGCAGAAGAATAAAAGCCAGGAGAGTCAGTCATCTGTGATAGATTATAGAACTGTTTGATTTGTTTGCCTACAGTTTGCTTTATGGAACTGTTCCACTCTGATGGGAGCAGGAGGTCACTGCTTTCCCAGAAAACAGTTGTGAATGGTCATCTCTGGGAAAGTTCAGAACCAACCAAGAAGAGGGTCAGCAGGGAGGGACATTGCTGCATAGGTGCAGAGACTGTCTATTGATTTATTGGGTTTTTTTAAAAAAGCAAGTAAGGAGAGCAGTTTTAATGTAAGGTCATAGACAAATGGAGGTCCCATCATACCCTATCACAAGTGGAAAGAGAAAAGAGGTCAAGAACAATGATGAGAGGGCTGAGCGGACACATAATTAATGCCGATAGATTAGAAGTCCACTGAGAGTGCTGACAAACCAGCATTTGATTTTGAAAGAAGATGAAGGAAAAAGCAGTGCCAGCTTGGCACTGCAGAGGTTCTGCACTGATTAAGTACTTAGTGAAGGGTTAAGTACTTAGAGCTCCCTGAGAACTTCACTCTGGGTTAAGTGCACTCAGCATGTGGCTCAGTGAGCCTTACACAGCAAAAACCCCTGAGTTATTGAGGCTGCGGCAGGTTGCACTCTGCAAACTTGTTAATATATTACGCAAAATATGAATTTTGTGAATGCATTGCAAAAATAAGTAAGTTTTTTTATTTATTAACATTTGTTCCTTGTATCTTTCTGTGTTTATAATCTGCAGTTTGACAGTCAAATAGAATATTATTATTTATCTATGAAGATATAAAGACTAATAATGAAAATTTGGGGCCAGGAAGTATTTTATTTCCCAAACACATCTGAGTAGCCAAAAGTACAGCTCAGAAAACATTTTTCATCATCGTGTTTGAATCCTTTACATATTATATGTAGACATGTCAAAGCTCTATTTATTAAAATAGTCTTTATTTTATTTTACTTATTCTGTGAAGATTTTTTTCATTGCTATGTGTCCATTGAATATATATATTTCATTGCAGCTGCAGTCGCATACTAGAATACCTAAAATGTCTTTGTTAAAAAATATCCATCTCTATTTAATATCAAACCCAATGTCATATTTGTTTCATAAATGTAATATCCTTGCCATAATGCCCCTTGTGCTTTGATTGCCATTCATTGGCAGAAGAACTTAGTAATTAGCCTTGAGCTGAAATCTCTCAATTTGACTGATTAATCAGATTTTGAAAAAAAAAATCAAAGATTAACATAGAAAAAAATTGTTTGTTACTGCAATGCAGTTATAGATATTTTTATTCTTTTATCGGTATGTATTGCTGTATGGGGTTTGCTTGGTGAGGTTTTTGTTGGGGTGGGTTGCAGAGGTGACCTATGTGAGAAGAGATCATGGACTGCCTCCGTGACAGACCCAACCAGTTCTAGCCAGTTTGAAATGAACCCACTGCTGCACAAATCTGAGCTCATCAGCTAAGCTGGTGGTGCCTCTGTGAAAACATATTTAAGAAAGGGTAAAAACCACAGCACAATCCAAACACATTTCTGAGAAAGGACTGAGAAAAACATAAAGAAACAGCCCAGCAGACACTAAGATCAGTGAAGAAGGAGGGGAAGGAGGTGCTTAAGGTGCTGGAGCAGAGATTCCCTTGCAACCAGTGGAGAAGACCCTGATGAGCAGCTTACCACCCTCACATCCCATGGAAGACCAAAAGGGAGAACATATCCACACTGCAGTCTGTGGAGGAGCCCCCCCGGAGCAGGTGGACACGCCCTGAAGGAAGCTGCAGCTCATGGGCAGCTCATGCAGGACCACATTTGCTGGCAGAAATGGTAGCCTGTAAACAAAAGCCTACACAAGAACAGGTTTCCTGGTGGGAACTGGAGTGCATGAGGGACCATGCTGGAGCAGTCCATTCCTGAAGGACTTAACCCAGAAAGGACCCATGCTGGAGTAGTTCTAGAATAACAGCCCATGGGAATGATCCACACTGGTGTAGTCTGTGAAGGACTATATCTTGTGCGAGGGAATCCATGCCAGAGCAGAGGAAAAGTGCAAGAAGGGAGTGGCAGAGGTGAAGTGTTATGGGTTGACTTCAATCCCCATTCCCCATACTCCCACACTGCTCAGAGGAAAAAGGTAGAAGAATCAGCTGAATCAGCTGAAGCTGAGCCCAGGAATAAGGGAGGGTTGAAGGCTAGGTATTTTTAGTTCTGTCTTTGTTTTTCACCATCTCACTCTATTTTAATGGACAATATATGAAATTAATTTCCCCAAGTTGGCCTGTTTTGCCTGTGATGGTAATTGGTAAAAAAACCTCCTTGTCTTTCTCTCAATCCACAAGCTTTTTAATTGTATTTTCTCCCCCTGTCCTGTTGAGGAGAGGAGTGACAGAGTGCCTTGGTGGTCGTCTGGGAGCCAGCCAAGGTTAACGCATCACACTAGCTCTTTATGCTTTAATGAAAAAAAAAAAAGCCAATTAAGAGGCAACTTGTTATTAATAACATAATCAGGGTAATTCCTTCATGGTAAATCAGTCAGAAAAATGCTAATTACATAATCTGTAGTAGTTTTGTATTTTGTTTTAATAATTGAAATGAAGTACAAATCAAACATTGATCCTAATAGTAGCCAAAAAGCATACCTGCCTTTTTGTTGACTGACAAGACAATACTGTTTTGCTCACTACATTAAGGCTGCTTATAAATTTTTTCAGATGCCCAGAGCCCTAATGACACATTAAAAACATATTTAATGAAAATATGTATGGAAATCTTATCTTAGAGACACATAAGGTGAATTTTTGTGTTGTTTTGAATATCTTACCAATAAACTGAATGACATAGACTTTTTGTTTTTCCTATTATGTTCAACGTGCAAGAGCACAGACATTTAGCAGAAACACTAAGGTTGAGACACTCCATCTTGTAATGTTTAAAAAAGTAACATAAAACAATCCTACACACAGTGATAGAGTGTAAGTTAATAGATAGAGCCATATCAGTGTTAATACTTATTTGAATAGATTCTTAAGACAGCAAATAAACTGCCTGTAAAGGAGTTTTTCTCAAATTCTTCCTCTTGCATGAGCCCAGAAACCTCCATAAAAAGGAGATATATGTAGTTACATAGAGTCTGGTAATTAATCTGAGCTAACACTAAGTCAGTTTGGGATTTGGTTTAGCAACAACTGTTTGACAGATGTCCTTCCCAAGTCATTCTTAGTCTAGGTTCCAGGAAAGTCTTACAGCATACAAATGTTGACTCCCAAAACATTTAGGCAGAAAAGAATTAAAAACTGAGACTCCCAGCTCCCGAGGGAATATTTTACACAGCAGGTAGACAATTATATGGAATACAGGTGACCTTATACTCTGCAATCTGAGCAAACCAGGTTTGATCAGAACATGACAAGCACATGGAGCCTCAGGCAGAGGGAAATCTGTTCACTGAATCCCTAATACAGAATCACAAATTCCCTTGTGAATGATATAGGAGAAAATTCAGGTTTTTCCTGTCACTACAAATGCATACAGTAAAAATTGCATTGCTTACCCTTTATGTGCTAAGATGTCAGGATAATGGAAAAGAGTCAGAACTAGTTTCAGACATCAGACTTTCTTTTTCACCATAAATACAGAACTGATCATATTTTCTTAAGTTCTTTAGAATTTCATATTAGAAGTCACATATATGTTGTTTTCTTACTTCACTGTGAGAAAATTTGTCGGTCAGAAAGACTTTATTTTTGAAAAGTCTTCTGTGACTTCAAAAATACTTATTTGGCTTACTTCCATCATACAAGTCATTTTTATGTAATTCTTCTGATGATTTGGTGTAACTACCTTATAGTTATTAACATTTTATTATTTTAATCACCTTAATTTCTTTTATTTCTCAATCCAGTCTTCTAGTTCCTCCATCTTATTAATTCTCCTATTTAAGCTCTTTTCAGTTTGTCAATATCTTTCTAGAAGTTCAGGTGTGTCTGTTTACAGAAAATTCAGTATTAACATCTTATTCATTACTAATTCATCGTCATGTCTCACCTTGAAGTCCCATTGGAATCCTGTCTTTAATTTTCCATCACCTTAATCTCAGGCTTGACTTAGCATTGCCAACTCCCTTATTTGTCCCATCTTCTGAACACAGAATTTACAAATCACTTTTCCAGATGTTTGTAACTTTGCCTTATTCCACACATATGATTAACTTTATAATTTAACTATTGTTTTCATATTCATGCCTTGAGATCAGTAACAAAGCCCTTGTATCATTCTAATAAAATAAGTGACTTTCTAGATAAAAGAAATACAGTAGATCCACTTTATCAAGGATACAGGGAAGTGGTTGATACAGTTCAACAGCAGGGAATGGAATTTAATTAAAAGAATTACAGATCAGATAAAGAAACAGCTAAACTAAAAACAATAAGTATTTCTGAAGTGAGATCTAATATTTTGTAGTGAGATTACTAATGTTGTTTTCTGAGGTCTGTTCCTGGAACCAACTTTATTTAATATTTTCATTAACAGTCTTGGGAAAAAGTATAGGCAAGATATAGTGAGATTTGCAGACAACCACACATGTGAAAATATTGTCAGCACAGAGAAACATTAAAATGTCATAAAGGGAGAACTGGGTGATCTTCAAGGCAAAAGGAATAGAAAACCTATGAAATTTCATAGTTGAAAGTGCAAAGTGATGCAGTTTGGGACTCAATTAGCTATTTGTGGTTTGTTATAAATGAGACATTTTGACTTTAAAATAGCAAATGAAGGAAAGGAACTGGATGTAGTTTTTCTGGATTTTAATAATTCTTTTCCTACTGAAGCTTACAGCATTCTTCTGTAAAAGTTGCCCAGCTGTGGGATGAGCAGCTTCACAATGTGCTAGGTGGAGAACTGGCTGAATGACAGGGCTCAAACCACAGAGATGTGGTGGATTCCCCATCATTGTACGCTTTCAAGATGCAATTAGACACTCTGCTAGATACTCTCATCTAGGCTCTCTCTCCCACAAAAGGCTGGAACAGATGATCTTTTGAGTTCCCTTTCAACCTGGGTTATGCTAGGACTCTATGATTCTTAATCTATTATTCATGAACACTGAATTTTATTCACCATTGCTTACTTATACATCAGTTTTCTTGTGTAGAGAATATAAATTCATTGAAATCAATGAAAACACTCAATTGATTCTACAAGCTCTAAGGGTTCTGTACTGTAAATCAGATACTTAGGGTTGTTTCTGTTTGATATATATTCACAGCCAAAAATTGAGATGCCTAGATTAGTCCAGTCTTTGAAAATTTAGTCCCACAAAGTCAACATCTCCAGTGTTTGATTCATCAGACTATCTGTAGGCAGCTTTCACAGAGTGAGAAGAGATGCCTTCTTTGAGGTGTCTATTCTTCTCTTTATTTGAATTGTTTCAAAGTAAGCCTACAAGATGAACAAATTAAGGTAGAACATTTAGAAAGCAAAAGAGTTGCTGAATCTGCACCCTGGCTTGAATCACTTTGAGGAGTTATCACTGACTTTGCTGAGAGCAATGGACAATGCCCGCAAAATAGGCTTTAGAATGGAAAGCCTTGTACACTGAAGGGTGTAGGACTCAAGTGCATTATCACATCAGTATTAAAATTATTTACATTGAGTGCATTTTTACTTTTTGTAATTACAATATCTAAATTTTGCTTTATACAGTCCCCTCCTTGATCTCTTTGACTCTCTGTATCTTCCTTTCCTAGCCCATTCATCTATTGTGTCCCAACCTGACTCTGGCAGTTATTTACAGTCAGAAAAAAATCAATTTCTCAATTTAGTTATGTCCACCTCACAAGTTGTTTCCTGTCATCCATGTGTTTAAACCAGGAAATCTGCTCACACAACAAAGATATTTTTTACTTTCTGTCTGATTCAGTCTAACCAGTATCTCCATTAAAATGACAAATACGAAATGTGGAGGGTATATCACCTCCACTCTTTCTGGTTTAGCCTACCTGCTGCTTTATGCAGTTAACTTTTTGTAAAGTCACAAAATTATGTGTTCATCAGCTTATTCATTTGTGTATAACTCTTGTTAGTTTACAAGAGACACTTTATATTATTTAATCATCTTTGACATCTTCTTATCATAGAATCGTAGAATCATAGAATGGCCTGGGTTGGAAGGGACATTAAAGATCATCTAGTTTCAATTCCCTTGCCATGGGCAGGGGCACCTTTCATTAGAGCAGGTTGCTCAGAGCTCCATTCAACCTCATCCTGAACACAACCAGGGATGTGGGTGACTTCAAATAGTCTGATTTCAGGAATACAATAACTATGAATATGACAGTAACAATTGCAAACTATTTTAAAGACAACATTTCACACCAACAAGGGTGACTTCACAAAGAACATTTCCCAACATCTGTCTTGATATTCAAATCAAAGAAGTGAGATTGCAGCAGTGATAGATTTATTCGGTCACCCGTAAGTGAATCAGAGGGTCATAGCAGGATTTATCTGTTGAGAAAAGAGTGATGGAATAACAAAACCCTTGAAGTAATTACCCTTTATATAGGGTAAAAGCTATAGTTTTTCTGTAGATCACATTTTTTCCATTGCACTTTCTCTCAAAATGTCTCTTTACAACTTTTAAAAAATAGAATCAACTGTAATAACACACAGAAAAATGTGCCACGCTAACATCTTAAAATATAAGTCATTGTTTGAGATCAGTTTTAAATCCTAGGTATTACTTTCCTATTTGGAGGGAGAAATTACCTTGAATTTTTTTCCCATTTTAAGATTGTCAATCTAAACATTGTATGCTACTTTCTCTCTAACTTTACTCCATAGTTTAATGCAAAATTCTTGCAGGCAGAATAGAGATATAAACCAACTGAAAATGTATTTTGACTTTGAATGTTCACTTCTTAACACAAACCTTTCTAGGAAAAGTTTTGATTCCCATTTAGCTAATTTTTATGAGGGTAATCTTTATGAATTTGTAATTTTTTTTCTTTTTTTTTAATTTATTTTGAATTCTCATTATTTTTTAAATGAATTTCACATCAATTTTCTTCCATTATATTTATAACTATTTACTACAAGTAGGGTATGATAACTTTTAGGTATAGCACATGCTATGAAAAGACTTCAGGCAAAGATTGTGAGTCTTTGTTGTCCTTTCTCTCCTGGAATACAATAAAAGACAGCATTTGCCAGCTCAAGAGTAGCATTTCAATACTCATAGAATGATAGAATGGTTTAGCTTAGAAAAAACCTTAGAGATCATCCAATTCTGACTGCCTGGCCATGGGCAGGGACATTTATCACTAGATCAGGTTGCTCAGAGGTCCATCCAGCCTGGCCTTGAACACCTCCAGGGCATCCACAGCTTCTCTGGGCAACCTGTTCCAATGTCTCACCATTCTCACAGTCAAGAATTTCTTCCTCATATCTAATCTAAACCTACTCTCGCAGTTTGAAACCATTGCCCCTTGTCCTATCACTACATGCTCTTGCAAGAAATCCCTTTCCCTCTTTCTTGTAGGCCCCTTCAGGTACTGGAAGGTCAGAATTAGGTCACCCCAAAGCCTTCTCTTTTTCACGTTGAACAAACTTAATCCTCTTAGGCTTTCCTCACAGGAGAGGTGCTCCATTCCTCTAATCATCTTCGTGACCCTCCTCTGGCCTCATTTCAAGAAGTCGATGTCCTTCTTGTGCTGGGGACCTCAAAATTGTATGTAGTACTCCAGGTAAGATCTCACCAGAGAGTAGAGGGGCAGAATCACCTTTTAAAGTCTTAAAACCAGGGTGATTGTTTGCCAATTACTGTAATAGGCAAAACAACTTGAGAAGAGCAATTCAACCTTTTGTCAATTAAAAATAGAACAGCTTGATAAGAAACAAAGAAAAAACACCTCCTCTCCACCTCACCCTTCTTTTCCAGCTCAACTTCATTCATGACTTTTCTGCTTCTTTCAACTCCAACAGGACAAGAGGAATGTTTTATAAAACTTCACCTCTGCCCTTCATTCCTCCTCACAGTTTTCCAATGCTCTGACATGGGTTTCCTCCCATGAGACACAGCCCTTCACACACCTCCATCATTGGTCCTTCCTATGGGCTGCCGGTCTTCAAGAACTGTTCCAACATGAGTCCTATCCATGGGGTGCAGTCCTTCAAGAACAGACTGCTCCAACATGGGTCCCCACAGGCCAAGAATCTGTTCCAGCGTGGGTGCTCCATGGGCTGCTCCATCTGTGGCACTGGGAGGTCCCTGACAGACAGCAGCATAGCTATCTCCTCCACTATTCTCTTCAATGGACTGCAGAGGAACAACATGCTTCACCACAGTCCTCTTCATTGGCTGGAGATGAACCTCAGCTCTAGCACCTGGATCCCCTCCTTCCCTCCTTCCTCACTGATTTTGGAGTCTGCAGGGTTGTTTTTCTCAAATTTACACACTCCTTTCTCACAGCTGCTGCATAGCATTTTTTACCCTTTCTAAAATATGTGTTCACAGAGGCTCCACCAGCCTGGCTGATGGGCTCATCTGTGACCTGAGGTGAGTCCATTTGAACCGCCTGGAACCATCCGTGCCTGACAACAGGGCAGCCCATGGCCTCTTATCACAGAGGTCACTCTTGCAATATCCCTGTTACCAAAACTTAGCCATTAAACCAAATACTTCTGGACATGTCTAGAGGGAGATTTATAGCAATCCAGGATGAGTGTCAGTGATATTTCTGAAAAGTGTGTCAGGGCTGAATTGAACAAAGAGGAATAATTTAGCTGGAGCAGTTTACTTCAGTGTGATCAGGTGATGTCATCTTGTTTCAGTATGAATCTCAGGAGTTTTTGATCCTCATGAAACTGATAACTCCATGGATAATTTGAACAAAACACTCAAAAGTAATCTCAAAGTGTTTGGGTTTTGGCTAAACTTGATTAAGGAACTCATTGTAAATTTTCATGGTTTTCCAACAAATCAAGTTTTTTCACTTAGTTATGAGTTTACTTACTTATTTATCCTAAATATAAATCACAAAATAAAACTCAAGAAGCTCTGATCCCCAGTGGTTTAGAGTAATAATTAAAAAATGCTTTCAGAAGTCATTATAAAACAAACTCACTAACTTCATACTTTCATAGAGTTAGGGTTGAAAGAAAGTTTTCTAATTTGTTTTGTCTTCAGAAACTCTACAAAGTGACTGATGGCATTGTAGCACTTTGGTAAGCAGCATATTAGTCACAATGAAAGATCACTATCACAAACAGTTTGTTGCTAAATCAGGGAATTACAACCCAAGTGGAGTTGTGCAGAAACTTTCATACTTACCTGATAAAAAAAAAGAGACCTTTCTCCACTTCCCCCCCTTCCCTTCCCTAGTTTCTTTTAAATTGCAAGTTTTTGAGCAACTGATGGATGAGTCTTTACAAATGTTTTCCTGGACTTTGTTCAAAAGTTCAGACCAGTCCAGGAACCAGGACAGACATTTGATGAAACATTTTGACATTGAAAATAAAAAGAATATTTTCTCAAAGTTTCATAAAAGGTGCCAGGCTCTATCAAGCATTACAACTACTGCAAGGTTTTAAAGACAGAATAAAGGTTTTATCACACTTTGCTTCAAAAAAAATTATGAAAAAACAGAAGAATCAAGCTATCGCCTTATATGATAGCAAGTTCAAGATTTTTAGGGGAATGCTGCCTTTTGGAGGAGCTTCTGTTAAAACTGTTTTCATATCCTTAGAGAAGCATTTATTCAACCATAAGGAAACTGGCCTTTAAAAAGGACCTGGAGATTAGGTTCCAAATGTTATTTTGTGCCAAATACACTGTTAAACTTACTGAAGGATATTTATGAGCAGCACTGCATTTCTGGTTCTACAATATGTTTGTATGTTGTAAACTTTGAGAATAAAATCTTCAGTTTACTTATGAAAAGTATTCCCTGAGTAAATGGCATATAGCGGTCACAGCATATCCTAAAAATACAGTAGACCTTATGTTGCTTATAAATATTTTGGTAAAACTGGCTTATTATGTTCTTAACTCAAAGTATGTAGGAAAGAGAATACTGCTTAAAACCTTTTATTTTCTCTTTCTCTTCACTTTTAAATTGAAGTAAAAAGTGGAAAATAAAAAAATGTTTAGAAAATAGTTTTAAATTTGTGCAAAATGAAATCTTACAATTACATTGTTTTTGAAATTTTTAAGTAATTCTACTGTTACAATTTTGTTATCCTTTTATGTTGACATAATAGCATTTTCATTTGGGGGAAAAAATAATTGGAACACATTTTGTGATAAGTTAATGGGACCATAAGGCATCTTGCAACTTCTAAATCAGCATGTGGTATAACGATGGTATAATATGAAATCAACTATAATATGTTAAAAAACCCCAAACTCAACATTCAAAATACAAAAAGTCTTCTGCAATGTCTCCTTGAGACATCTGTCCGTGCTCATAAAATGTTTTATATTTTAATGCCCTTTGTGCAGCCATCTCAGTGCTTATTAACCACTACTTTTCAAGGTCAGAGAGACCATGACAGGTCCAGAAAAATCCAAAGACTTCACATGACCTCAAATGATATATTGGAGAAAATGTTTCAAAATTACTAACCTCTAAACTTCATTTTTTTCAATAAAACAATAAATTCTTTAATCCTGAAAAGTTCTTGGTTCACCTTTTTTCCTAACTTAAGACAGAAAGGCCCCACTGACCACCCTGAAGATTCAGCATCATATCTCTTAAAGAATAACCTTTTATGTGTCTCCTTCCACAGAGTGAATGCTGCTCCACCATTTCTCTGCTTTTGATACTAGTATCTGTTTTACAGCAAAGGTATGAATACTAATACCTGAAATGTCAGTCTTGTTAACCTTGATGGTAAAATTCTTATTGACTTCAGTGTGGTAAAATATTTCTTATAGCTGGATTGCCTACAAATGTTTTGAGGCACATAGATTGATTTTGCTTCTTCTCTTTCTACAGAAAATATGAGCATGATTTCTGTAATCCTTTAGTTTATATTTTCCAGTATATTTTGTAATCTAATAGTCCACTGACAGAGACAAATTTGGATGAAATAGGAACTGATTGATTGAACTTCCTTTATAAATATGTAACAATTTAAAGTATTTTTATTACCTCCAGTGAAAGACATTCTAATAATCCATTCTTTGTATTGTAACCTTCAAAAAGTAGATTTGAATAAACACAAGCGTAATTCCAAAAATTTTGGAATTCCAAATTTCCTTTTTTGCTATCAAAATAATCATGTTAAACTGAGAACAGTTATTTTTATATTTATATTATGCTCCAATGAAAAACAGCAAATGCAGTCATAGTGAGTTAAATTTATGATGTGTAAACAGCGCTCTTCTTTTCAGCAAACAAAATGTATTGGTGATATATGTGTTATCTTACCTTCAGCTTTACATCACATGAAAAGAAACTGGTGCAGAAGATGATCATGAAGGAAAAAATGCGATAAAACACACTATTGTCTTCCATGAAAATAAATGAGATCATTACTTCAACCTATACTTATGGGCTATAAACTGCTGACGTAGACAAAAACTAAAAGTATTATTAGTACAGAATTCATACATCCTGTTAATGTACTTTTTGATGCTGATACCACAAACAATGTTTTGCTACAGAACCTGACAATTGCACAAGCAGAATAAATCTAATGTATTGTGTCCAGAAATCTAAAACTACCTTTCACTATGACCTCAAAACTCTAAAAATGACAAAAAAAGGTTGTGTCACTTGGAAATATTTGTTCCAACAGTTAAAAACAGTTTTAGTACAAGTGATGATTTAGATGAACATGCAACATTTCATCAGCTCTTATTGTCCCCTACTCACTCACTTTCATCTTGTTTCAGTTTGGGTTTCTATGCCTTCTGGAATGGTACAGTCCCTGTATATATTTGTACAGAAAACATCAGTTTAGGAGGACTTCTTAGTTTCCTGAAAGAGAACATAATTAATAACAACATCATTACTACATAGAATGAAATACAGCGCAGTTGACACAGAATAATGCATCATATTTGAAAAGTATTGTCAAGTCCTTACTCCACTATTGTAGAAAGGATAAGATTAAATGACACAAATTGGCTCTGGTTAACAGAATATGAAGTTACAATTATGAGAACTTTAATTCTTAATTATTTGAAGATATCCAGAGATATCTCTATTTTTTAATTTCTCTGTAGTAGTTTGAGGATTTTTTTGTTTGTTTGTTTGGGTTTTTTATGCATTACATACATTTTTTTCCTGTTTCAGAATGTCTTTATATTGCACCACTTTGATTTTTGAGATAATGCTTGAATTTTTACATATGGGACACACTAACAGTATACTTTATAAATCACTTTACACACACACACTCACACACACAGAAATACAAACGTCATAACTTGCTTATATATTTCCAGGGAAAGAGCAATGTTTTTGTTTAACCTCTTCCTGCTATTTATAGTGTGACACACAGGTGCTAAATAAGACCATACTGCTTTATCAATCTCCTTTTGTTGATGGTAAACACATATCTGAAAATAAAGGTTGTTTTCTTGTACACTGACATGTTGACAGGGAACTATCCCACCACATGCTCTGATAACATGAAACAGCTTGAATATTGCTCATTCAACAGAATTTCTCAAAACACTTCAAAAATAAATCATCAAACAGCATTTTGAGCTCCATTTAGGGAAAAAAAAATCTCTTCTTTCAATATGCAAAGTGATATTCACAGGTTATTTCCAAAATTAACTCTATTTTCCTTTTGAAGGTTTCCAGTTCATTTTAAAACCCAGCCGCACAGTGCTGGAAATAGAGGAAAATTGCAGCCATTAGGTGCAGACAGGAAATGTGTGCACCAGCTTTAGCTCAATGTGAAAATTAAATCCAAACTGCTGCAAACTAGGTCTGGGTTTTAATGTTAATTGTTCACATGCCCTCAATACAAATTATTCACACTAATGTACTGCATTAGCCAAGCCTGTCACTTCCACAATTATTATTTTTGTTGTTACTGTTGTTGTTTTGTAAATGCCATACCATTTTGTGTCCATTGTGGGAATTTAGGTAAGCTGCTTTAGTTGTAAAAAAGTTCTGAGCATAACATTTAAGGCTGCTGCAGCAGTTTCATGGATCATTAACAATTTGCTAATATTGTTTTAGCTTGCAAATTAGTGCAGCTTAGTGACTAAGGAAAGGTTCCATAGCTGTCATCAATCAGACTAAAATTCTTCATGCATGAGATGAAAAACGATTTTTAGCCTTTGAGGCTCAGACAGCAATTACTGTAACAAAAAAGAAAAAAAAAGGTAAGAAAAAAAAGTGGGGGGAGTAAAGGGAGGAGTGAAGGAGAGAAAGCAAGCTATATAAAATGCTGTTAGCAATTCTATTAAATTTATTTGTTGTTGCGCTAGAAAAGAATTAACACATGTTGGATAACCAGGCCTTAGCTTCCTTCTATATTAGTGAAGTGACAAACTTTAGAGGGGGAAAAAAGAGAACCTTCCTTAGGAAATGACAAGAGATTAGTGAATAAAGAATCACAGAAATCACAGAATCAGAGTCATCAAGGTTGGAAAAGACCCCCAACACTGAGTCCAACCTTTGACTGATCACCATCTTGTCAACTACACCAGAGCACTAAGTGCCACATCCTGTCATTTCTTGAACACCTCCAGGGATGGTGATTCCAACACCTCTGGGCAATCTGTTCCAATGCTGGACAACCCTTTTCATGAAAAAAATTCTTCTTGATGTCCAACACAAACCTGCCCTGCTGCAGTTTGAGGCAATGTCCTCTCATCCTGCCACTAGTTATTTGGGAGAAGAGGATGACCCCCATCTTGTAGCAGCCTCCTTTCAGGTGGTTGTAGAGAGTGATAAGGTCTCCCCTGAGCTTCATTTTCTCTGGGCTAATCAACCCCAGCTCCCTCAGACATTCGTCATATGTATGACTTGTTGTCCAGACCGTTCACCAGTTTCGCTGACCTTCTCTGGACACACTACAGCACCTCAAAGTATTTATTGTAGTGAGGGGCCAAAACTGGACACAGTAGTCGAGGTGCGGCCTCACCAGTGCTGCGTACAGGGGGACAATCTCAATTCCCTGGTCCTGCTGGCCACACATTTTTGATACAATCCAGGAGGTCATTTGCCTTCTTGGCCATCTGGGCTCACATTTGCTCATGTTTAGCTGGTTGTTGACCAGCATTCCCAGGTCCTTTTTGACTGGGTCGATTTCCAACCATTCTTTCCAAAACCCATAGCACTTCGTGGGGTTGTTGTGACAGCTGCAGGATCCAGCATTTGACCTTGTTGAACCTCATACCGTTGGCTTTGGCATATGGATCCAGCCTGTGCAGATCCCTCTGCCTTCCTACCTTCCAGCAGATCAATACCCCCACCGAACTTAGTATCATCTGCAAAACAAAAACCAAACAAGAACCAAAAATCAAATGAAAAGCCCAAATGAAAAAGAATAAACTCCAAACAAACCCAAACTCAAAACCTGGGAGTTTAGAAATATATTTCCTTTAGCCATCTGCCCATCACTTTTGTATTTGCTTCTTTTATGTTTGAGTTCCTGAGTTTTATTCACAGGGATGCCCACAGAAACAAAATTCTTAGCTTCCATGCTCTAGTAGTCACAGATAGCAAATTTTAAACACCATGGACATACATCTTCACAAAAGATAAAAATGTCAGACCTCTCAGATTCTCTTGGCAGACACCTACAGCAGTACAGCTAGGAAGACAACAAGCAGATCCTGGGGACTACTCAACAACTAAGTGCAAACTCTGTTGTTACTGAATTTCTTCAGAGCAGCTCCGGTCCGCACAATGTTACTGTGCAGTAGCTCACAATGGTATTCCTTTGTCTGCCCCTCCAGCAAGGTGAAGGTCAAAGACAGAGATCAGCAAAGTAGAAACTGGTGAGTTGTGCCAGACTCTTGCAACATAGGCTATTATGTGATCAGTGTCTTTTACTTCAGTGACACCAGCAAAAAAAAAGTAGATTTCTCATCACTTTGTCTTTTATTTTGTCTTTATCCAAGCTCTCTCACTCAAAAATGTTTTTCTCTCATTCATCATCTTCATGCGTACTCTTTTCCTATTGCCTCCTTGAAGCCTTTTCCAGTTTCACACTTTCAAAACTTCCCATCAAATCTTCCCCTTCCCCATTGCTCTCCTCTGTCACTTTTGGTATCTGTCTTGATCTCATCAAACTCATTGTAGCTCTACAGCCCACTCTTTCAAATATTTTACTTCTTTATGGAAGCTGATAAACTATACATCAATATATAAACTGTATTAAAGAATTAGAGAAGGTACAAGTCAACAGTATCATGATTGTAAAACCCTTTTTTTCAAACTACATCCTTCTCTTTGCGTCAGGGGTTGTACAGGTTGTTTTTGACTTGCCAGTCAGAAATGCATGCAGGAAAGGGCATGTGTCTGTACAGCAGCCATTGGAGATCTCACCTGTGTTTAGCTTAAACCTCTGGTGTCTCTGGTAGACAAGTGAGGCATTAATCTGAGATCAGGCATCACTGTAGTGCCATCATATTTTGTAATGTAAAGAAACACTATGTTTTCAAATTTATGAGAATGTTTTTCAGGATCATAATCTATGTTCTTTATGTTTAGGGAGAGATGGAACTTAAGTGTCAGATATATCTATCCATAGGACTCCAGAAACAGTCCATAACTCAGTACTAGCATTCAAGATCATGCATCTTGCGATCATGCTCATGCTCATATCTCATGTATTGAGATACAACTCTATTTTATCACTGTGCCACAAAGTAGAATCTTCAGATGATCGGATATTTTCTAAAAATACAAAAGAGACCACTATAACAAAACCAAGGAAAGTTTTAAAATATTTTTTAATGGTACTTTTTGAGCCTCTGTTTACAAGACATTGACTCATTCCACTTTTTCCTGTTCTGTCTGTTTTCCAGCTGTTTAAGATGAGTTATCTTCTTGAGGACCAGAAATCATATCATGCAATTTATGTTGTGAACCAAAACTCAAACCAACTCCTTTTGTTGAACAATCAAAAATGTAAGAAGCCATGAGCAGAGAAATAGACAAACTAGTTTTGTGAAAAAGAAATAAAAGTTTTGATAAGTTATTTAATAAAAAATATTTTCTTAGCTTTGTTCTAAAATGGTAATTGATTTAATAAAGTATTAATTTATCAGGAAAATTTGATTAACATTTATTATATCAAGATAAATGTAATTTTTTAAAAAGACATATTTTAAAAAAGAAAAAAAAAAAACCAGCTCTGATTTCAAATTCAGCTTAATGTGAAAAGAGTGATCTTCTATAAGTAAGTAATGACATAAAAGTGCATGCGTTACATCTGTGTCAAATAATGTTGGAGTCAGAATCTTATGCTTAAGTTTTATGCAAGACTACTCCTAGGGGACTCGATGGCACAACCGGAGTTATCACATCACGTCCAGTTGTGAAGCTTGATAAATCTTCATCTTTGTACCAAAAATCTTCAGTATCAAGAAATTTTGTGAGCTTGTTAAGTAGAATAAAGATAATGATTTCAAGTATTTTTAAGTTTCTTTAAGTGATGTATTTTGAACTTGGGAAAAATAAATAAAAAAAAAAAAAATTAAAGTGCTGCCCTCTGCTGAGCCAGTGAGGAGCAATATATAAAATAATATTTCAATAAAGATCTTTACTGTTTTTTGATCATGTCATTTTGAAAGTAGTTATATGCAAAATATCCTGTGAAATCGGGTGATTTCATTTTAACACTTCATCTTGATTGCAGTATAAAAAAGATTGTTAACATGTTAAAAAGTTCAGTTAATTATGATCTACATTTCAGAAAATCTTAAAGTGTACATGGATAACATATTTTCTCGGTCTGTTAAGTGTTAATCACACTTCTGATAATATAAGCCATGTATATATTTCTAATTAGGAAATTTATAATAATATCCAACAGAACAGTTCTTAGAGTAAGATTTATTTTATACCCCTACCATATCTGAACAACATAATGCAATCCATCCATCAAAAATGTAATAATTTACTGCTGTTTCTTTCCATTTATAAGTATATTTTTTATCAGCTTGACAAAATGAGTTATGAGTCCTATTTTTCAGCCTTCACATTCATTTAAAAGTTAATTTAGGAACATCAGATACTTAAAATTAAAAATAAAAAAAATAATTATTGCTTAAATGAAAGAATAAGGAGAAAGAAAACTTTTCCCTTTGAATATTTCCAAGAGTGCTTCTACTTGTTGTATTTACTAATGCAATAAGTCTTGTTTTCTGTTTTACCTAGCAAGAACATATTATATGTTCTGGTAAAATAATTTAATTTAGAGTCAATTCATATTTATATGTTTAGTACAAGGAAACTAAAAGAAAAAAAAAAGAATATGTAGTTATTCAAATACATAACAGATTTTTCACTTAATATTTCAGAAAATGACTACTGAAACATTTCATTCTATAAGTGTTGATGAAAGCATCTAAAATTGTATCTAGTAGAGGTGTTTTACTTTTATCTTTGGGTTGTACAATATGTCTTTGTCTATTGTCAAGCTGAGTATTTATTTATTCCTTTTTATGTGCTTGTTTAGTTAAGAAGATTCCATTCATGTCTAAATTATTACACAGCTCAAATTTCCAGCATAGCAGCCATGGTGAGTATAGATGAATTAAAAACTAAAAAAACCCTTTACTTACAACAAGTTAACTCTTCTCCACAGCACGCGGAATGGAAACTGAATAGAAGACATTAGTATTTTAGTAAATTATCTCCTTACAGGTAAGCAATTAGGGATGACTCTTATGGAACTGACTCTCTGTAAGTATTTAGCTTTTCTCAAGAAGTAAATAAGAAAACTAATTCAAGAAAAATTTATTTGCTTTCTTGAAAATACTCAGATCTTCGGAAACTCACTAGGCTTCCTGTAAATCTGTAGCAACAACATTTACCAGATGTAAGACCCCAACTCTTGAGCTACAAGCTCACCAAGGGGGTTTTACTTTAATACCAGGCTCCAACAATATCCACCCTTGGGATTATTAGAAGAGCCTTTGGTTCTTTTAAGACCCTAAGAGAGAGCACAAAGGAGAAACATTACATATGTTTTCTCAGGAGGTACTTTACTAGTAAACTTTAGGAAATGAGAGATCTTGGCAAAAGTTTAAAGGGTAATATACAACCAAAGCCAAGCATTACAAAAAGCATTGACTTAGCACATGCTAACACAAACAACTTAGCGAAATCCAACCTGTTCGGTCCCAAGTTACCCAAAATATTAAGAAAAGAGATTAGGAGAAGAAAAAACAGTAAAGAAAGAGAGAAAAAGAGAAGATTATAGCTACTCCTACAGTCCTGTAAGAGTCCAGCTTGCACATGGCCAGGTGGTAGGTCATTGATGCTTTTATTGATTTCACTCCCTGTGGCCACCCCTCTCAGGCGGCCCACTGCCCACGCTGGGGCTCTGGGGTGGGCAAAGGGTGGTGCTCCCACTGCGCCAGGCAATCAGAGGCTGGGTTAGGGGCTCCAGGGGGTGTTGTGTGGGTGTGCTCCTGGGCTGCCTTTGACTGACAGTTGCTCCAGGGTTGACCCTGGAGACTTCTGGGGCTGCCATGTGGGACAAGGCATTACCTCACCTTTGTGAAATTTGATTTATCCCTCCTCCCTCCCCACACACACCTGAGTTGTTCCAAGCCAATAAAATAATCCAGTGTCTCACACTACATCATAATTTACTTTAAAATAATTTACTAAACACAGTACATTCAACAAAAAGAAACTGTAAGGAGCTTAGACAATGTCTTTTCTGGATGTATTAGTCTTTTTCCAGAAAGCTAGAATAATTTCTAGTTAATTAATTTCTCATTAATATTTTCTGTGCATAATATGGAGGAAACTGTATTGCCTATTAACCAGAAATTTTACTATTTTAACACAGGACAAACTTGGCCTATATACTGTCAAAAGACATGTAAATCTCATTAAAAGCCATAAGCAAGTAAAAATCACAACCAAAGCAAAATAAACTGTAAAATGCAACTGACATCTGTTTCTTTTTCCAAGAAATCTTCATGCACATTTTGACAGCAAACATAGTAAAATACTATTCTAAACTTTCCATATAATTTTCATTACTTAATAGCCTTATACTTAATGTCATCTATCTGTAGTACACAATAACACATTGTAAATGAACATAGCTCAAACTGTACTGAAAACACTGCTGTGGGCAGAGTGACAACAGGGCATTAACATCTTTCAGCACTCAGAATTTTTTAAGGGTTTTAATAGTATGTCAAAAAAAAAAGAAAAAAAAAAGAAAAAAAAAGAACCAATACCAAAACACATCAACTGAGAATATGATTTTATTTAATCATTGCTAATTATTTATTATAAACATTTTTATAGAAGTAACTGACAGACAATCTAGTCTCCAACTCTAATCAATATTTTATCTGGACTAAAGCTCTGTTCAGAATGTGTTTTCAAAAATCAATAAACTACATCTAAAAGCAGTGTAAGAGATGAAGAACAAGTTCATTCATTGCTTCCAGGGCAAGAAGAAAGAGGATTCAAATTAGTATCATTAAAAATCTCTCTCTATGTTCGTTCTGAGGCTGAAATTATGCTTTCCAGATACTTGCTCTCTGTTTCCATTTTCAAATAAATTTTGAGGAACATAGAAGGGTTTTGTGGAAAAATAATAAGCCTCAAAGAGCTAAAAGATATAATATACTAAAAAAGTCAGGAGTACTCTTTTTCTTGTAAGAGGACCGAATACGGATTACAGCTTGAAAAGAGTCTTATGAAGACTATTAGTGACCTGGAAAAGTGATTAGAAACTCTCAAATGTGGCATAATTATATACATGAATATATATGTATGTGTGTCATACGTGTATGTGTGTGTGTGTATGTAGTTATCAGTATGTATGAGAGAGAGAGATACATATATGTTGTCACATGTGAGCCTACTGTGACTGAAAAAAGAGATTCATAATTAATTGAACACAAAGCTGGAATGTGAAAGAGAACTTGTGAGGAGGTATACTGGAGTCATCAGATGGGTGTGCAGCCAGGACTCTCCTACGTAATTCTTTTCTTATTCTTTTCAATTTTAACTGAAATTTCTCTATACATATCTGAAATAATATATTTGTTAAAGAAAATCCAGTCTATACTGCTTACTAAGGATTCTAAATATCTTTTTTTTTCCGAAAGAGAAAAAAAATTTTTTTGGCAATTTTCTGATGACCTATATATAAAAATAGGAATAAACACATGTTATAGAATAAAAGCACTGATTTAAATCTAACCCTGGCTCCCGAGGTCCTCCTATATTTGCTTTCTCAAAGGGAAACACTTGTAAGTTCAGATATGTATTCCCTCAAGCTAGGCAAACATGGTATATATGAAGCACTATTTTACTTTCAAATGAACAAATTAGAAAAGGGGGAATATATCAAGACATTATGTAACAAAGGTCTCCTAGAATTGGACATGCGTTTGGGAAACTTTCCAAGCTATTCTGACATATAGGAACTTTCAGAGTGCCATGTAGGTCATTCCTGTGTCAGTCCCCGGATTAAAAAGACAATAAAAGGAGAATATAATTTCATATGCAATTTTAAAATAAATTCAATATTCTACAAAACCATTAATCCAGTAAATGATCTTTTTACTGACATAGAACAGTAACTATATGCTGTTGTGCATGGAAAAGGGAGCCAAGAGCTGTAAACACAGTGGGCAGTCACAGCAGCATCTCTACCACTGACACCATTGCAGAGTATACATGCAAGAAGAGAAGATGACTGATGGCAGTGACCAGGGACAGCCAATAGCCCTGTGATTGCCAGCCACACCCTTAGTGACAATTCAGGTCTGACACATGGCCAGGAGGCCAAGTCAGTGAGGCCAGCTCAGGGACACTGGGGTGCAGTTCCAGGCATAGGCATAGCTGCCACAAAACTCACACATGGGCAATAGGTCAAGGGCCTGAGCTCAATACAGCTTCCAAGCAAAGAGGGAAGAGACACAGCTTCTGTCTTCACAGCAGTTTGATCCCAGGTAATACAGCTGAGCTAAATCACAGCTGACTTTGAACACAGACAACCAAACCCCTAGGAACTGGGTGAAGAAACTGCAGATACTGTTGGTTCACTCAGCATCCTGGTGCCTGCAACGGTTAGTTTTGTACTTAAATGCTGTGAGAGTTTAAATCCTCAGCCTTAGGAGAGGACAGGACATTTCACAGAATATTGCCTAAAGATTTCCAGCAGTTTTTCCTTTGATTTGGCTAAGGTTAATATTGTACAGCTTTTTCAGTTTTGGCAGGTACTGAGATAGGAGGGTGTAAAAAAATACAGAAATAACAAAATGAATACAGCACTGTGCTTTTTACATTGAAGAATTTTTTACTTTACGGATGGGTAGATGTTAAAGTATGGTATAGGAAACATCTTTATTTCCATATTCCTTTACCACTTTAAATAAGAATCTTCCTAAAGCTGAAGGTTAGGAAGGAATGATTTTTAAGCTTTGGGAGCTGGAAAGGGGACAGCAAATTTCTACAGCACATAGATAAATGTTTCCTCAAATGTCTACCGGTTCATATTGAGTATGACTAACACGAGATGTCAGACTACTTTTTATCTCAAAGGGTTTTTTTCTTTCTGCTACGCTGATTTTGACACTGTGAGGTTTTGTTCCCTCCTTGTCACAGTACAGAGTTCTTCTATGTCACCTGGACTGTAAATTGTATTAATCATACCACACAGATTTCTACCTGAAGAATACTGAGTTTAAACACTATCATCATGCATTTCAAATCAGCATATTGTGAAGTTCATTTGAAGAATGTGTTAGATCCATTCAGACAAGAAGTGATGCTCTAGTATTTCTTCCCATCCAAGGTAATCCAGACAGGTTTATTGAATTCTTTTAAAAACAGAACCCATTAAACATAGCCAAATTATTTAAAAATAATATTTTTTATAAATCAAAATTTGTAACACTGTTTCAGAATATTCATTCTATTACTGTGAAACTCTGATTTCTGGCTGTGGTTAATGATATGGAAACAATGTGTGATGAGGTCTAATGTCAGACCACTATTAGGTGGTATGAATTATGGAAAGATGAGTTACCTGCTTTAAACCATTTATCGTTAATAAAATACCCAGCCTGCTTCAAATATGTTCCTAACAGCCTCATTTTTACTTATAACACCTAACAGTGTAAGGAATAAAGTCATTGAACTCAATATATTTGAATTAACACTAATCAAAGTAATGAAAAGAAATACATTTGTTTTTCCTTGTTAAAAAGCCCCCAACATAGTAAACATAGGTCAAAATATAATTAAAGTAGCTTGAAGAGCTACATTTGTTCCATTTTTTCCAGGATTAGCTTCACTTCAGGAATATGAAAACTGTTTGGATAGAAAATCAGGTCCACGTTACATTTCCACAGAGTAAATCCAGAATCATACTGTTATATTCATGAACAAAAGACAACAAAACCTCCTCTGATTTTCTACTCCTGTAATCACATCTGTAAAAGCAGATTAGGAACATTTTGCTTTTGCAAATTAAATGCAAATGTGATAGCTGCAGAAGGAACAATGCACAAGAGAATCAGGCCTATCGTCCACAGAAGGGATCTTCAGTTGCTGCTCAACATTACAGAATTCCATTAAGGAAGGAAGAACTGGTTTACAAACTTCTAGGGACTTTTTTTCTCCATTTAAAACAACCTAAACCACTTAACTTGTGAGAAAATTTCTAATATATAGAACTAATCTTCATTCTTTGGCAGGTTGCTTACCGTTTAGTAGATCATTAGAAATAGTCATAGTAATTTGGCTATTTCAGTTAAATCTCCCCATTACCATAATCAATTTAGAGTAACTCCCTTGAATTTTAAAATGGTATAGTCTTATGCTGAGTTTTATGTTTAGTGTTGTAACTAGAAGCTTGAAAACTACATAAGAATTTCCAATAGCGCACTTGTGAGTTTCTCATGTTCTGAGTTTCTGGGAACACAAAGTGCTTTTCCAGAGCTCCTCTGACACCTTTTCTAGTACAAAACAAAGTTGTTCCAGTTGCAGCTAAACTGGCTCTGATAAATTTCCTTATTCAAACTGGTTTCCTAGTTTTCAATAATCTTTTACAGTGAAAGATTCACCATTCTTGCAAGTTTAGGACAGATGATAAGATCTAGAGATAGATGATGAGATCTTGATCTTTAGGATCAAGACTGAGATTTGTATTAATCACCACCAAGGAAAACGACACTTGGCAACCTCCTGTGGTGTCTCCTGACCCTGGCCTAGGACCCTGTTTCATCCCCCAGGAGCTCTTGGTCCCTGGCCCAGAGATGCCCCAACAGGGCCACAGGACCAATCCTGGACATCTTGGCCCATCTCCATCCCCATGGAGATACCCCAGCTGGCCCCTGGTCTGCTCTGTGCCCTGAACGGGTGCAGGCAGAGCACAGACTCCCAGCCAGATCCCATTCAACTGCCTTTGGCTTTTGTCAGTGGGATTGGCTCTGGCCACAAAGCCCTGCCCTGACACCCCATTGGGAGGTCCCTTGGCCCCAAGCATCTGGCCCATGAGGGCCACCAGCCCTCATAGTATCCTGACACGAGACAGCAAGCTTTAGCTTTTACCCAATAATGTTCTGACCAGAGTGGACCAATATTTGAGTTCCTTATGCATATTCTCTTTGGTTGCTAAAGGTACATCATAGATTTTATGTTTATGATGTAAATAGCTGCTTGCAATATGTACCTTTTTCGTGTACAGTATTTTGTAATTGCTTTCAACATGAAGATAAACTAATCTATTTGGATTTCAAGTGTCTCACTGGGGTTTCTTTGACTGGGCTGTGCCTAAAGTATGTTAGGTACAATTCCTCATACAGGTCTTTCAAGATGTGTAAGGTTGGAACCAAAGAATATCAAGGGTTGGTTGGTTATATTTTATCACTTAATAGACATATAGTGCTATTTATGGGTTAGCCATATTTTATCCCAAATTAGATTAGAATTGTAATCATAGAATCATAGAATATTCTGAGTTGGAAGGGACCCACAAGGATCATCGACTCCAACTCCTGGGTCTGCACATGACAAACACAAAAATCACACCATGAATCAGTCAGATTATAGACAGTCAGTATTCATAGGATTCAATGGATGTGGTTTTCTTGACTTTTTTTTTTCAGAACAAGTAATTAGTTTTAAATACCAACTTTAGGATTACTGACTCAGTCACATGTGCACACATATGAACACACATACACATGAAGATAGGAGCAACAAATCCCAGCAGGCATGTCACAGTATGGATAGTATCCTATTCTCACTTATTAGCTCAGATTTTTCAGATTAAAATTATGTCAGGAGGAAGACTTACCTTTTGGGTTAAATTTCATATGATCACAGGTGGAAGGAATAGTCCTGTGGCATTGACTTAGATGAGAGCGCTCTAAAAAAACACAGAGGAAACCAACTTTATTACTTTATTTTTAAGATTCTGAATTTCCTTAGAGGAATTGCCAATAAGACATATTTTTCTGCTCTAGTTACTTTCTCACTGTTTGCCTAGCTAGTTCAAACCTGATTCTTCCCAGTTCTGAACTGTACATCACAGTGATCCCTGAACCTGAGCATAAACCTCGTTTGGGTCAGAGCAGAGAAAGTGTGCAGCCTGAATTTGAGATTCTGAGCTGAGTTGGAAGTCCTGGTGACCGGGGGAAGAATCATATGAACATTTTCCTTAAAGATAAGGACTTTCAAACTGACACTGCCTTTTTACCTAGGCACTCCTGTGATGGGAAGTCTGCTTTAATTAATTCCAACGGAGATAATTCCTAATCAGTTCAAGAGAGAAAAAAAAAGCCAACAACAAAATAAATCTTGCTGAAAAGGCTACAATATCATCACATGAGTTCTGTCCTTACTGCAATGGTTCACTTTAATCCTGATTAAAGTGAACTGATACAAATTTCTTATTTTTGAAACTACAAGAAAATAACTGGGAAAGATAGTCAAATTCATGACTGAAATTTTAATCCTGATTAGTCATTTCATACCAACCTCTATTAATTTCAAAGAAAAATGTTTCCAAATTGATTAGACTGCTTTGAAATTGTTAGTCAGCATGCCTAGAACCCTGTGGTGTTGCTATGACAGCCACTTTAAAGCCAAGGAAAGATTTATTTGCTATATGCTTGAAAAGGTCAGAGAGAAAAGTACTTACACAAGGACAATGCACACAGTTTGATATAAACACAACAAGGTAGTAAGTTCAAATATTTGCCCAAATAGAAATAACTCTTGCCTGTCATCTTTAAAATAACCTTCCGATTAAAAGAGCATACCAAAATATTTCTGATTAATTTGAAGAGGCAGTAATTCAGTTTTTCACATAGGCCAGTGAGACTGGGTATGTTTCACTCAGATTGGTCTGTTAAATATTTTATAGATCAGTTTTCTACTTCTACTGAATTGGAGTGTAATCATTACATAATATTTTCTTTACTGTCAAGGAACATGCCAAAGAAGCTTTTTATATTTGATTACTTATTTCTGGAGTAGATAACTTATTCATCAGCATCACTTTGTTATTGTACCTGTCTTCAAGAGTGATTTTAGTTGATATGATCTGACAGAACCATTAAGATGAATCCACAATCCTAGCAATCTGAATAGAATAATCCTTAATATTGGCTAGTAGAATGTATCGCTTGTTTCTTGTCTTTCATAGAACAAAACAAAACAAAACCCAGCCTCATACACACACAAAAAAAACCTCTCAACTTGTTACTGGTTTAATTGCTGATAGTAATATGTAGAAGCTGTTTATTACAAAAGACCTTTCAATATATAATAATTATACTAGGTCTGGCTTAAATGTAGTTAACTTTCTTCATACCTTTGGATTTTTAAGCCAGTATTGATAACACATCAACGTTTTGATTATAGCCAAACAGTGCTTGATGACATGTCTTTCTCTTTTTCTTGCTCTTCTCAACCTGCCCTTTCAACAAGTAGTCTAGGAGAGGGAAAGATTATGGGAGGGAATACAGCTGGGACAGTTAATCTGAATTGACCAAATGACATCCTGCTCAATGATAATGACTTTCTTTCAGGATACTTGTTGCTCAGAGGGGGTGAGGAATTGTGTTTGTATGTTTGGTTGGGTTTTTCCCTCCTCACTCCTTCACTTATTAACCTTTCTTGTCTTGTCTCATAAGTTTTCTTGCTTTTGCCCTTACTATTTTCTTCCCCAGTCTTTATGAGAGTGAGAATGGAAGTGAAGGAGCAGGTATGTTAAGGATGTCAGTCTGAAGAATCTCTCTAAAGAAAATAATACATGGTTTCTGAACAGTTTTGCATGCACCAAGCATAATTTTGTTGTACCTCTCCTTGTGTGATTGGAACATTTGTGCAAAACTAATGAAAAATGATGATATAGAACAATTGTTCATATACTGCTTATATTTTTCTAATTGTACCAATACACTAATTTGCAAGTAAAGATATATCCCTATATAAAATTTCACATGATTTTCAATGTTTATAGCTCTCCAATTACTTTGAAAAATTTGCTTATTTCTAAGTGGTTTTCATCAATATGAAAGCCTACTCTGTACTTATGATCAGTTACCTATGAAAACCAGGTGTTTTTGTTCAGAAAATGTAGCTGCAGTAGAATCAATCATATTCGTTAATAGGATTTGAACATATTTCTCTATTAAAAATAATAAAAGTTACTGGTTTACATCTGGTTACACTTCTGATAGTTTTTCACCTTCAATCATATGGGTTATACAGGTGATTATATTAGGTGTAAAGCATTTTTAAAATCTTGACATTTGAGTATGTTCATGTAACCTTTTACAGACTGACTTAATCTTCCTGCACAATGAATTTGAGGCCTCTCTCTCTCTATGATCCACTTGAGTCGGAGAAAGGCCATTTCCAAAATGGAGGGCAGCATAAATTGTCCTATCAGGGTTTCTAACTCATCTAACCTCCAGCTCCCATCCAACTCTGTGAAACAATGAACAGGACCACTGAAAACTCAGATACAGTTTCCTGAGTTTGACTCACAGTTGCTATTTCAGCTCACTGTTACTACATGAAAGCAGCACAGTAGAAAAACTGCAGTTCCAGAGGCTGATGTTATGATTTCTAATCAGAAACTACAGCGCCAATATTTGCAAAATGCCTGTGTGGACATGTCATGCTAGACCATAACCTTTAAGTACCTACTATAAGCTTGTAACAGTATTTTTTTTCGTGCCAAGAGACACAGGTGGAATCTTGTTTCCATCCATATATATAGTTTTTTGTAATCTTGTTGTTTTGTCATGGAATTCACTATTTCTCCCATATTTCTAGAATTCAGTCCTCATACACATGCTTTAAGGTACGCATTACCTTTTCCTGTGACCAAGAAAAAACAAGAAGAAAATAAAAAAAACTTTTACAAGGGCTGCAGTTCATTAGAGCCCTACATTAAGTTTCATAATTGAAACAGCACAGATCAGGACAGATCTGGCTGAGATAATCAGCTTCTCCAGCTGAGCTCAGCTGCTCTCTTTTTTTCAGACAAGGGTTAAAGAGCAAGGGGGTTGTCTTCTTTCCTTGAATAGAGCACTGGGGAAAGGTACCATAGGGGAGAAACATTTCCTTGTTTTCTGTAGGAGATTCCCTTGCTATAAATCTTATTGCACCTTACTCAAGCACCCAACTCTTTGCTGAATAAGTACTTCTACTGTTAGTAAAGTTTGAGCCTTTATCTGTTGTGGGGAAGGTAAATGCAATCTTCTTCTTAAGAGAAATAAAAAGATCTTCTTCTCAGTGCCCCAAGTCATATTGCTAATAACTGACATCTCATCACCCCCAAATATTCTGATTTAAGGGAAAGATGATACTTGAAATAAGGGAGTTTTTGCAGGCTGTTGGGAGTCTTTGCTACATGCAGATGGTGTTTACAGTTTCACAGAACAGTTGTTAACTTGTGTAGCATTTTAAAGAATAGATTTCTCTCCAAAAACTTGTAAAGGATCCTTATGGGAATTATTTTGCCTTTCTCTGTCAGTTCATATGAAATCCATCCATCTTTTCTGAAGGTCTCATTTTATTTTTGAGAAGCTAACAATTATTAATTCCATTTTCACCCTCTGTTGAGAACAGAGATATGTATATATATGTTTCATTAAGTCTACAAAAGTGACTCATCCATTTGTATTTTTTGAACAGGATCTTGGCAGGTGGAAGTATATTACCTGTTTATCTGCAACCTTTCTGCATAGGGAAGGCACACTTGTAGCAATTACCAAGTCAGGCACTGTCAGTACAAGCTGTAAAGCCTTTGCTTTCATAGAAGTAGATGAAATATGATCAGCCAGATGTCTCAAAAAAAAAAGAGTTTTGGTGTGTTCAATAAAAGAAATAATGAAATGATGCAAACAACATTTCAATCAGTAACAAGTGCAAATATGACCAGATGTGTCTGTAACAGATTATGAGTGCCAAAAATGGCAACAGCAACCAAGAAAAAACAGTACAATTTGAATGAGCTAATGGCGAACAAGGTTTTGTCTATTCAATATAATTTATGAAAATTCAGAGTGTCAGGGGTACTCAGAGTACCTGAAAGACTCTGGGAACAGGTGGGAGACATCATGACCCTGAGCCAGGAGCTAAGACCTTCATTGCTACTTCTGGAGAACCCAGGGAGCAAAAGAGAGACCAAGGAACCCCACGACCCTGCCCAGGACTACATACATCACACTGACATCCTATGTGCCATCTCTCCCACAAAAGAGGGAATTGTATAATTTGTAAAATTGCGTAAATCTGTGATTAAAGTCTTTTGGTATCCAAATTCCTTCAGCCTTGAAACCATCATTAAGTCTTAATCTGTGACTATGTGCCTAGATACTGCTCTCATGAAGCAATATGTTTTTCAATAAAACATCTGCTTTTCAGTTAGAAATGTGAAAGTTTTCATAATTAAACCACTTGCTTAATAATTTAATGAGATCACTTCATATCACGCTAAAAAAATCTAACAAACTGTCCCATTAAATACGTAATTAATGAAAATCTGCAAGTCTTTAGTTTTAAATAAGTATTTGCAATCATACTCACACACAAATCAAAGCCTGGATTACAATGAAGGGAACAAATAATGTTCTAGAATGTAGTGAATAAACAATTCCTTAATTTGACTTAACGAAGTATGGTTTTAATTCAGTTTAGTATATATTTAAACTGTCATTTGTGTGCATATTTCCTCAGGGACATAGCATGACATTTTCATTATTTCGTTGTCTACTTTTGTGCATATGCACATGAGACCCATCATTGGTGACCCAGCAGGGTGACTGTGGATGGCATCCAGTCATATGAAATATGCTTGGGCCAGATATGGAGAAGGTTTAAATCAGCATAGCATCCCAGCTGACTGATGGGATTGTGTATTCACACAATTCACTTTCTGTTATCTGATGGGTGCATTTTCATTGATAGCTACAGAATGTTTCAGATAAGTACACATTTCACTCAAATATATCATTACTATGGCTGAAAGTGGTAGTTAATCAAACTGCATTGTCACTAAGGGCATCTTTAAATAGATGACCCCTACTGGATAATTAATAATAGTAATAATAATAATAATAATAATAATAATAATAATAATAACAACCACCACCACACAAATCAAAACAGGACACTATTATACATCAGGATTTTGCATTTGCAAAGCACATTTGTGATTTCTTATGTGAATCCTACTTGCTTTCTTCTTCCTTTGTATATAGAAGGAATCAATATAAAAAATATATTTTTCCTTTTCAAGTTTCTTACTTTTCACCCATTTCAAGGCCCTTACAACTAGTTCTTTGTTTTTAGATAACCAACTAAATATAACTAATTACAAAATTTTCATTCTCCCTTTAATGTGTTAGGTCAACAAAGATCTCCCTGAAACTATTTTTAAGATGAGAGGTGAGGAAAAAGATTTAATTTTATGTATGCATACTTGCAGAAAAATTAAATGCACTGTGATGACAGTTAAGATTAGATGCTTATTTGTCATATTAGTTTATCATTATGTAATTACATACCGATGAATAAATCCCTAGAGGCTTGAAATCCTTATTTAAGTCCTCTAAATGAAATTTTGTCCATAAACAAAAATCTCATGAAACCTTGAATATGCTATCATAGAAGTCCAGGTGAAAAAGAATGAGTTCATAAATATTTAAGAACAGCAGATGTCAAGAAATGTGTTCTGAAGGAGAATGTGTGATTTTGGTACCATTTATATTCTGTAATAAACAAATACAGTTAAGAATTCTTTCTCTTCATTTTCAGTTGAGGAGATATTTAGTCAAGTGAAAATGGTCTTAAGAATCAAAGCTGTGCAATGGAAAATACTAAAATTCAGTTTGGACTAATAAAGCCTTTGTAGTGAAATATGGTAATCCTTCTTTGTAGTGAAATACAGTAATACTTCCTGTGCTTATCTTAACCTGATTTTTAATTTTATATATATGTTTGGAATGTGTTAGAAATATAAAAGTCAAGTGATGGCAACCCCTAGAGTTGATGTGAAAGGTCAAGGAGAAAGCAAGGCAGAATGATGTAATAAATATGACATATATTTAATTACCAGAGAATGAGGAAGAAGAAGCCATGAGTTTAAGAATGTTCATTTTTAAAGCAAGTATAATTCAAAATATGATTTGGTTATGGACTAGATTTTATGATGGAACATTCATCACACAACTGAACTGATTATTCACACACAATTAGATTTAGTTAGGATAGGGACTCTTATGGACACTTTAATCATTTGCTTCATGAATTGAGAAGGGGTGTGCATTTGATTTACTGTCATCTGGGTGGGTGATAAAGATCAGCTAGTTGATAAATGTTGCAAATGAATTTGCTGATCGAAGCTATCCTTTCATTTGTTTTGCACAATAATTAAAGATTAATTAAATCAGACATGACTCTAATGAAAGACTCTTACCTTCAGTTCTCTTCATCCAACTGGAAAGTACAAAACAGATGAAGATGAAAATTCTTCAAAGAATGAGGACTTGGATAAACAGAAAAGGAAATATTTGTATTGTTCTGCAACTATTGATGCAAGCAATGTGTAACGTTTACACTCTGCCTATTTCGAACGATAATTACTTTTGGACCAGAGATTGGTAACATTAAGTAATAAGCATGCAATCAATATAAAACTTGTAAAGATGCTTTTTTTCTTTTTTCTTTTCTTTTTTTTTTTTTAAAGTGTAAATAAATTCTATATTTGACAGAGGTAAGTATGGACTTTAAATTGAAAAATTCTAGACCTAATAATGGTGCAGAACAAGAGCTGTTTCAAGTGCTTCACAGCAGTCAAGGAGGCATGCTTGTTTGTCATGATCAATGCCCTAAAGTAAACTTCAGAAAAATGTTACACTCTTGTAATAACAAATTAGGTTTGCTCAAATATATGACTCTGTACGTAGCAGATTCCAATTAATGTGAGAACTTTTGTGTTGGACGCTGATAGTTGTAGCATCTCTGATATGTCCATGTGGGTTTTTTTGTATTGTTCTACCAGAAGGTATCTGCTATACTCCACAGTAGCTTCACTATCATGAATAGTACTAGTCTAAAAACATATGTCAGGGACTTTTCAGGAAGATTCAGGAAAAAATCAACCTGAAATTCAGTAATGTGGAATGTTAAAGAGACACGTGAGACAAAAAATGGAAAGTGAAATAGTTATACACAATGTATATTAGACATCTATTTCAGCTGGGGTGTTATGATCTCTCTAGGTGATGGTCAGCATGAGAGAAAGCATAGTTACTTTGAAACCTAACCTTTAAGTAGTTATAAATATGTCCTATGACTTCAATCCTAGTGGTTTTATTGAAAACAGAAAGTGATGAAAAATTAATAATTAAAAATTAGAGTTATTTTGTAAATTTTATTCTGAGAGTTTTGTTTAGAAGCTTTGAAAATATCATTGAATTTTTAATCAAAGTTGGGATGCAAGGAAAGGATGTAGTTCCTCATAAATTATGTCAGTTTTACTGTCACCTCAAAACTGTATGGCTGTTTACCTGCCTCCAACAACTGTCATATCTGTGTGTCATAGCAAAATGATAAATCAAAGACATTAGAAGTCTCTCAAAGATCTTTATATTTTTGCAATGTGAAATGTTTACATTTTCCAAATATGAAGATTATTGGGCCGCATTTCAACTTTTTTTTTTTCTTTTTTATGATTTGGGTAGATCAGTTTTAGTTGTATTTAAAAGCCTAGTGCTTCTCCTGAAGCACTGATCTTAACTGCCCTGATCTTACTTTCTGGGCATGTTTTAGTCTGATGTGGACTTTCTGAAATTTACATTATCTGACTATGAGAAAAAAAGATATTTCAGTCACCAGGCCTTCTATACTTTCATTTAGGGCATGTAGTGATAGAACAAGGGGAATGGCTTCAAACTAAGAGAGGGTAGGCTTGGGTTAGATATTAGGAAGAGATTGTTTACTGTGAGGTTGATGAGGCTCTGGAGCAGGTTGCACAAAGATATTTTGTATGCCCCATCCCTGGAGGTGTTCAAGGCCAGGCTGGATGGGGCTTTAAGTAACCTGGTCTAGTGGAAGGTATCCCTGCCCATAGCAGGGGACTTACAACCAGATGATCTTTAAGATTCCTTCAAACCCAACCCATTCTGTGATTCTGCGCACAGAGTTTTATTTAGCTCTACATTGTGGATAATGCTTTGAAAAATTATGAAAAGAAATAGATAGAAAAATCTCATTAAATGTTACTACCACCTTTTTTCTTCAACTTACCTCAAATCACCTTTTCTGTGAACCTGCCATATATATATATGTATGTATGCATGTATATATATATATACAGATATCTATCTATCTATCTATCTATCTATCTATCTATCTATCTATCTAGATAGATAGATAGATAGATAGATAGGTATATATATGCACATAAAGGCAGATTCAGAGTTAGAGAAAGTTAAGGAGGACATTCTCCAAAAATTAAAAGCAAAATATAAGATGTTGTTAAAGCAATGTTAATGATATTGAGTATCACCTATTTTTGACAAAATATTTGTACCTGAAAGCAATCACATTTGCTGCAAACTTGCCGTGGAAAAGTAGTTCTTGTGAGGACATAACAATGTAGCTAGTATGTTTTCAAAAGGATAGAGAAAATAACTTTCATCCTGACACTGTAGGCTACCTTGAGAACAGGTTACAAAGGAAGGACTATCAATGGTATGAATCAATAGAAAGAAAAATCAATAGGGAACAAGAGACATTGACCTTGCATTATAAAACTCTATTTCTTGTGTCCTGAGTACATATTAATTGATCCTACAGTACCTATTTAGGAATAACAATTTTCAACACCTGTAGCAAAAACCATCAGCCTGGCTTTAAAAGGTTTAAAAAACACAAAATGGTAGTTCATATCATAAAGAACTACAGTGCATGCTGGCTCATAGCAGAAAAATGCAACTCACTTTTAAAAATACTAGCATTTCACTATTATATCTTGTACCTTTTCTGAATTAGAAGTCTGGTTGTATGAAATAAGGCACACAGGTGACCCAGAATAATAAGTAGCCAAATATATTTTGCCGTTAAACTACATAATCTATTGTCCAAGCTGTTGTCCTACATATTTTATTTTTTAAATTCTTTGTAATGCTGTTTACGCAAATGACCTTTAATAAATCTAGGAATACAATCCAATTTTATCTACAGAATTTCAAAACAAAAAAAGAGAAATGTTGAAAAAAAACCTGCCTAGAGTACATTGTGAATTAGTGAATAATTGTCAAACCATGAAACCCGGAATTTGCTCCGATATAGTGATACCAAGATGCTTGATTATCTACTGAGGTATTCTCTCAGTTTTGGGTTTTTTAAGCCATCAGGGAGAAGCAGGATTCTATGGAGTAGTAACATGAGATCAAATCACAAATTTTAAATCCTGCATTTTTAAAAAAATTTTGGTAATCTGAGATATGAAATTGACTCATGTCCTAATTTGTTTATTTTATACTATAAAATATCTGCTTTTCTGTAATGCTTGGTGTCACTGGGTTATACTTCAGAAGTATCATCTTTTAGCATCTTGAAATTTATATTTTAAAATTAAAATATACTCTGGAAAAACCAAAACTTGTGCATCACAGGGAGAATGAAGTCACATTTTCCCCAGGTTCATGTCTCATTACATATGAATCTTCAGAATTACTCTTATGGTAATATATATTATTCTGCCTTAGTGACATGATTCACTTGCCTCAATCTTCCAGCATCTCTCAAGTAGCATGAAAAATCAATGAGAAGTGTGTAGTGTGTTCATTCCAGGAAACGTTTTATACCCTGTGCAATACAGATGTTCTTGTCTAGTCTTCCAGCATAATTTTGCCAGTTACTGTTTAGTGTTGTACTCATAAAATTTTCTGTTGTGTTTAAAATCATTCCTGTAAGCTCAGAGACTTGTCAAACCATGGTTTACAAGGAAAACTTCTACCATTATTCGGGTGATAATTCTAAGGACAGAAATTTTGGGGTCTTCATAAAAGCATCAGTAATCTAAATTAAAAAAAAAATATAGACCATAAAGAAAAACGAAAGAGAAAGTAAAAAGGAAAGCAACAAGCCTATTTCTAGTTTCTCAATACATTAAATGCTATTAAAGAAAGTTTTTAAGACAAATACAAATTCAAGCAAATAACCAATGCATAAGGCATTTTCTATGGGATGGTTCATAAGACAACAAAATACTGAAATACTAGTATAAAGTGAATATTAAGAAAGGAGTTAAGTATCATATTTTCAATGTCATGTAAATTCTTTTCTGTTTTCAAAAAAGTTTTCATCATCTGATTTTCAGAGAAAGTTATCCTTAAAAGTTAGTTTTCACAGAGTATCAGAAATGTTTGTTTAGTTATAGAAATAGAACTCACGTCCTTTAAAATTTTGCTACTGAGCAGCATCATATTTTTGATAATGACTGACAAAACGCTATGCTTAAGGATCTGAAGTATGTGCAGAATATACCACCTAAGGAGTCCTTCTGCTGTGCCTTTTGCAATCAGACGTCTATCTCGTATTTGCCTTATTAGCCACCAGCGTGCGTGTAACAAATGTGGATAGAGCCTTTCCCAAATCTTCGTTTGTGAAGCCTAGCCATGATGATGATATACACATATGTTATTACATTTAGCTATATACACTTATATGTACATTTTCTACACATATGTCACATAAACCTGCTTGTTCAGTTTTACCAAGACAGAATATGACTGAAATGAAAATCATCTCACTAAGAAAAGTGTAAATTTATCATCTAGTATGTCTCTGATTAATGTGTCCTACAGATTTTTCAGTCAAGTGATACATTTTAGAAATCAATTATAAAAATGCCTAGCACTAATTAATCATACACATATTGATATTGACCATCCTTTGTTGTGATATATAAAAACTTCAAAGCTTATCTACACTGTAGTGTTGCTTCATTCGGTGTCACTGGAGTATGAAAAACACCTTCGCTCTTTCTCTTTCTCCTCTGCCTGCTCCTCAAAGCTGAATAAAACTGCCTGATCTCTGCTAGCTACCACTGCAGCCTCCTAAGAGCTGCAAGTCTGTATCACAGCTGGAGGAAGCTGGGCAAGAAGACTAGGTTACAAAGAAGAGTGAAGGAAACGGATGTCTAGCAATTAAACTATCTTTGCTATACCTCTGAATTAACTCAATGCCTTATTCTCAAGCAGGAAAATAGTGCTATTTCTGTGAAATTACAGAAATAATACACATTTCTCTACAACATAAGTAGCTTATTGTACAATTAAAAAAAAAGACATAGTTCTTTTTGGTTAACAAAGAAGTTGATGAGGAGATACAGAGAGCAATAGAAACTTCCTGTAACTGCTACCATGTATTAAGTATGGGCTTCAAATGGATTGAAATTTAATGCAATGACAGAATACACCTTACAGTTTATTTTATAAGCCCATTAGAAGAGGATGTGTTAAAACTTTTTTCCCTAAGAGATTCATTCAACTTTGTACCTTGTTTTTACCATTCATTCAACTGAACAGTGTCACTGTGGAATAATTGAGGACTGTTTCAGTCAGATTTGTAGACACATATGTATGTTTTTATATATTGATACATATAAATACAAAGAGAAAAAAGACAATATTCTAAGGACAGTTATGAAGCTTGAAATTCAAAAGATAAAACAGAAATATTTTGTTATTCATTAGTATTACTGTGTTTGGACTCTTAATAGAATTCTTATTTTCATTGTATTATGTAACCTTCTCTGCTATTTTCATGTTGATTTCCAAGCTTAAATGCCAGACAGAATATTTTGCACTGAATGTTTTACTGTGCTAAAAATTTCCACTATGTCCTATTCAAAGAGCCATTTCATTTCAACAGCCCAGTTTTACTGTGTTTAACAATATCTGAAAGAAATGTAAAATATAAAATCTTAGGATATATTCATCAGGAAAATTACCATTTCCTATGGTATCCAGATCTTTTCCATGGAAGCAAGGTTAAGACACATACAAAACAAGAAGGTGATCTGAGACAGGTTCCCTAAGGGCAAATCATGCCTGACCAATCTGATGGGCTTATATGATAGAGTGTCTCCAGCAGCTGACAAGGGAAGACTGACCAATGATATCTACCTATACTTCTGCAAGGCCTTTGACACAGCTCCACATAACATCCTTATATCTAAACTGGAGAAACATGGATTTGAAGGGTGGACTATTGAGTGGATAAGGAATTGATTGGGTGGACACAGACTGAGCTGTGGTCCAGGTGCAGGATGCTGATAAGTGGTGTCCCTCAGGGCACCTGGGACTGGTAATCCTTAGTATCTTTACCAATGACATAGGCAGTGAGATCGAGTACACCCTCAGCAAGTTTGGAGATCACACAAAGCTGAGTGGTTGAGTTAACAGAAGGAAGGGATGCCATCCAGAGGAACCTGGGCAAATTTGAGAAGTTGGCCCATGAGAAATTCATGAAGTACAACAGGTTCAAGTGCAAGATGCTGCACACAGGTAAGAGCAATCCCAGACATAAGTCCAGCCTGGTAGAAAAAGCCTTGCAGAAAAGGACTTGAGGTTCTGGTGGATGAGAAGCTGAACATGAGCCAACACTGTGCATTTGCAGCCCAGAAAGCCAATCATATCCTGGGCTGCACCAAAAGCAGTATGGCCAACAGGTTGAGGGAAGTGACTCTGCTCCTCCACTTTGCTCTCATGAGACCCCACCTGGAGTCCAGCTCTGAGGTCCACAGAACAAGAAAAACATGGATGTGTTGTAGATCGTCCAGAGGAGCACCACAAAGATGACTAGAGAGGTGAAGTCCCTCTCCTATGAAGACAGGCTTAGAGAGCTGGGGTTGTTCAGTCTGGAAAAAAAATGGTCTGGGGAGATCTCATTGCAATCTTCAAGTACTTAAAGAGGGCTTGTAAAAAAGAGGGAGAGGGACAATTAACGTGGACAGATAGTCTATAGGACAGATAGACAAGGGGGAACCATTTTAAACTAGCAGATCAGAGAGTTAGATTAGACAGCAGAAAGTAATTCTTTACTGTAAGGGTCGTGAGACACTGAAACATGTTCCCAAAGAAATTGTGGATGTGTTATTCCTAGAAGTGTTCTAGGACAGGTTACGTGGGGCCCTGAGCAATCTGATCTAGTGGATGGCATCCCTGTCCATGGTGGGAGGGGTTTGAACTAGGTGATCTTTAAGGTAGCTTCCAGCCCAAGCCATTCAGTGATTTTTGGACAAGCAGTGGAAGCCTCTAGAAAGGATATATACAAAATAGTCACGTTTTTTCCCCCACTAAAATTAATTGTAAGAGCAGGGCATGGGACAAGAAGACAATCCTTCTGTATCATAAGGATGTGTAAAAAAAAGTCACAAAAAAGGAACTTTTAAAGAGTTCAGAGAGTAAAATACAGATGCTTAACATGGGAATTTTTTCCACATATGCATGTCTTTAGCAAGACTGTGCAGCCAAAAGGAAGAAAACAGCTTAGCAAACACAGACCTGAGTAGCATAAGAAAGAAATAGTTCACTGTAAAAGTGCATCACATTTTCAGCTAATATGAACTAACACCAATTTTGATGGGTCAGTATTTGTTGATTTATTCTATCTGAGAAAGCAATCCAGAAAGAGAATTGTTATATGAGTGATATGTTTTCTTTTTACTTAGAGGGAGAGGTAGATTGTTATTTGTTGCCAGGTGGAGAATAAGCAGAACACTCAGACTTGAAAGAACCAGAAGTATTTCTCCTCTTAGTCCTTTGAAAGAAACAAAAACCCCACCTGTCTCAGTGTAGAACACTATAAAAGTAAACAGCATAAGAAGTGCTAAGAATGAATTTTGTGTGAAAAAACCTCTCTGCTTCATTAAACCACAGCTTTATGTTAGTAACCCATCAGCAGTGGTTGCAAATTTTCAGGGTTCTGTCTTTTCTGTTTTCACACTTGCTTGTTCCCCAGGAAAGATTACCACCCCTGATTAATTCCATTGCTGTGTCATCTTACTATAACCTACATTTCCTGAAATGATCCACTGAAATAAATAAAAAGTTATAGTTTGGTTTACTCTTAAAATACCTTGTAGTTGTCAGGTTTAGAGCAAGGCCACACAGCTGAATCAGCACACCTGAGGGTGTCATAAAACCTTGCAAAGGATGGGAAGCAAAATGTCTTAAATTAGGTCCATCTCCAGTGCAACAGTAATGGAGAATGGAAGCCGCAAACAGAAAGAAATTGGACCATGTCACAAATTCCATGTGTTTTACAGGTGTAAGAAAGCAATCAAATTTGTCTGCACATATCACCTCCCCAGCTGAATCAGACTATATATCCTGAAGGTAGAAAGCAACATAAGGAAGTAGAATCTTCGCTGGTTTTGATATGAATTTTTTTTCATAGGATGACTGATCTTGCGTATATCCTGAGGTCTCAGTTTTTAGAATGATCATACAGCTCTTTTTCAGGTTTATTCCCAGATCGCAGAAATCTATTTCTGATCCACTGTAGCAGTAAAAAGTTGCTATTTAGAAGTAATTGGTTTCAAAATCATACCAAATCCACTGGAAAGAACATATGCAATTGCACATACTGTATAAGTTTGTCAATGTCCCTGTGTGTACCTAATGGCAGCAGTCAGACTTTTTTGAAAGACTGAGCCAGTACTACCCTACATTACTGGAAGGACAAATTGTGTAATCTATGTATTTAATCAGTAATGCAGCTGACAGATTTATCTCTATGTATATAATCTGCTTCAGGCTATACTTAAGCATCTTCAGCTGCGTTCTACAATGCAGTTATCACAGTCAAAATATATTACCTGTAGCATATAAAAATCTTTGGACATTGAACTCATTCTTTCAAGATAAAGAGGGAGGACAGCCCTTAACAGCTTAAAACAGCTTGCCAAAATATCACCTAAAGCAGTGGGATTCAAATCTAATTATACATTTGACAGGCTTTAGAATCAAATGGAAATTGTCCCAAGCATGTTGACAAGTACAAGATAAGAAAGGAGAGCTGTCCTCAAATTGTTAGTAGCCAGACTCAAGAATTTCTTTCAGAAGATTAGATATGAGCTGGGCAAATGCTAATGTCATATTTTTAAGCCATTTAGACAACACTGAAAATGAATTTTTGAAACTAAAATAAGACACAGTTCAATTAAATGCATGCCATGACTTGTTTTAAGTGATGATATGTTAAAGCAAATCCTACAGACATACAGTTCTGTACTATTCTCCTAAGCTTACACTTAAGAACCTCTGGCACCTCTGTCAGAGAAGACTTTAATATTAATCTGGTAATCAGTAAAACTGCAGCTGAGCCTTCCCACAGGAGAAAAGTTCCATCAGCCAATTATTTATCTAGCTTACCAGACTATTTAAAGGAGATTGAGGTGAGACATTGTAGTCTATAACTTTCTTGTGAGAGGAAGAGGAGGAGCAGACACTGATCTCTTCTCTGTGGTGACCAGTGACAGGACCCGAGGGAATGGCCTGAAGTTGTGCCAGGGGAAGTTTAGGTTGGATATTAGAAAAAGGTTCTTCACCCAGAAAGTGGTTAGGCACTGAACAGGCTCCCCAGGGAAGTGGTCACAGCACCAAGCCTGACAGAGTTCAAGAAGTATTTGGATGATACTTTCAGACACATGATGTGACTCTTGGGAAGGACCCTGTGCAGAGCCAGGAGGTGAACTCAGTGATCCTTGTGGGTCCTTCCAACTTGGCATATTCTGTGATTCTGTGATTTAATGATTCTTAGGAGGCCTTACAGCCCACCTGCTGTAAAGAAAAATCTGAATCTCTTAAAAAAATGGATTACAGCTTCCTTTCATCAGTCATCACAGCATCACAAAATGGTTCAGGTTGGAAGGGAGATTATCTGGTCCATGACCCTGTTTAAGCAAAGCCACTTAGAGCCACTTGCCAAGGGTGGAGACTCCAAAATCTCACTGGGAAATCTGTCACAGTGCCCAGTCACCTTTAAGTGAAATATTTTTTCCCTTTTTTTGGTCTGCTCTGTTTCAGTTTATTTGGTGCTTCTTGTCCTGCTGCTGGGCAGAAGTGAGAAGTGTCTAGTTCCATATTCTTTGAACCCTCCCTTCTAAGGGAGCCATTCTTATGTGTATGTTTATAAGTGTATTATATGGTTTCCCAATGTTATCAAGGTTTATGAAGTTATCAATTCAATTAATACAGAGTGAAAAATTAGCACTTTGATGAAATTTTCATCCAGAACTGAAATCTTGAAACGCACAGAATATATTCCAGTGGGCAGTGCGAGAGGGAGATATGACAACTCATCTGTAGAAAAATGTGAAAAAATCTGCCTTTCACAGAGGTCTTGTTCTGTTTTCCTGTAACTAGATTCTGGATGACATACAGATACACTCTTTACATTTTCAAAAATATTGTAAAAGCTTTGAGAACTTTCTAGTTCATTACTGAATCCCTCTAGATCAAAGGAAGAAAATGAACTCCATATTTGAATTAATAGTACATCTACCATCTTTGAAACAATATGTTCTGTAGTCTAAATTAAGACCCTGAATCCCTGCATAATTCTATTATAGCCTGTCTGGCATATTCACTGTGGTTCTATTTAGTATATTTGGAGATTAGTCTGTAGAGAAGCTGAGAAAACTCAGAAAGCTTAAAAAGTGAGTCAGCATTCAGATCATGCATCTCTGATTGTTTATATTGTAGGCTGAGAAGAGTAATTAGGATTGAGCCGTATGTGAGTAATGTGTGTTGATTATTGTTAGCTGACCAGTGAGATGTGAAGGACAACCTAGAAGTTGCCAACTACAATTAAAACTGATAAGTTTGATTCCTGCAAAGAATAAAAACAGACTAGTTTCTGTCTTTGAACAGATTTGTACTGAAACTGATGTATAAGCATATGGGTTTGTATGAATAAACAAGTGGAAAGCGTGGTGACCATAATTACGGTTCAGTTATTCTTTGATTGACTATATATATCCTTCACACATGCACACACACTCACACTGAGTATTCTTTGTGCTTTTTTCCTAACATATTTACAACTATTCTGAATGTACCTCTATTAAAATAATTGCTTTGAGGAAATTTTAAATAGTCACGCTTTTGTTTGTTGTCAGACAACATGTGCTATGAGAAAATTGACTGGGTTTAGAATTTTTTCTTAAAAAAACATTTTTTTTCATAGATTACAAATGGTTTGGGGGACCTGAAAAAACCACAAAAATATATTTTGTCCACAGGAAAAATGCAGTCAGTGAAAAGAGAAATTCCCATTTTATCTGTTGGAGTTTGTAATCTGAAAAAATATGTGTGGTTTAAGTAAGGAATATTTGTAGTTGCTTTTCTTCATGAATGAACTCAAGTAAGTACAGGAAAAAATGGGCAAAAAAAGTTTTAAGTAATTTCCATTATTTTTAGGGTATATTAATTGTGAAAAGCAAATTGATGTATCCACAAATAATGAAAAAAAGCCTGGCCACCGATATGATCTAATGAAAAACAATCTAGAAGAATCTTATCTCTAATAAAATTAATAGTTCTAGGTACTTCAGAAGAATGTGAAATCAAGAGCAAATTTCCTGTAATACTTTTAGTAGCCAACAGCACTTAGCACCGATAATTTATTTTTCTTGGCTAAACTAATTGAAGTTGCACTTTTAGAAAGGCAAGCAGTAGATGCTTATTATCTGCTTTTAAAACCGTTCACTTGACTTGCATTTTCAGAAAGAAATCTTATTTTCTAGATACTAGGCTCCCAAATTTTGGTTTTAATAACCAAATCTCTCTGAGTTCAAAGAAAAAATGGAGAAATACTGAGATGTACGTGCTTATTATTACCTCCTGATAGATAATATCTACTCCACACTTAAAAATAAAATGCAATTTTTAGATTAAAAAAAATAAGAAAGAAGAGGCAGCTGGTAATTTTAATCTGCTTTGAGGTGATGATTACATCCAATGATGACTCAAAAAGAACTGTGTAAACTAGCAATTGAAGAGAGTGAATCCTGAAAACTGTATCCAGATTATTAATGCAATGACAAGCTCATCATAAGTCATTCAAACAGCCCACTAGAAAGAAAAAAGGGAAAACGAATAAACAAACAAACCATGAGTTTGAGCATTATTATATTTCTTCTGGTAAAGAACTACTTTTGATGAAAAAGATAGGTCACATTCTTTCACTTTTATCTTTCTCTAGAGAACATGAGAAGGCTCTAGCTTAGTAGACAGAAAATTCCAGGATGCTTAAGGACTGATTATTTATTGTCTACCTTGGATCAGACTATTAGTTTGTACCAGTGTGCCTGTTGCAGATATCCAAGCAATGATAACAGGAAACATAAATAGTATAGTTGGTAAAGATTTATCTTCTTGAGTGAATTGAGATTACCATGTTGTAGTATTTAAAACTAGTTCATAAGTGTTTAATTTGTGAAAATTAAGTGTGAATGATATAATACACTCAATATATCTATATCTATATCTATATCTCTATATATGTGTATATATATATCTATGCATTTAAAAAATATGTCCCTTTTTACATTTGAGCTACTGGTGACATGTTTATCACAGTATGTCTGAGTATATCTTCGTTACTGTTTATCTCAGTTTTTCTATGGCATATCCCACCAAAGAGGAAGAAAGTTTGAAATAAACTCGTGATTCGCTATTTCAAAATTATTTCCATAGTCTGAATATTTCCTGTTATTGCTAGGCAAAATGCAGAATTCCTATGTTTGATCTTTAACACTGGATTTGGATGTAGGAACTGTTCTTTACTCTTTTCTTTGCTGTAAATGAGTGTTTTTACATGTACTTTTTTATTTAATAATAGGGGAGAAAGAAGCATTTTAAAATATTTTTAACTGATTTTGGAATCAAATCTTTATTTTTATAAAAGAAAAAATTAAAAAAATTAGAAATTATGTCCCTTTAATGTATTTTTAAGGGGTGGTGGTGATGTAATTTTTAATTTCTGTGTATTTAATCTTTTATTGCTTTCATTTTTTCTTCTGTGTTACCTTCCATGAGAACATCTGTCCATTGATACCTGACTACATCAAAACCTATTTCTGATTGTTAAATAATACTTATATTAATTACTTTAAAAAAACCTGTAAGGAATAAATAGAGCCAACTCTCATTTCATACAGGCAAAATGAAATTTTGAATTTTTGCAAATTTTGAAGTAAAAATTACTAATTCTGATTGCCTAGAATAACAGATTTTAATTAATAATAAGCACACAAGTATTTGTTTTTCAACCATATCTCCATATTTCTGATACTGTGGTCAGATTGGTGGTGTAATTTAATTTTTAATGTAAGATTCTTTAAGAGTCAAAGCAAAAGACACAATTTATTTATACTCTGCATCATTACTTCAAACAGTAATACTTGGTCAGATATGCCTTATTTGAGTCAGACGGCTATAATTTCTGAAGTTTAAATAATGATTGTTTCATAAATCATTAACATATACTATAGACTTTTATTCAAGTCAGGTTGATATACTATTGATGAGAGAAGAAAAATATTTTTTTCACAAATCAGGCACACCATTGAAGAAGTTACAGGTAAACTACCTAAACCAAGATATTTAAATTTATTCCTTCTGTAAGAAGAGGATTTTTATCATAATTTCACATTCCTCTCACTAAAATATAGATCCATGAAGAACAAAGAAAGTTCTGGTAAAAGATGTAATCTTAAAATTCATGGCACTCAGTGTGACAAATCATATTTTAAACTTCTTAGAATAAGGCTATTTCTACATTAAAAATTTGACTTTGTATTTTCGTTTTGCTTAATATAAAATTATGCACTACTATGGATTTGCTTAAATAAGTAAGGCATCAAATGTTTATTCTGGTTATAAAATGGTTCACCTATAAAATCACTTACTGAAGAGTATATAAAATGGAAATCATAATAACGCATGTTTTTTATCCATACATCAATTAATTTTTCTGCTTGCTGAATTCTAGATATATCATTGATGAACCTGATTAAAATACTGATTATGCATCAATAATAAAAGGGAAAATTCATTATAAGTTAATAATCTAACATCAAATATTAAATTTCATTATAATACTGATCAGAACATCCTTTATGTTATTTAAAGAAGTTTGCTCTCCCTCAGAATAAAAAGTTGCAAGAAATAACACAGCTGGGTATTCTCCTACAGTGACAGTTCTTTTAACTTGTGAACATATTAAAGTTTCTGAGTTATAATAGCAAGTTTTCCGTAAAAGTTAGCTTTTTGTAGGCCTTCAATATTTTCATTCAAAATATACTATATGACTTTTTTAAATTACTTACAGAAACATCTGTGACATTCTAAATTATAGATTTCTATGGATAAAAAGGATCCAGGGTAAAGGGAAAAATAGACAATAATTATATGGCAGGTCCAGCATGGTGAATTATAGTTCCACTTTGTCAGTTGTACAAATAGAATTCTAAGAAATTTTTTTGGTTTTAATCCTAGTTTTTGCTTTAAAAAATCTTTAAAAATTATAAGATTTTGAATCTATCTAAAATGTCAGATTAAATCAAAAGATGTATATGGTTCCATAACCTCTTTCTGTCAGTAGTAGATGCTTAGAAATAGACTAAAAGAAAGTGGACATCTCAGAAAGGAGATGACTTCATCAATAGCCACTTGTTTTAAGATACCAGTGACTTAAGGACTTTCAATGCTAGTCTTTTTTTATTCTACTTTGAATACTTCTGTACTGTCAGAAAGGATTGTTGCCTCACTACTGAAATCCATTTCTATATAATTATGACTATACTATATATGACTGGTGTCATATTTGGTATCCTCACCAATAGCCTAAATTTAATCTAAAAGCTGACATTCTTTTGCCATTTCGTCTTTCCTATCTTAAATCAGTTAGTAATCCAAGGAAAGATTTTCTCATATCCACTTACAGCTTAGTTCCCCATCACAAGGACTTTTATAAAGGTTTTCTAAATCCAAAAACATTATATCTGCATGTCACTCACATTCATTCACAGCTAGGCTTCACAAACGAAGATTTGGGAAGGCTCTATATCTGCATGTATAGCTCTTTCAAAGAATATTGGAAAATTTGTGAGGTACGATATCTTTCCAGAATGCCATGTTGTCTCTACCCCTATGCAAAGTACTTATCCATGTCTGCTGTTTACCTTACTATTGTTTCTTTCAGTTGCTCAGAAGGCACCCCATTAACAATGATTTCAACTTTACTCAGAGTCACAGGCTCTGCACTGGCATGATAGGTCAGATCTGGACTGGTTTTGAGGCTTGTTGCCTCCCCTACCTGAGCCTGAACTGTGCCAGTGTCTCCATGGGAAGGATCTGGGAAATCCAGGGTGTCACTGACAGGATGAGACCTCGGGGAGACTGACTCTGGAGAGGCTGTGGGGACATATTTACTCAGCTTGGAACAGCCATACAGCAGCCACCTCGGGTAAAGAAATGCAAGAAAGCTCAGGACAGAAGAAAAAGCCTTGTCCCATCCCACCAAATTTCATACTCATCCTGCCAAAGACTCAGGGTGCTGATGTCATGTCTGGTATACTTCTCTAGTCTTCCTTTCAGGAGCTGAGCTTCTTAATTTCAGGATCCCCTGGGAGTTTGCAGGTATGAGCACAGTTGAATGGAAAAGAGCTAGATGCCAGGAAGGGACAAAGGGATGGCATAGCAGGTTTAACTCTGTCATTAATGAGGCTTTTATCTGTATTAATTACATAGTTTGTATTACTAGAGTGTTAAAACATTACAAGACTGCCAACAGGTTCCTAGCTTCATATACACAGTGAGTTTCTTTTTGCTAAGGTAGGAAGTACAGAGATCAGACCTGTGACCTTTTTAAAAGCTCACATTGGATATCAAACATTTAATTTCTCTGATACCTAGCCTGTTTAAAGAAACAGCTGTGCTTCGCAGTAAGCAGCTATAAGCAATTTCATATTTGAGTTTGCCTGAAATGTGATAAATGGTACAGAATTAGAACAGATCTTGATCCTTCATATACTTTTCTTCTAGGCTAAATAACTAAAAATAAGATTGTAGGGTCAGTGTTCAGATGACTTTAATCTTTTACAGTAGTCCTATAGGAAGTGGTAGGGTTCTACATACAAAGATGCAGCATAAATCAAAAAATGAAAAAAATCTGCAAACTTGAAAGTTGCCATTACACCTTGGTCAGACTTATTCTACACCTCGGTCAGACTTATTCTACACCTCAATGTCTTCTGCTGCTCTTCTGAAGCACATGCTTCAAATACAGTTCATAGAAGTCTTCTTTTTGAATGAAAGGGTCTTGGTAAAATTAAAACGGAAATGTAGCTGATGATGAGTGTCACAGTAGTAGGGACTGATTAATATGACATAATATATCAGGATAGTTTATATTGTAGTACTGTAGGAACAATGTATATAGACAGTTTCAGTGGAAGATATAGTAAATATTAAGGTAGGTAGATAGGTGGAGGGATGAATTCAAACTGTCTAGAGACAGTACATACAACATTCTTATTGGGTATTTATTGTATAAACCGGATCAAGGAAAAAACTAAACTATGGTTAATTTTAAAGAGAGGAATAATCCCACTGAAATCAGTAGAATCAATGTTATGTCTGATGTACAATGTGCATTTCTTCATATTATAGGGATCAAAAGAGCGATTCATAATCTCATTTTTGTTACCCTTTCAAGTGAAATATTTCTTTTACGATATTAAATATTTATTTTTTATTTAAACTTAGATAAATATGTTGGAACTTCAGGTTTATTTTTGTTTCTGAATACACTAGGGTTTTTTCTCTCAAAAAATCAGATTTGGTAGCTGAAGGCTTAAAAACTTAATATCAACTGTAACACTAAATATAACCAACCAAGGAGTGTTGCACAAATAGTTGCAACACTGTAAAAGCTCTGCACTTTATTAGGTAACGTTCATGTCTAGAGACCTTTTAAAGTCAAAAACAGCAATGTAAACATGGTTCCATTATCAGATTCTGATTACTCTAATTCACAGACATTTGTGGATTTTCAGGTTTTTTTAGTTTGTTTGTTGGCTGGTTGGGTTTTTAAATTATTTTTATTTTAATGTTTTAAAACATTATTAACAAACAGAAACTTTTCTATCTACTCTGTTTCTTAAGATCACATCAATGAAGTGTTTCTAAAGGACAAATACCTGTAAACAGGTGAAAGGTCCAAAACTGCCTTCTTTTCACCTCAGCTTTCTCTGATTCTTCCAACCACTGTCCTTCATTACAGTGATTGCTGCACTCAAACTGCAGTTCTGAGGACAGACAGTTTACAATATCCTGCTGATACGAATGGTAGTATTACCATTCCATTCACTTCACAACATAACAACAGATCAAATTGTTAGATACAAGGGCAAACTGTCATTTCCCAACATTCTAAGTCTCTTTCCTATAGTGTATAGTTGTATGTCACATGAAATTTTGAACAGCACTTCAGTCTATGGAGCAAAGCTGTTTTAAAGATCAATACAACTCAAAACACTTGAGTTACCAAAAGTGTTGCAATACGGTTTTTTATATGTCTGCCTATCAAGATTGCACAAACATAGTTTTACTAATTAGTAGCTGTATGTGCACAAAGATTGCTATTTCACTTATAAAGAAGAAAAGAAAGTTTAAGTTAGTGGAGTATAAGTCTATCAATCAGGCTGTGTTATCACTATTTGCTAATGCTAATGGCATGTTTATATGTATCCGTTACTTCTTTAATAAGTAATACAGAGACTAAATGGCAGCTGAGTAGCCTGTTGAGAACAATTAACTCAAAACAGATGGCACTACAAATACAGTTTTTAAAGGCTCTTTTCTTGTTTGGAATTTTCGCCTTCCTTGTTGATTTTGCCCCCTGGGTGAATTAGGGTCTTTATTGATAGATTTAAGATGTTCTTGACATTTGATTAAGCAAACTTCGTACTGAGACTGTATAAACTTTAATATCTTTCAGCACTGAACAGCAGTTTCTATTGGATGTTTTCTTCTCAAGTCTAGTTTTTAATATCATGTAAGTTAACTGATAGCTCAGCAACTACAAATCCTGAGAAAGCAATACAAACACAGACACTTGATCTAGTAACATCTTTGAAACATTAACCCTAAGAGTCAAAAGTTTTTGTGCCCAAACAGGATAGTTAATTCGCAAATATATCAAGAAATATGGCCAACAGTTTCATTGAGCCGTGTATAGAATATGCTAATATATTTTTTAACCACTTGAATCTTCTACATGTTGATAATTTAAGAAACAACATGCATTAATGGAGGCTGATAGATTTTTGCGACATATGGTATATGTGTGGACAGCTGTCCATCAAGATTTCAGTGCAAATTTGAGGCCTTTTATGTATATAAAGACATAAGTGAAATGTCTCTCCTACTGTAACTGAGGCCTGAGAGACAAATCAGTGTCAAATATGTGTCCATCAAGTAAGTGCTACACTTAACAGAACACAACTCCCCTCAAGCTGTTTGTAGTTCTATTTCTGACATCTACCCTGGTGTTACACTAAGCAAAAATTTTCACTGTTCCTTTAGAGAGTGCTCAAAACAGGTTTCATCAGAGGTAGACATATGGACTTTTTAAGTATCATTCGAATGCAGAGTATTTTAGACATGCAGAATAGCTGACAGGAAGATTTGCAAACTTCTTAAGTATGGTCCTAGGACTGAAAATCAGGTGGGGGATTTTTTTTGTTTTGTTTTTTTTTTTTTTGTTTGTTTGTTTGTTTTTTTAAATAATAAATGTTCCTTCTGATTTATGAAATATGTTTCTACAAAGTAAAAAATAATATATATCTATACAGGACTCTGTTTTTATAGAAGCATGAAGTACACTTTATTATATTAATGTTTTACAAAAAGAAGAAAAACTGGCAGAAAGCTGATGACACTGCTCTGAAAAAAACCAGCAAATAAAACATAGTGCTGTATCAATATTTAAAAACTACAACTACTTTAATATTGCTTGAAAGAGTTGATAATCTAGTCCTCAATAAAGCTCTTTGCTGCTCGATCCTCCAAAGCAAGTTAAGGACGATCAGCTACATTTTTTATCTTCCATATTTTGAACCAGTTTCCAATCAAATTGTGTCTTCTTTTGCTCTGTAAGATTTACCAATATCCACCATGACAAGAAAGTATTATCTGCCAGGTTATTTATAAAAGATTAAAATAGAAGTTGTTAAAAAATAGAATTCCAAAGTCAAAAATAGGAATGAAAAATGGAAAAGATCACTTTCACTCTGCAAGACAGAATTTTTTCTCTGTAATGTACTTTTCTGGTGATTTATGTTGCCTAACAGGAAACTTTCCACAGTCTAACAACATACAATGTGTTCATAGAATCATAGAATGATTTGTGTTGGAATGGACCTTAAAGATCATCTAATTACAACCCCACTGCCATGGACAGGGACACCTTCCACCGCAACAAGTTGCCCAAAGCCCCATCCAACCTGGTCTTAAACACTTCCAGGGATGGGGCATCCACAACTCTCGACAATCTGTTCCTGTGCCTCACCATGCTTATAGTAAAGAATTTATTCCAAACATCTAATCTAAACCCTCTCTCTTTCAGTTTGAAGCCATTTCCCCTTGTCCTATCACTACATGCCCTTGTAAAAAGTCCCTCTCCAGCTTTCTCGTAGGCCCTTTAGGCACTGGATGGCTGCTTCAAGATGTCCCTGGAGCCTTCTCTCTCAGCCTGTCTTCACAGGAGAAGTGCTTCATTTCTCTGACCATCTTCATGGCCCTTGTCTGTACTGACTCTATCATGTCCACATCATTCCTACAGAGGAACTTGGGGCTTTTCTCCCACCCTCAACATTCAATTTATTTCTGTCAGTTCTGTCTGTGTCTGCTGTGTTTGGTGATGCTTCCCGGACTATCCTAAAAAACAAGTGGTCATTAATTGAAGAGTCCATTAAGGCATATCAGCAGGATAATAAAGTTATAAGATAAGCAAATATGAGCACATTAGAAAATATAAGTTTTATTATGTTGAAATATTATATTTTTAAATAAAGATATTGAATTTTTGCCCTTTGTCTAATCCTGATCTGCAGTTAAAAATGCTATTTTGTTTCAATGGTTGATTACTTTTCACAGAAAGTGCTTTGTACCACAAAATAGACCAATTTTGTCCTTCTTAGAGAAAAATGCTTTTTATTTTTAAAAGGTTCTGATGATCTAAAGATTTATAGTGAAAAATGACAATTTCTTGCATAGGTCTTGTAAAGATAGGTGGCCATAAACATAACAATTAATTTTATAGATCTTTTAAAATGAATATGTTAAAAAAATCTTCAGAAATGCATTAGAAACCAGCTGTAAAGAAGAATGTGACACATTTCTATCAGGGTTTTTAAGGCTTAACGGTCTACTTATATTGATAAAACACATTAAAAAATGTTAAATTTATTTTGTTATCAAGGAAAATAAGCTAAACAGAAACTGTTATTAGGATTTATTTGGTCCAAAATTTCATTCATTTGTATATATGTAAACAAGAGTTTCAAATGAACATAAACATGTAGTATCATAATTTGCATGGAACAAAGGATTAATGTGGCTTTACAAAACATCTGGAGGCTAGATGTCTTTTATGTGGGACACTCATAGGAGCCCTTTGATAACTGACCTTGAAGCACTAACTTCCTTCCTATTTTACAAGTCTCTTTTTGCATCTTTTTTTTGACAATTGTGTAAGGTATAAAGCCTCCAGTAAATACTGGGTCTAATATGTTAGTTCAGCCCCTCCTTTTGGCCCCTATTTAAAACAGAAGCATCTCCTGTAACATCCAATGAAGAGTGCAACTCTTGGTAGAATATATTTGGTTTGCATGTCTACCAGATCAGCCTACAGATCCTAGAGAGAAATAGCTCTGCAAAAAGAGTTGTGGGTTATAGTATTTAACTTAAAGTTCTCACTTTGCAGTTCTCACTGCAAAGTTATAGCTATGAATGCCAAGAAGTGGTTTTTGGATATATAACTATTTTGAGAATACCGAGTAGTGGTAGAACATGTAACTTACAGATATTTCTTAAGAGGAGAAAAAGTTCAAAGGATGGTTTTAACTCTATTTAGTACTTCAATTTTACATATGTTTGTTATAACATAATAGAATACAAATTTTTAATTTTAGTGCTGCTTAAAGAAATAAAAGGTTTATAATTTCAGCACTGTTCTTGAATTTTACTAGAATAGCTGGTGAAATATCAGTCGTACTACCACTCTCTCTAAAGCAAACCTCCAAATATAATTTTTCTAGGCAGACCTACTGCACCTCATTTTTTATAATTGACTGACATTACAAAAGTATATTCGATTATATAACAATAGAAAATAATCCTGACCAAGTTTTTTTCTTATTCTTGAAGCTTTTTGAAACAGGTCTATGAAGACTAAGTTAATGTTTGAATTTTTTCTGTGGTTTTGTAGGTATATAGGTTTTCACATGAATATATAGTGTATCTATATTTTTATTCAATCAATATATTTTACTAATATGATAAATTTATTATAATTCTTACATGTATATTTTATATGTTATTATTTTATTAAAATTATTGAAAATCTGTATCTTTTAGAAATGCAAATAGGAATCTAAACCCACAGAAAAATCCCAAATAATTCACACTAAATTTTCACCAGCCTTCAGCACAATTTTCAATGTGATCATTTACTTTAGAGTTTGTGTTCCTATTTAAAACCAGTGTTCAATGATTCATGTATTTTTGAGGAAGTTTTTCCTTTAGCTTTCAAGATGCTCAAGATCTTATATCACAGTTCATCTTCAGGTATATTAAAGTATAGTAACACATAAAAAAAGGAATCTTTGTTATTCATTCAAAATGTACTTTGTCAGTTGTTCTGTTTTGGTACATCTTGATTAAATGCCAAATATAATACAATATTTATTTATTCTACTACCAATCTTTGTTTAAATCATATCAAAGCATTACAGTCTGACCTAGACGATACAGGATATCGTCATTGTGTATTATTCTTTTTAAATTTTCTATTGCATTCTGGTCAGATCTCTGCTAATTCAAACTAAGCAAATGACATGTTTGAATTAGCTCAAAACAGTTTCTAAAACAAGTCTGTGTATTTGACTAAAGTGCAATGTCTCACTGAATCATCATGTCTGAAAGTATTTCTGAATTCAGCCTAAACTAAGTGACCATTTCGTAAAATGCAGGAGGCTTCTCTCCCAAATGGAAAGATGTATCTTTCTCTATTAGCTATTTTGCCCTTTGGTTATGGGAGAAATTTTCTATATTACTATTCAAACTCAGTTTGTGAATTGCTTTCAAATGTCAATTAAATGACTCTCATAAACCAAAAGTTACTTATTATAATAAGAAATTATTACTGCTTTAAAAAGTTTGTATGTTTGCCTTCAATGATTTAATGTATATTTCTCATTCTATTTAGCTTGTCTTAAGAATATTAAGGAAAACTTATCAGCTGGCATTAGGGGAAGTCCATAATAGCAGCAAAGTATTTGAGGGAAAGAAAGGAGAAGACAAAATACAGATATGAGGTTATATTTAATCTTACAGAGTAAGAGCATTAACTATTTTGAAATAACTGATCTCTATGAATATAAAGGTTATCTTTACCACTCATATTCACTATATGGACTCTTTGTAAAAGAGGTGAAGGAGATGAATAACACTGGTTGTAACACTTTAGTTCTGAAGCCTGTGACCTTTTATTAGAGACTTCTTGATACCATAGTATGCTACTTTTTCAGTGTTAAAAGAATGCTAAACCATATGCTTGCAAGAATTGATGTTGTATGGTAATTATTTAAATTTTAGGCAAAGACAGAATTCACCATAAAGTTTTTAGAAGCAGATGGAGATATTATAATAACTTAGTCTACAAGATGTAAAGAGAGAACTTGCTGGAGTATATCTGCTGCTGAATCATCATCAAACACGTTAGAAGTGCAGAAACAGGATTTCTCAAGGAATTATCAGCCTAAAGTAGCAATAAGTCTGTATGTTGTCCGCCTAACACTAATATTTAAAGCCATTTTAGGTATTAACATCAATCAGTGTAACCACAGAAAGAAAGAATCTTAGAAGTAAAATTTTAATGTGGATGTTAAGAGGAATTCACACAGATCCTGTTAGTCATATTAAGCAGGATTTGTATGCTTATCTCCTGCACTTTGTATATTGGGCTAATTTGCTTCGTAGTACATAGTGGCATGCAGAGTGGTGAGGTACCAACAACTTCAGAACGACTGCATGGGCATAGGTGATATTTAGAGTAAAATAATTATAGTCTAGGCCTAATGCATCTATGCAATACAATGAATCTACATAGACAGGGTGTACCCTACACTCCTCAAATATTTGTGGTACCTTTACATTACACATACGTAGTGATTTTAACACAAATATGTATGGTTATGTTATTTAGACCATGCACAGTGGTCACTCATCCTGAAATTTAATAGATCTGCTGGAAAAGAAAAATAGCTGTTCAACCTGACAACCTGACCAGAATTTCTATCCTGGTATTGTCTGGAATGCATTGCAATGTCAACAGCACATTATTGAGAACTTTGTTAGATTTATTTTTTGGTGAAGATTTCTTATGAAATTTCAGCGTTACGAGTTGGATATCTTCTCCAGTGTGGTCCTCCATGGACTGCAGGCATCAACCTGTGTCACCATGGTGTTCTCCATAGGCTGCAGGGGAATCTCTGCTCCTACACTTGGATCACCTCCTTTACCTTACTCCTCCACTGACCGTGGTGTCTGCAGGGCTGTTTCTCTCATATATATTCCCACTTCTCTCACACACAATTTCTATTGTGCAGTGTTTTTTTTTTTCCTTTTGTTAAATAAGTTATCACAGAAACACTACCAACATCACTAATGGGCTCAGCTTTGGCGAGAGGCAGCTTGGAGCTGGCTGGAACTGGCTCTGTCCAACACAGGGACAGTTTCTGGTGTCTTCTTACAGTAGCCACCTCTGCACCTTTTCCCTTCACATACACACACACCCCCACCCCTCCACCCACACACACACCCACACACCCCTTAATACCTTGCTGCATAAACCCAATACACACCACTAATGAATTTCTTTACTCCAGAGTGGAGCACATAAGTAGCCATATAGGATATAAGTGGTGACTTAGGAAATGAGAGTTCCACATTTAATGATAGGCATGATAGGGAGAGATAAAGCCTGTCTTAGCAGTTACAGTGCCAAAAAGAGAGCAGGAGTTGCTGATCTTTCCATGACAGCAAATAACAGTATTTTTTACTTTCTCTCTTATCAGGCTACTACATGGGATCTTGTTCCTTCGCTAGAGTCAAATGGTTTTATGGATTAAGCTGAGAAGTTGATAGAACTTCAATAACAAATCATTTCCAAACAGTAATTTCTCTTTTTCATTATCAGTGGGATACACTTGATTGACAGCACCCATTCCAACACAAGTATGTTCCCAGAGCTTTTGCACTCTTCTTGGTACTATTCATGCATACAACCTCTAAAGAAAGAGACTATGTGAGGACAAGAATCTTATTTGGTTTCTCATTTTATGGAGCAGTTTTTCTGCCATAACCATAAGCTTTGCAGCAGGATCATTCACAGTCGTGTCTGTCAAACATCTTCAGGTGTAAATAATACATCTTTTCCTTGCTTCAATTTTAGCTGTTAATTCACTTCACTGCTATGTTCTAAGCCTAATAAATATATTTTGGGTTTTTTTTTATTTAGTAAGTGCTTGCAAGTACTAATTTAGATCTACTAAAATTTAGCTATTATTGGGATTACTTAGTATTGTTATTTAAATTGACTGAAAAGTGACCTGCACTGCTCTCATGTTGTTTTCAATGTCATGAAAAATTATGCAAGGTTTGTTCAGTGTGGGGTTGTTGTGGTTTAACCCCAGCCAGCAAAAGAGCCCCAAGCAGCCACTCAGTCACTTCTCCACCAGCATGATTGGAGAGAAAATAGGAAGTCTAAAAGTGAGAAAACTCACGTGTTGAGATAAAGACAGTTTAATAGGGAAAGCAAAAGCTGTGCGTGCAAGCAAAGCAAAACCAAAGAATAAATTCACTGCTTCCTATGGGCAAGCAGGTGTTCAGCCATCCCCAGGAGAGCAGGGCCCTATGACGTGTAATGGTGACTTGGAAAGACAAAAGCCATCACTCTAAATGTCCCCCCTTTCTTCTTCTTCCCCCCACTTTATATACTGAGAATGATGTCAGACGGTCTGGAATATCCCTTGGGTCAGTTGGGGTCACCTGTCCCAGCTGTGTCTCCTCCCAACCTCCCATGCACTCCCAGCCCCCTTGCCAGAGTGTCAGTATGAAGCACAGAAAAGGCCTTGGCTCTGTGCAAGCACTGCTCAGAAATAACAGAAACATCTTATTTTATCAATCCTGTGTTCAGCACAAATCCAAAACACAGCCCCATGCTAGCCACTGTGAAGAAATTTAACTTTATCCCAGTCAAAAGCAGCACAGGTGTAAACAAATCATCTCTACTCAGAGAAATGTCCATGAGAAACCACTCTAAAGCTGCAATTCTTGTTCCTGGCAGAATTCAAACCTGGTAAAACCCAGTAATAATCTATGTTTATTTTTCTTTTATTTTTCTAGATTCAAAAGTAAAATCTGTTTACATATGTCACAACCTAAAGGATTACCTAGCCTTCTAGTGATAAAGATTACAGCTGTGGGTTCATATGAATCCATAAAACACAAGGACACAGAAGATTTATTCTCTAAATTTCACTAAATGATTAGAGATTATCACAAATACAAAAAACCTCAAAATGACTAATGACATATATATATATAAATTAATAAAGTAAATATATATATACACATATTCAGCTATTAAAAATTATTATTAACAATAAATAGTATGGCAGTAATCAATAATAGCAACTGTCAATAGTATTGTGGCAATTAATAATAGCAGGAATAGATAACTGCAGCCACAAGCACTTACAAAATTACAGGTTACTGCAAACTTATCAATAATAAAGTGACTTATCAATAATGTAACAGCAGATATGATGGCTTACTTATATGAATGTATACAATTACAAGTACATTAAACAGATTTCGGAAGGGAACCAAAACATCCCAGAGGGGACCCAGCTGCCCCAAAAGTGGGAGGACTAACTGACCCAACCCCAGAGGTATTCCCAGAAGGTACCAATCCACATCATGGAGTTTGGAGTCAGCTGGTTTGAGCCCAGCGGGGGCTCAAGGTCTCCTAAAAAGGTCTCGCTCAGGCCTTTTGAGGAAAGGGAAATGTATATGCAACACAGGAAGTTCTCAGAAAGAGAAGCTCCACTTTGGATAAAAAATAAATCATTTTTATATTGTAGAGACATAAGAGAGAATAGAACACTACCACTTCAAGTAGCCAATGGATGTTGGCAATTTATAGTTTTTTACCCAGAACACAAGAGATGATGACATTTTTTGTTCTATGGGATAAAATTTTTATTTTTCCAGTCTGTTTTCCTGTTCTTGCAGTTAGAACAGCAAATGGCATTTACTGATTCTTAATTTCTCATGATATTTTCCCCTTTTCACAAACTATTTTTCACCTTTTCAGACTATAAGTCACTGCTACAGTTCTCTGGTTTTTGTTTTATTGATGAAATCTCAGGATGTTTCTAGGATATTTCTAGGTACCCAACCGTACTTGAGAGTTACCAGCTGCACTTCTAAAGGATGCTTCTGTCTTATAGGTCTAATTCCCAGGGTAAAAGTTCCCATCCGATAGGCATTTTCTTTGTCAGTATTTCAGCAGACATATTTTTCTCAGTATTCTTCCCTTATAATCAGACCTCCATTATGGCTTCTCACATCAGTATAAAATAAAATTTTTAAAAAAAAGGGAAAATATGGGGAGAAAAAAAGAAAAGAAGCATGTGATGATTTATGTACCCTTTATGTACCACTTCTTGTACTGAATCAAGAACTTTTAAAGCGTTTTGTTCTTACATTTATCTATTACTCATGAAAGAAAATGGTACTAACAGAACTTTCATTCTGTCCTCATGTTTAAGGTGTGATATGTCCTTTTCCCAGATGGTCAGAGACTGTTCTTCACTTCAGGTAATACTTCAGCCCAGGTAACAATTTTTCTAGAATGGCCAGCAGAGTCTTCCCTTTTAGGATCAGTTTAGATTCTAATTTTGAATAATTGCATGATGGCAAATGCTGCCTTACATTGTTACACTTTTCTCTGGAAGGCATAATAAAAAAATGGAAAATATCCTCAAAGCTAGTCCAATATAGACTATGACCAATATGCCTAAACTAGTGAAAGAATTTAAAACTGTCTATAACAATTATCTATTTCCATTATTTACAGAGGTTTTTTTCAATTCAAGTCTCATAGGAGAAAAAACAAAAATATGTGACTGTTGTCAGTAGACAGCCTAAAAATATAATGATGCTTTTCAGTAATTATACTACATAAAAGATGTGTATTTATTATCAATGTTCCACAGATGTCTTTGATGTTCACACACAGTCTGTAATACTCTTTGAGAAAATGAGAAATCTGGAATCCATTCAAATTATTTCTAAGAATAAATGTTGGCAAGTGCCCCTTAGATATTTGTGGAGTGTCTCAGAAATGCTATTTTTGCTAGATATTGGTGGATTTCAACCCAGAAAATGAAAGAGAATTCTTCTGATATTTAAAATGTAATATTGAAGAATCACTGTATTTTCATTAGACATGAAATGTTAGATGAGAAGAATCTGTCAGCAAATCTCTAAACTACAGTTGAATGAATGTTAGAGGAGATTTTTTTGGGAAAAAAAATCTTCATATACTTTCCCTGTTTTTTAATGATTGACAACTCTTCCTGTCCAGTCAGACAAGAGATAGTGTTAGATCTTTTTTTAGATACAATATGATAATTTCATTTCAACAGAGAGTTGCTTTAAATTCAGTACTAGTTTATTTTTCAATTAATGACATACATTATGACTTTATATTTGAAGCTTCTCTTTATCAGAGTTGGACTAAAGGCACATCATCACATAAACTTAGTATTTCAAACTATATTTAATATTTTAAAAGGGTTCTGAAAAAAAAAATTAATTCCATAAGGATGAAGTCTGCCACACACATAAGAAGAATTCATTGAAGAAATATAAGATAGGAATGACTGGATAAATAGAAGGTTTGCAAAGCTGGAGAGTACGGTGCATAACAATTTAAAGAGGGCTATTTGCATTTCACCAAGAAATGCTTCAATAAAAACAAAACGAAATATACTGAAGTGAAAGTGATTGGCAGATGCAAATTAACCTTAATTTATGAAATAAAACATGCAAGACTAGCTCAGAGTAAGTAACATCTATGCAAGTTTAGAAAATTTATTATTTAGCTAAAATATTTTAAATACATATTCCAGCTTACAAGAACATTGAAACATCAGAATAAGTATACTTCCCATAAAAAAATGTATATGATTTTCAATGTACTGATAAAATCATAGCTGTGCAAAAGAGTATGACATGCCTTAACTCTATATTTAGGATGCGTTAAGTCAAAAAAACAAAAAGAAAAAAAAAGATTTACAAAACAATGCAGTTTTATTGATAAGCATTCTGTGATCTAAATTTAAAATCTCATTTTTAAATTAACTTGACAAATTGTATAAAGCAAGTGATTTCACATTGTAAAAGGTTACCTCATGATAGATATGTTTAATTCCTTTTAGATATTAAAATTAGATATGAAAAGGTCATAGAAATACTTCAACATAGCATAATCAGGTAATTAAGTCAGATAATTCGGATCATCATTGAGTGATTAAAATTCATGCTAGTGACACCTGATTAAAATAAATATTTTTTGATCTCTACATAATTGCCTGTTATGGTGAAACAACTAGCTCTGTGGATGAGGGAAGAGAGGGGGGGATGATCTGCCTTGATTTTATCAAGGCATTTGATCTGGTCTCTCACACAGCTTCCTTGCTAATGAGCTGCTAAGATATGGACTGGACAGATGAATGGCAAAATTGGTGGAAAAGTGGCTAAACTGCTGAGCTTGAAGTGTGGTGGGAGTTAGTGACTCAGAATCAGACAAGCGGAGTTCCTTGGGGTCAGTAATTTCAATACCGTTGAATATCTTTATGACCAATCTGAATGTCAGGACTCAATACTCACCAAGTTTGTGAACAGTGTCAAATTGAGAAGAGAAGTAGTTGAATCTGGACAGATAAATCACCACTTAGAGTGATCTCAGCAGGCTGGATACAGACCAGCAAGAACTCTATAAGGATTAACAAAAATAAATGTGAAGTCCTGCACTTGTGACAGAATAATTATAAACTCTGTATGTAAAGGCTAGGGACTGATGGCTGAGAAGCAACTCCGATGAAAAAGGCCTGGGATACTTAGGACACGGTAAGATCAATCTGACTCAGAAGCGTGTCTTGGAAGCAAGGAAGGGCAACTGCTTCCAGGTGTCCATCTGAAAGAGTGTACCAGCAGACTGTGGGATACGATTATTCCACACTACTCAACATGTGGAATGCCTGGAAACGTAAACTGTCCTGATCCTTCTAATGTAAGAGAGACATTGGTATAACCATTGGTATAACCATAGGGAATAACAGAGAACTACCAAGATGATGAGATACTTGGGGAAATTATGAAGAAAAAAGTTGAAGGAACTGGGTCTGTTCCACCTTGAGAACAGAAGACTCAGATTTAGTGTAGATGGAGAGGAACCATACTCCAATCACACTCATTTAGTAAAAGGTAGTTACTGAGAAGATAGATTAATCTCTTCACAAAGATTCACAGTGACAGGACAAAAATCCATGGGCACAAGTTGTGTTAAGGGAAATTCTGTATGAATATAATAAAAGCTTTGTTGTGACAACAATTGTTGTCATATGTTGCTTAGAGAAATGATGGAATCTCTCTCTCCAGAAATGCTCAAGATTCAGCGCGACAAGGTGTTTGAACAGGGCCCTGGAAATCTTGACTTGAGGCTCTGCTTTCAACAGAATGCTGGTCAAAATGAGCCCTGGAAGTCTATTCCAGACTAGATTTTTCTATGGTTCTATGATTCTACAATGAATTATATCCACAAATATCTGTTTTCTGGTGTTGTTCGTTTAAAAATTATTGGGGAAATACTTTTTCTTTTTATTCACCCCTTATAGAAGAATAATTTAATTAATGGCCAGTCTTCGCGAGCGAAGATTTGGGAATAGATACTTTGTCAAATCCATTGGAGAATGTTTATAGACACATTAAACAGATTTGTCAGCTTAAAATGCACCAAATATAATGAATACTTGAAATATAATTAATACTTTAAATATTATGAGGCAATATGATTATTATTTGTCTGATCTATAAAGACACACTAATTTAGAAATTAAAAAAATTCTTTTGGTCCTTAACAATAGCAGAATTTAAAATTGTCTAGTATGAATTACATGGTTCATTCGTTTAGCCAAAATTCTTCTTATTATCACAGTTCTAAGATACAAAACAATAACTTCTACCTTGCAAGGGCTGTGTTTAAGTTCTTGCAAATGCAGTCTAATAATAATATTGAGAGAAAGACTGATCTATCTCATATAACCTGAAAAATAGTTTTGAATGTAATTGCATAAAAGAGTCACAATTTTAAGTTTGTAGGAAACTCTGGAGATCATGGAATCACAGAATTAAAGAATATGCTGAATTGGAAGGCACCCACAAGGATTATTGAGTCCAACTCTTACCCTTGCACACAAATATCCCTAAAAGTCACACCATGCATCTCATTAGGTTGCATGGACTTGTGCACCTTCAGGTTCCTTAGATATTCTCAAACCTGATCTCCTACAGTGGGCAGTTCTTCAGTCTCCCAGTCCCTGCCTTTGCCTTCTGACTTGGGAGGTGCAGCTCATGCACTTGACGATGAAGACTGAGGCAAAAGAGACATTAAGCACTTCATAGTCTCACAGCTGATGCAAGTCCACCTGGGGATCCATCTTGTTATATCAGCTCTCAAACACAGACATTGAGTGACATAAATTTGTCAAAAAACACAGGTTTCCTGAAAAGGCAACCTGCATGAACTGTTTTAACTCTATTTAATAGTTAAGGAAAAGGTGGTGGGACAAAACTGTCAGTTTAGCCTGTTTTCAATTTTAGCATGACCTTTAGCATTATCTAAAGGTTGAAAATTTAGATTGTTGTTGTTGTTGTTGCTAATCAGCAATTCAATTATTGATTATAAAATGGGAGACAAACTGGGGAAATTGTAAAATGATAAAAAATAGGATACTGACAATCTATCTAGTAATTTCCTACCTTTGTGAAATTACCTTGGTAAGATGCTTTTCAATTCATAAACATTCATTCCTTCAACATTGGCATTCTCCTTTGTTTTTATTCATTTATATCCTTGTTTACCAGTTTTGTCTTTGCAGTAGGAATTAAGTTTCAATGATATACATATCTTATCCCAAATATATCTACTCTGATTCATTTTGTTGTTTCCACCTCCTCTCTCCTGTCTTTTCTTTATCTCTTGTGTTGATCTTTTTCCCAAACCTTTTTAATGTAAATGAAACATTCAGTACTTGGCCTTAGGGCTGATTCATTGTAAATTAAGCATTCTGTTTTATCAGGGGATGAGGGAGGAATGTTACACTATTTTCAAGACTGTTACAATATTTTATAAATCGCATATCATAAGAAGTATTTACTTTACATAGATACTATGCAATTCAGTCTTCATAACACCTTTACTTTTCCACTGACATTTTATACTCTCTATTAATAACATGCACGACAAATATTAGTTTCAGAACACTTTTTTCCTGAGCTCTCTCTCCTGTTTCTGCTCTTTTTTTTTGGTTCTTTTGCTGTATATCACAAGTGTTACGACTATCTCCCCACAAAAAAAACCAAACCCTACCACAGTAAAACAAACAAACAAGTGCATCAAAATTAAAGTCTTTGATGTCTTTCTGAGGCAGAATTTCACCCTTCACATTATTCCACCACTCTGAGTTTTAGGAAAGACATAATCTTTAAACACTGAAAACACAACTCTAAATAACAGAGGCAAACATAACTAGACAGTCCTAAGTATTAGCCAGCTCCGCTTTTCAACTCCTTTACTTTTCACAGACTCTAGACATTGACTGTGACTATCACCAACCTCACTCAACCTTCAGACTAACAAGTGGCAAGTGCCTTTTTACAGGTATGTTGCTTGTTCTGATGAAGAGCTACTTGCATGTTTTTCACTGAGAACATCTGCACCTAATTCAGCGATTCAGCTTTATTTGAACCCATTCATGTAATATTCCCTATAAGTAAACACAACAATACTATTTCATCATCCTCACTAAATACTTTGAAAGGTCTTCTCCCTCTGTTTCAGAGAGGTAGTATGTTAAATATTTTGCCACCAAATGTAAGAAGAGAAAAGCTTTAAAAAGAAAATAATACTTCTCTGGATTTTTTTCCTACATTACGCAGTAACGTCCTAAAGTCATTCTCTGTATAATAGTAAGACTTGTGTCAGTTGGCTAAACACAAGCAGTGGAGAAACTGATGTGCCTGAGGGTACCCAAAAGCATCTGATTAGGGCTGGTAAAAAAGGGGTTTGCAGTTTTCTGAATGTCAGAAAAGGACAAACTAGATAGGCTATCTTTGGACAAGCCCATATAGTAGCAGACAATTATGTTCAGGTAAGTCAATGCCCACCTTTTTGTCATCTCTCACTGAAATAGAAAGATAAATCTGGAATTCATCCTATATCTTTTATGGAAATCTCATACCTTCACAGCAAAAACAAATGAAGAACTAAGTATGTAGTCAGAATAATTTTTATGTCTAAGTAAAATTAAAACCAACTAAAACTGTTTTTTTTTTTTTCAAGACCAACTCAAGAGAGACTATATGACAGTCAATTTCACTATCCTTCTCCAAGATTTCATTTATCTACTCCCCACCTAGCCCTAAAATCAACAGTCTGAAATGGCTGAAAAATTTTAGATCTGGTTTGGAGAGGCATTAGAGTACGACTTACAGGTTCAAATATGTATCTCAAGAAAATTTATTTTGTATATTCTTATCCATTTTCCAGCAGTTTTCAAGAGGTTTTTTCAGTCTCTATGTCACAGTCTAAAGTTCACTGAAACAAAAGTCTGCCTTGAATTCTTTTGAGATAACAAATACTGCAGAAAAAAAAAAGGAATTAAATTTACATTTGCTTTAGGGAGTTTTTTCCTTACTTTTTACTACTTTGATACATAATATGTTATGACTCCAAACCTTTAAAGGATTAAAAAAAGGAAAAAGAAATGAAAAAGTCTAACACAGAAAAAAAACCCCAAAAAACATCAAAGGAAACTTGAAGCAGGATGACCTAACAATTGTTAGTTGCTAGGGATAGAATCTACCTATGACTGTAAAAACACAATGAGAATCCAAGACAGAATCTTTGTGTGAAAAAGCTAAGCAAATTCTTTTGATCCCATCAGCTTAATAACTCTGGTTTATAATTATTGTTTCACCTCTACACTGTATTTCATTTAGTTAAGTTTTGTTGGTTTTTTTATTTTTTATTTTTTTACTCTCTCTACTTAAAGAGAATACAAATTGAAACAAAAAGTGTTTCTTAACATTCAAAATTATTTCTTGATAAAATATACTAATATGCAGTATATTTCTCTCCGTTTTTGGATATGCATGCATGGTAAAGGAATTTGTTCCTTGTGAATATTAATAGTCTAAAACATCTGCTGGACAAGAAATATTATTTTTTAATATTTTCATTTACATTACTATACTAAACCAGGTTTCACATTTCATGCCTTGGTGGTTTTAAAGTTGTTTTTTGCTCTATTTTTCTTATCACAATTGTTGAGAATTCCTGTCACTTATCAATCTTTAAGGACTTGTGTACTGGACTTATGTAATATTTTTTACAGAAGATAAAATGCCTTTGTTTCATGCCACCAGAGAGCACTGTTGGATCATTAAGATTTGGCTTTTTTCCTTTCTAGACATTAGCTAAAGTAATGGGAACCAGGGAGACAAATAAAACTTCGCTAAATATTCTTTCTTTCTTACCACATGACAAATGTTTCCAGCACATAAGGCATAATAAATCAATTGGTATTTTTATGTTTATAGTTCTACATTCTTTCAACATTTTTTCTTTTAAATAAATGAAAAGACCAGTGTTACCAAGGTTACAATTAGTGATACAGTTTGTACTATCAACTTTCATAAATTTTACTTTACTCAACAGTCCAGCTGAGTGCTGTATCACAGGACAACTGAGAAGATCACTTCTGGTTCTTCATTCAGGGAAACAGAAAAACACTAAAAACACTAAATACATGACAAGAACTTGAAGACCAAGCTGCAAAAATACCTTGCCACTGTGTCAATCACAGGTAATTAATGCAACAGTCATGGCAAAGATCAAGGAAATTGTGTGCAACTAGAAAAAAAGAAAGGCACCAAGTCACTTTCAAAGGTGACTTGAAGAGAGTGGTAGCCTGGTGTTCCAACTTAACTTTTCATTCAAAACTAAGAGCTACAAATCTTTGGTAGGTGTAGGAATTCATTCTGTGTGTAGGTATATTCATGCATGCCTATGGCTACATGCAGATGTATCAATAAAATAAAATACATGTATACGTTAATGTATAACACATTAATGTCTTTTAAATCTCTAAACTTTGAAAGAAAGCTGAGCACCTTTCTGTATGCAGCTATGAAATGAAGGTTTATACTAAATTAACCAAACATAGTTTTGAGATTTTTTTTCTCAAAAAAAAAAAAAATTAAAGGGACCATAAAACTACTTAACCTCTTGGTAGCCACAGTTTAGGGATTTAGGGTTAAAGCCATTTTCAGATACTGATTAGGATTTTTCAAAGATAGGGGAATCAAAGATTATTTAAGGTCTTAACTTCTACTTAGATTAAAAACTTTCCATTTAAATTTAGGTGTCTATATGCATTTTTGTTTTAAAGCTTGGTGATTAAAATATGTTGGAGAAATTCAAATGAACTTACTTTGATTAATTAATTATGAGATTTCTAGTTTAGCTATAAAAAGAAAAAATTTATACAAGAGCTTCTAGAAAATTAAATGTGTTTCCTCTGGAAAGATACATCTCAAAATATTCTTACCTTTAAACCTAGTGACATGTTTATTGTATTGCAGAATATTTTGTGAGAATTCTGCTTTTGTAGTAAGAGAAGACAATTAATCTCAAATGAACAATACTGAATGTCTTTATTCCGCCCTTGATTATTCATTTTAACATAAGACTATTCTGAAATTACAGTGTAGTGATTCAATGTTAAATTTTCCTACCATATTAATGCTTAGATATTGAAATGCCTAACTGTCAGTTTTACTGATTATTTCTAAATTCAAGCAGTAGCACACCACACCAAAGAAATCCTTAGTTTTTTTTTTCCTCATCATACCTTACACTTATGGTAAACTCTAGCGTAGAAAGACTGCAAAAACATCTTTCAGTGCTTCTGAAGTGAAGGGTTAAACAGTCTTTTCCTTTTGATGAATCTGCTAAGAAACATTTTTCCTTCCCATCATAAAAAATCTAACCTATAATGAGCTTTCTCTCATTATCTGGAAGCAAGGTGATACAGACTATCTTGGACTTATTTGAGATTTTCCATTGGCTCAGAGATGATAACAGAAAATGCTTGTTTTCACAATGTTAATGCTTCCCCTTCTACTTTAGGCTTTTCTCAGATAAAATGTGTATTGGAATTTTTGCTTGGGTAGGAACTTCAAAATATCTATATATTCAAATGAGAAACAGGACAATGATAATCTTCTTAACCTGTTTTCTTGATTATTATATTCTTATTGCAGGGTTTCATATCTATATCATACATTATTTATATGTAAACCTTATTCTCATGCTTTAAAAATATATAAAGCTCAAAAGCAGTGAAAAATATGTTGTCTGTAAATTAGAGTCAAAATAGAATCATAGAAACATTAAGGTTGCAAAAGACCTCCAAGGTCATAGAGTCCAGTCTTTGACTGAATACCACCATGCCCACTAAACCATAGCACTAAGTTCCACATCCGAACATTTCTTGAATACCTCCAGAGGAAGTGACTCCACCACCTCCCTGAACAGCCCATTATCCAATGCATTCTTGAAGTCCAACCTGAACCTTCCCTGGCACACCTTGAGGCCATTCCCTCTTATCCTGTCACTGCTTTCCTGAAGGAAGAGACCAACCCCCACCTTGCTATAATTTCCTTTCAGGTAGTTGTGAGGGCAATAATGTCCCCCGCAAGCCTCCTTTTCCCAGGCTAAACAACCCCAGCTCCCTCAGCTGCTCCTCATGAGACTTGTGCTCCAGATCCTTCACCAGCTTTGCTACCCTTTTCTGGACATGCTCCAGCACCTCAATGACTTTCTTGAAGTGAGGAGCCCAAAACCAAACACAGGATTAGAGGTCCAGCCTCATCTGTGCCAAGTACAGGGTGACGATCCCTGCCCTGGTCCCGCTGGCCACACTATTTCTGATACAAGCCAGGATTCCATTGGCCTTGGCCACCTGGACACACTGCTGGCTCCTGTTCAGGCACTATTGACCAGCACTCTCACTTTCTGCTGAGTCACTTTCCAGCCACTCTTCCTCCAGTCTGTAGCAATGTTTCTGTACTACATAATTTTTTTACTAAACACTTTTATATCCTCTCTATGAGATAGCTCTGTTTCTTCATGATACTAGTGCCATATCAAGGCTTCTATTGTCAAACAATTTATAGGTAATTGAGAACCTTAGTTCAAAGTAGTCTTGACTGATAGTGTCTATATGTAATCCAAAATCAGAAATATTTGCTATAAACTAAAATCAAAACATGGTTGAATTATCAACTAGAGAAGGAAAGAAGAATCAGGCAGAAAATCTTATTTTTGACTCGGAGACAAATTCGAGTCTTGAAAAGTTTGTGTGCAGTCACTATAATAAAAATTTCCAGGATGACCTTGAACTAATTATTTAGAATCAGATTTTTGAAAGGACTTTCTATAACAAAAACTTCTAATTTTTTAAAGCCATTAAGGAGATCATTTTCCAGAATGGAAAAATCAGAATAATATAGCAGAAATAGTTTGTTTTCCATAAATAAATGAAAGCAAATACATTTACATGCATACATATGATATCCTCATAGCAAGTTAGTTGCAGAAGACTGGGAAAAAAAAGAGGGGAAAAAATTTTTTGCCAGAAGTTTATGTTTCATGGCTCATTTTAATTTATGAGTCAATTTGATAAAGTCAGCATACCTTTTCTTACTACAAAGATGATTAACCAATGGAATAATGTAGCCAAGGAAGGTGTGAATTCTTTATCATTTGACACCTTATAAAAGAGACTGAATACCTGTTAAGAACATATAATTTAATTCAAATGCAGCATTTTCTTATGTCTACAGTGCATTTTTTGTTCAGTATTTATTCAGATAATCTCAGGATTTTCTAACCTTAAAATCTTGTAAGGGTTATAGGGTAACAGGTGAAGTAGCAGCAATATAGGTGTTAAAAAATTATTATACCTGTAGTTTGAGAGATTCCACCATCCACCTCTTTCCAGATAAATTGTAAAGGTGTAAAAAAAGAGCTTGAGATCAATAGAAATTTTGGACTAAGTTTGAAGGACACTTAAAATTTTGTGAGTTAAGGAAAAAAAAAGCTTGTTTCATGGCATTTCTTTAAAAACCACACCCATCTATTTTCAGTAGAACTTCAGATTGGTAGTTCTATTTCATTTAAACAACCTAACTTCAGCTGCATACACGACAGCTGGCACTACTCAAGTCTAGTAAGCTACAATCACTAGATGAGAGCAGTCTTTACAAGTAAGCCCCAATGCTTTGAAGGTATTTCTAAAGACAGCTCACAACCTCTGACAAGATTTATTCAATTTGTTGAAGTAATGGGTTAGGTTTTAAAAGACTTTAAATGTAAGAACAAAGGACATTCTGTCACAGGCTGGTCTACCATCTACTTTTTACCATGTGTGATCACAACATGTCTCAGGTTAGTAACTCAGGTTTTAATAACCTTCCCTAGCAATTAATGACTTGTTCCAATAAGGTCCCAACTCTATATTGTTATATTACCCTGTGGGATTGATAAGTTTCTGTTATAATAGCTTATTTTTCCATTCCAAAAATCCTTTTTCGGTAATGACATTAAAATTAAAATTTCTTCCACATCACTTGTGAAAATCAAGTATTAAAAAGAATCTTAATAAGTGCAATCATACTTTAATCCAAAACCATTCTTAGTAAAGCTCTTTAATCAAAACTCTTTCACAATGGTCGCAAAAAAATAGGACTAGATTTATGAACTTATTCAAATGACTTCACAGAAAAATAGGTCAGAGGGATGCAAAAATCCCACAGTTCTTATCCAACTAACTTTGTCTTTTGCTTTGAAACTTTACATTCATTGGACACTTATAAAGTCTTTAAATTAGCTTTTACTCAGTAAGCCGCTAATACACTCTTAGGTAAAGACCTTCATACTGATTTCAAAATCTGGTAGCTTTAAGCAATTATAAAGTCATTGCATTTTGAAAGAAGGAGGAAATGTGTAATTTGCATTCGATGTAAAAGTCAAACAGACAGCCTTTCTAAGAAAGCAACTGTACTGACCCTTTTCAGAGATCTAAGTTTTGCTCAAGTAATTTCTGTGTATGTGTCTGTGAGTCCGCAATCGTTTTTGAAAGACTAAAACGCACTGTCCAGTACTTATTTGTATCTTCTTTTGCTTTGCTTGCCACCTGTATTTCTGTTACTATCTATGGAAGAACAAAGCTGGCCATTTTAGAATTTAAATGAATTCATATGAAAGGATAATATTTTGTAAAGTATAGAGAAGTATAGTCCCAGTATAAATAGAATTTTTAGAGCATGCAAAAGTTTAAAAGATAGTTAAAAGATGCTAACAATCCTTCTTTCTGTTCCTGCAGAAAAAAAGAAAACAATTATTACAATATCCACGTAATTTTACACAGTGAATAATCTAGTTATAGGAATGCAGAACATTTCTATAACTAAAAAATTTCTTCCTAAAACACTGAATAAATGAACTCTAGTGGAACAATGAAACAGTCCCATTCCTTAAACTTCTCTTTTACACCGAAAACCTTTTGTCTTCTCCAGATTTAAAGATATCACATTTTTGTTCATAATTCCCTTTCCTAGTGCAATCCTTGCTTCTATAAGTTGTTATAAATCTTCTGTAAGATGCTAAGCAGCAGAGAAAAGCCTAGAGGAAGCTCAGTAACCTAAAGAAAAAATCTATCTTCATGAAAGAAAAAAATTAATCTTACAGATTAGAGTATACTAAAATGCATAGCTAAACAGTTTATAAATTCAGTTCTATAACTGTCAAATTCCTTTTGACACCAGTTGAGGTCCATTACAGAAATGTAGAATTTTACACAGCTAGAACTGAGACTATATCTCCAGTAACTCTAATAGGCTATATAGGGAATGCATCTGTGATCTGTCTTAAAATTTTAATGAATTAGAGACCTATTTCCTACTTTATGTAGACTGTTCCAGCTATTTATGTGCATTGCTGTGCCCTAATCACAGGATTAGTTCAAGGGGTCCATAAAAAAATATTTTGTAAAAAACATCCACAGTATTTTAGTTAGTACTTAAGGGACATGAATTAAAATAACCATTTTCATTAGTCTGATAGTTTTGGCTGGGGTAATGTTCTTCACAGTTACTAGCATGGGGCTATGTTTTGGATTTGTGCTGAACACAGGGTTGATAATACAGAAATGTTTTTGTTATTGCTGAGCAGTTCTTACCCAGACACAAAGCCTTTTCTGCTTTTTGTACTGCCACACTGGTGAGGAGACAGGAGTGTATGATAAGTTGGAAGGAGACACAGCTGGGACAGGCGATCCAAACTGACCAAAGGGATATTCCACACCATAGGGCATTACGTTCAGTATACAAAGTGGGGGGAAGGAGGAGGAAAGGGGAGTGCTTGGAAGAATGTTCTCTGTCTTTCCAAGTAATTGTTAGACATGATGGGGCCCTGTTCTCCTGGAGATGGCTGAACATGTGTCCTTGGAAAATATATCAGAAGCAGCTTTTTCAGGACTACCACTGATTAAAACTAATATTTTTATATATATTTCAGATTGTTTAACTGACAGAAGTGCAAGAAAATATAATAAAATTGCTATATGAAGGTCCCTCATTACCCAGTGAAAGCTCTAACTGCCAAACTCTTATGGTCAAGATGGCACTACCTTCAACACCACTCTGCCTCCTACCTCTTGTGCTTCTCCCATTAAGTTCTCAAACATCTGAGAAAAGAAGATAGGCTGGCTCCCTAAACCTGGATCAGAATACAGCTCTCAGAGGTAGATATCCACTCAGAAAAGACAATTCTGAATATCTACATGAGCATAAAATCAGCCATCCATGAATATTTTAGGCGTAACCATCTTGTCCAATGGCCCAGAAAACCCTGTAAGCACTCAGAGTTTCTGAGACCTAAGTACCAAATGCTCACTGTTGATGATATCTAGGTGGCAAATATTTTATCCCTGTTTGTTTCAAGTTCATAACAGTGTTGCTATTATTTTAGAAAACATGACTTTTTTATATTTTGATGGTAGGGTATTTCTGGATTCTGGATACAGAGCAATCTCTTTAATACTGTATAGAAAATGGAATAATCTAAAGCAAGCAAACAGTCCTCTTTAGGAGTATATGGATTCAAATGCTTCCGACCAAGCTAGAGAGAGGACTCATGTAACCTATGCTTATTTTTGAGCTCCAGTGAAAAACTTTACACTAACATGTGCTCCTTGTGTGGCTGCAGAAGAAAAAAACTAGGGAATGAACCAGATGGAACCAAATGTATGACTTCGGTCTCTACATGAAGAAGATTACTACAGCCTTTGGATCTCGTTTCCTAAAGATGTTTTTCTCCATTCTTCTGTTAGTACCAAAATTCATTTTAATATATATCCTTTTATAAACATTTTGGGTATCAAGTGCTGTGAATGTCAGTGTTAGAAACCTGTATCTCACTGTTCATTGCAACTTACTCATCAGTATTGGGAATCCTTCTTCCTAAGGCAAGACCTTTAATAGTACAAGGTTGTGTTCTCTGTGTTCAGTACACAGTGTACAGCTGGATTTTGGCCATGTAAAGAGATTTCATCAATGTTCCCAACAGAGATATTGACAGAAGAAAATACTTAGCTCCCAGAGTAAGCACACAGTGAAACTTCTTTGTTGGTGAGGTTTTGGTATTTGGGTGGGTTTTATTGATGGTGGGTTTGGGTTCCGGTTTGTTCCTGTTTATTGTAACTATATATATATAGTTGCTGTACTATTGTTGGAGCCTTATACGTCACCTTAATTAAAAAAAGTAATTATTAAAAAATTTAGACTGTATTGTCTTTATCCTTTTAGTTTGCGTGCAAGGGTATTGCACCATTCTATAGCCTGAAGCTTATGCTTCCTGTAAGTCTTTGTAACAACAAATGTAACTAATGTAACAACATTACCCTGTTGTTAAAAAAGGCACTACAACACAGTGGAATGTTATTAAAACATCGAGGTGCACTTCCTAAAGTTTTTTGGGACAAATTCAGTTATGTGAACATGGAAAAAATGAAAATTTTCTCTGTCTTTAAAGAGGTGCAAATAAAATATCTGTAATATAAGATAATTAACTTGAACATTCTACAGGAACAGTAAGAGGATAGAAATTATTTTTAAAAATCAAAATATATGACAGAGATTTCATTTGTTGCTATGCTATAGCAAAGAAACCTCTTCATTTTATGTCTGTATATCTGAGCACCAGAACTTGGATCCTCACAAACATATAACATCATTATGCTATACTTTTAAAAGTTACAACATTTTTTCCAGTTCCACTACTGAATATTAATGGCCTATAAAAATTTCAGCTTCCTATATACTAATCCTATGCTACACAAGCACAACTTATATAATGTTTGGGAAGGGGCTAATTTGCAAAATTAGATATAGATTCAACTTGTTCTTGAACTGGCTCTTTTTTTCCATTTCATTTCAACACAAAAACAAATCAGCAAATATACAAGCATATATTTTTTAGACAAATTAAATCACTTGTTTTCAGAGGTGCTATGAGCTTTTTAAAAAGACACTGTCTCTCATCAGGTGTTGGCACTCTTTGGGAATGTAAGTCATGCTACTAAACCTGTTTGCACACCTGCACGACTGTATGTGTATTAATCAGCTGGTCAAACATACCCCTTTTCATTTGATAGGCACACATCCCTTTGCTTGATGGATGACACGAATTGTCCCAGTTCAAATTATCCAATAGATAAGCTCTTATTAAATGAGTAAATGTGTATCTACTCCATGACAGAAACTCCTTCTTCATAAAGTCCTGAGATATTCAGTAACTTTTTTTGTCCAAAAAAATATGTGGTCTCTTTCCTAGGAATGTAATAAAGAATAAGTTCTGGACAGGATTATTAGCAGTTTTGCATAAAAATCTGGTTGAGAACTTGAATTAATGGGAGGAAAAAGCTGAATTCTGTTTTCTATTAACTTCATAGATGGCAGAATAAGACATAATTTGCAATAATTTTCAAAGTCTGTGGTGTTTGGGTTGGGTTCTTTTTGTTTCATAAATAATAAATAAGTAAATAGCACATTTTAAACTGCAACACAAGCTGTGCAAGACAATCCAAAGTCATCTAGAAAGACAATTTTTGAATGAATCATACAAAGTCCTAAAAAATAATATGAAGTTACCAGTAATAGCACAGTGGTGAATAGGAAACATTATATTCATTAGAGAATGCCAAAACCACCATAATTCTGGGCTGTTCCTATTTCTCTATGTTCATCTTGAACCTCTATTTCATTACAAAAACACAAAGAACAAATGAGCTATTTATTCCTGTGATAAGTTGGTATAGTGTGCTTTGATATATGTGTGCAAAGCATACAGAAGAAGTTATGTATGAACAGTGGTAAAAATAGATCCAACGGTTGAAATTGTAAACTAGAAGTAGGTTTAAATTTCCAAACAACTATCTCTTCTGGGGATAGTTCTATGTACACACGAATGACTTCATGGCTTTAGCCAGAACTGGAAAATATGAAAGAGCCTTTGATATTCAGTTCTGGGTCACCTTGTTTGCTGCATTTCTTTCTTGATCTCCACTGGCTTTACTAACATCTGAGTCTTGTTTTAAGCTTGCTGATTGCACTGAGCTTGTATTTGCTATGCAATAAGCTGGCACTAAGAAGGATTTTGATCTTTAATCTGGTTCAAGGGATACTAAGCAGCTCTGATTGCAGCCATAGGCAATACATGTACTAAATGAGATTGAAGGACAAATTAAAATAAATAATGTTTGAGTAAATCACTTTGTCCTGGTTAAATGCATTTAACAATTTCATTTTCGCTTGAAAAGCAGGTTTTAAAAAAAATTAACAAGTGTTTTACTTTTTTTTTGGTGTAAGTATAATGAATCTTTTTCCACACGGAAAAACTAATGTCATTAAAGTAGTGTTTCTCCTGTATGTATTACAGTAGCTTCAAAGCTTTTGGGTAGAAAGCTGAGGAGAAGTCAGAGATCTGTAAAATATAGTACTGTATTTATTGCCAAAGGCAAAGCATGGGAAATTGGTTCAGTCTTCCTTAACAATCATACTTCACTCGAGTAATGATGTTTTAGGCCTTTTGACTAACAGTAGTTCCTGTAGACAGACAATAGCAACTTTGCACAATTTTCATTGTTCTAAGAAATTAAGTCCACTAGTGAATTTGGGAGAGAAAGAACAAGGAAAAGTGGATTTATTTGATCCATTCATTTTAGTAATATTCTGCCTGACAATATTTACATTCCTTAGAGTAACATTTTCGTGATGTGTTTCTATATTGGTGGAAGAGAAAGTTAAACAATAAACTAAAAAAGTCATCTGATGCTGTAATTAGGGGAAAAGATAAAAAAGATAATATATACGGTTTAAAAAAAGATATTCCAAGATGGAAATTAATAGAATAACTAAGATTTTTCAGCAGATTATCCAAGTGAAAAGCACCTGATAGTCTGATATTTAAGTAAAAAGCACCTGATAGTCTGATAGACTAAACCCTGTTTGGTCATGCTTTCAAACAGAAAAAATAAATATAGACATTACTACACTTTGGAATCTATAATTTTACGATCATCAATTACTTCTCTGCATGTGAATATGTTTATACAGTTCAATGTCTATAAATATGAAATGTCAAAGCAGCACATGTAGGTGTTCAGAACAGATGAGTGGTTACAGCATAAAGTCTTAGTGATAGGTGTGATTTACTTTTTTTTTTTAGGTGCATAGTTCTGGGAAAAAATGTGGTCTTTTTTGGTACATCTTGATGTCCTTGCAGAATTCAGAATTCAGAATTGAATTCTGCATTAAACCATAAAATTTTTTCTTATCTCAGCCCATGGGATTTATGTTCCTTCTGACTCTTCTCCCTGTCCTACTCGGATTGGGAGTGTGTGAGTGCGCAAGTGGCTGCGTGGTACTTTGTTGTCATCCAGGTTTAAAGCATGACAGAAAATCTTCTCTCAAGGCAAATTAATTTTCTTCCTTCAGATTCATCTCATGATGGGTTTTGACTTTGACACTGACTTTTCTAAGAGTACCACTGTTCTCAGTGCCTTGTACCAAAATGAAACTGTATTTCTAACAAGATGTGTTTTTTACTAAAGAACTATATATGACACATATGAATACTTTCTTGAAATCAGATGGTAATCTGGGCAAGAAACAGTTGTCAAGTCAAACACTTAAACCCATGCAAGATTTTTCTAGAAGTCAAACTGTATAAGTCAGTGGGTTAAAACTACACAAAAGGATAAAGATGCTTGAAACAGTGTGCAAACCAAATGATCACAGATGATAGCACAGACATTTTAATGCTGTCTAAGTCTCTCCTGATCTTGTATATAAAATTTCTTATTAGCTAAGAGATAACCAAATGTTAACAATAAGATAGGTTGAGTAGTTCGATAATTACTTTCAAACTAGTGCTGCTCATCCATGGCTGGTGACCTTCTGTATTAGCAACTTCATAGTATAATATAATCTTTATGTACCAATACCAGAGTTAAAATACTTTCTTGGCCGCCAAATCAGCATGGATAGCAGGGAGCATTTACATATGGGACACTATTAATTTTACCATCTTTCTCTGTAATTCATTAATCTTGGTAACTCCAAAACACATTTGATTCAACCACTTAATCAAACTGCTTATTTTTCATTATTTTTTTTAAATTTAACAATTATTTGATGAAATTTGTAAATTGTTAGAAGATAGAAAAATGTTACGATGCTTATATTAGATTATGCAGATGTGACATGCTGAAAGCATTAAATATAGACAAGTTACAACACTCAGTAGTCTAGGGACCCTAAAAATTTAATAAGCCATAGCTACAGGCAAGAATCTAGCAGTTGCAGGGACAGAGAAAGAGGAAGTTCTAATCTATTTGTAGTCTATATTTTGTTGGCAAAAGTAATGCATCATCATAACCATTCTTTCTGATTCATTATTGAAAGTTCTCACAAATTTTCATCGGATGTGTATATCTATGCTCTTACCTATAGAAATATACCTATATTTCTCTTTTATACATATTTTGCAAAAATAATAGTAGACAAAAACTCACACTCCAAAAAATCTTATTTCAGTGTTTAAGAAATATTAAGGCTCCACATATCTGCTCTTTAATATTGTGAACATAGTCTTCTGTTCCCAATAAATCTTTTGTGACCATAAGATTGATCTTCGTGAACAGGATATCTTTTTTCACAAATATTCTGTAGGGAGAAGATATGTTCAGGACATAGATATTGAAACAATATGTTGTTAAAAGAAAATTATCAGTTCAGTCTTACAGTAGTCATGTTTAACAGTCAATGCATAAACAAAAGTCTACTCTTCAGCTTTATTCTCCAGTCCTGCTGGATTCGATCACACGTGCTTAAGCCTAGTACACTTACAGGGCATGGGTTTTCTTTCTTGCTGCAGCAGAGATATCTGTGATTGCAGTGGTGGTGTTCATGTTTCCGAGCAACCTGGAATCTACTTTAAATGAATCTGAAAGAGCCTGAGTCTTTGTTACTAACTAGAGTTTTTAAAAACAGCTGTAGCATATTATTAGTTACAATATGACATTGTGATGCCAGAATTAAGGTTGTGGACTGTGAGTGAAGTACTCAGCTTAAAAAAATATTAGAAAAATCTGATTATAGGAGTTAGTCTTTCTAGAAATACTTCACTCACATTAGGCTAGCTTACGAGATTAACAGATTTTTTCCCCCTTCATTTAAATTCTTCCTAGAAGTACAGCTTTTTCTTGTTTAATTTAACTAAAACTCTATCTTAATACCTTTGTTTAGAGATACAAAGGAACAAAAATGAAACAAAAGAAGCAAAAAAAACCATTTTATATGACCTATCTTGTTTTGGGAAACAGTTTCAATATATTCCATTAATTGTATTTTTTCATTTGCAAACATAGAGCCAAATTTCAAACACAGTAGTATATAACTGTTCATGTTTTTTCTCAGCCCTGGATAATGGGACATGTACTTTAAATCTGATGGCAAGTAAAGTTAGGATTTAGTTGTCTGTATGGAAATCTCTAAGTTCAAAGGTGAAATGCAACAACTTTAACAATGTATACTGTGATATGTCGGGAGAATAATTTTTTTTTTAAAGCTGTAGAGTAAAAATATTATTTTTCAAATTTGTGGTGTTATGACCCCCAACAATACTATACAGCCTCTTTCTCACTCATCCCCATACACAGACCAGGGAGAAAATAAAAAGAAAATGAGAAGACTCATGGATAAACGTTATGACAGTTTAATAGGGAAAGCAAAGGCTGTGTGTGCAAGCAAGAGAAAAAAAAAAAAGAATTCAGAAAAGGGATTCATTCATTACTTTCCATCAGTAGACAGATGTCTATCTGCATCCTGGAAAACAGGGCCTTGCATAACAACTGCTTGGGAAGACAAATGCCATAATCAGTAACATGTCCCTTTCCTCTCTCATTGCCTGAGCATTTCCTCCAGGGCACAGCATCATATGGTATGGAACATCCCATAGCTCACTTTGAATCAGCTGTCCTGGCCATGATCCCCCTAACTTTCTGCCTACCCTCAGCCTACTCACTAGGGTGTTGGGCAAAGGAAATTAAGAGAAATAAAGAGAGAGAGAAAAACTTGACACTGTGCAAGTACTGTTCAGTAATAGCCAAAACACTCTTGTTTTATCCACAGTGTTTTAGACAGAAATGCAAAGCACAGAACACTATGGGCTGCTGAGAAGAATTTTAACTCCATCCCAGCTAGACCCAGTATGAAACTATATTTTCTAAAAACGATCAAGGCAGACTGTCATTTATAGAGAAATTTTGCTTGGGATTTTTTTAGTTAACGTTAGTGTTCTTGCTACAATTGCAAGAACAATTTTATTTAGAAATATTTAATAAGTAGTTTTAAAAATTCAGTATTTGACAGTAAAAGTACTTCTTAAAGTTGAACCTTTAAAAAGGCTTACAGCTGAGCAAACATGAGATACTCAAAATGTTCACAATTTTTTAGCGTAAACACATACGCTGGTGAATGAATATATTGCATCTGGGATTTACACAGAGCAAGTATCAACATTGTCTCATGCAGTACTTTATGTAGTTAGGCTAACAGCTCATTAAAATTCATAACTGTATCTACAAATGAAGAACCTGCTTCTGATCTTCCAACCATTGCAAATATTATCTACAAAGAAAAGCAGAAGCACCAGATCTACAAGGAAATCCAAAATATGCAAAGGTTTTATCAGAAAATATAAACATTATCTTTCCTGCACCTGTCAAAGCAGGAAAGTAAAATTACAACTATTTTCAAAATAAATGAAAATTCTCACTTTATGTTTAGTCTCCTGCTGGAAGGGTAATAGAGAGAAAAGATTGTAAAATGGTTTTAAAAGAGCTGGGATGACAAAAAGTATAGTCAAGATGAGGTTAAAGTATAAGATAAAACACTACTTCTAAGATAACAGTATAACACCAAGTTCATACTCAGAGACAAAACTGTCCTTTCAGTCTACAAGTACATAATGTTAATTTTATATTTTAATTTATTTTTCATAAGATTCATCACCAACTGCAAAGAGCTCCTTAACTATGGGTACAGAATCAATCTCTGCATAACTCCCACAGGGAAACTTCACCTAAACAGAAAAAAACCCTACTTGCTACATTATAAAAATCAGTCAGAAGACTGACCACAATTTAAACTGCATGAGCATAGGATAGATCTGATGCAAGAGGTGAAATTATTATCCCTTTCACAGAAGGGAAGTGCTATATCACTCATGCAGAGGTACAGTGGAAAGGTAATCCCTTGCTCACTAGACAGAGAACAAGGTTTTTGCCCTTTCCTGCTAGGGTCTCTTCCCAAACTCTCCTGTTTCACTAGCACTGTTTAGAAAGCCACTGAACTTGGAGTAAAATGTATTTCCAGTAAAGTAAGTCCTAGAGATACAGTTTCTCTACTGTACCTGCCTTTTGGTTGATGTTTATACTTCAGGACATAGGGACAAGAAATGCAGTGATCTATCAGATATAATTTAAAAAATTTAAAATTTACTGCTCTAAAAAAATGACAAAAAATTACATTTCTGATAGTAGAATACTATCTTCTTTCAGACTTAATAAATAACAACAAATTATAGAGCATTAAATGTAAATCACATTAAATTTGACTAATAATGTTACCTTTTAACATCGACTCCATATTAAAAAAAAAGTTTAAACTGAATTCGTAAATGTCTAGGAAAAACTTACTTAATGTGAGTAATTTATAGCTCAGTCAAAGAAATAACCCAGGAAAAAAGTCAGGATAAAAATGTCCATCACTAAAACGTGGATATGTACATAATGAGAAAAGCAAATTTCAATTCGCATATGATATATTAAAAGTGAATTTATGGTCAGAAAATAAAGGTTCACTCATTTTATCATTGGGAAAAAAGAGCTCCAACATCAAATCATGTGCATAATAAGCTAGTGCAAAATAATATTAACACTAATTAAAACTGTCTGCAACAGCATCAAGTCTGTGATCGTAGAAGAAAGTTTTATTATTATAGTATGGTTTGACAGTAAATTACTCAAAAGCATTATTGACATCACTGACTATGCTGAGCTGTAAATTTAAGGTTTTTCTTATGTTTGTCCCCAGGTAGTGAGTAACAACCCTCTTAAATTATCAGGGAGATTATGTATCTACAGTTTCCTATTGTAAAAGATTTTTCTTCAACCTTCTCTCTCCTGTTCTTTGTTATAACTTCACTTTCGTACCATCAGAAAAAGGTGTTTTTACGGAAGAAACACAGGACAAAGTGTCAAAGTCACTTTGATCCAACTCCCACCTAGGATTAGATTTGCTGTTTTAGAAAGGTTGTTAGAGGTAGTTTTACCTTCACTCTCCTCACAATTTAATGGGACATTTTTGTGGCCATCAGCGCTGCTCCATTTCACCCTTTGTTGTTCAGTACTGATCCTCCACCGGAAAATCGATATTGTAGGGACCAATCCTGCATTTTATTCTTACAGTGGGATGACAGCAACCTAAGAATGACAGTATCAAAGAATCAGGTATCTCTCTATCTGATAAATAAGGAGAGTAATATTCACTCCTCTAAGAATGAACTTGACACAGCTTCACAGTTGAAATATGCCTTTCCAAAATGTGTAAATAATTTCCCGTATATGGTCTGTATTAATTTCATTTTTTGTATTCAGATAACAGCTGCTATAATCTGCTTTCTTATAAAACCCCTGCACCTATGATTATCCATTGTGATGATAACATAACAAAACATGGGTGAAAAGTGTGACAGTATGTCTTAAAAATCATTATGCAAGACAAATCCATATGAAACCAATTTTTCTCTGCTGGGTATAACAAACAGTTTTTAAATTAATGAGTAGAATTTATGTGACTGTATCAGCTACCCAAATGCTGTATGACTCCTTGGGAAGTTGTCACAATAAAAATTCTGCTGCCTGCATTTTCTAGGAAATGGCAGGAAGCCGATCACTTTGTTTTGCGAGGATTCATAATGCTTCTAGTTTCTTTATTGCAAAATAATTCCATGGTCCAGTTGTGATTTGTAGGAAAGATTCTAGAAAATAAACTTTATTGAGCATCAGTACAAGTACTTGAAAGAAATTTTACAATGGAATTATTTTCATGGATGACTCAAAAAGGATGATTATTTAGTTTCTCGCAAGAATTTTTTTCTTTTGCACAACATAATGATACAATAAAGTGTTTGTAAACAATTTGTGAAGAGTATATTTTCAGATTTTAAGAAAATTAAATTCATACAGGTGATTTAAGTAATGACTTGGACAGCAGCAGGAGTAAATGATAAATAAAGAAGTTGGAGGACATACTCCAAAATAAGTTTGAAAGAGTAATTTTTAAAGTAGCTGTATGTGTCACATTTATTTGTTTATTTTTTTAATACATAGAATTACAAATATAAGTACGTAATTATTAAATATATTTTTGTATATAAAATAACTTCTCCTTGTCTCCCAAACAAATTGTAGAGACATAAGAGCATTCCTGAGAACATCCTTGAGTTAATCTTGATTCATGGTGTCACCTCATGCATGGCTAGTAGAATTGGGACCATTTTATCTTCTCCCAAATGTCTTTTGAAGTTTATGGTCATTGAAAAAATCTACACAAATAAATTGGTGAAGTTAATGATATATTCAAGTCTCATACAGAGCATCAAAGCATTATGGTGGTTCAAATTCCTCTAGAAGCAACAAGAGATGGGATGAAAGAGTTTTTTAACAAATGCCTAAGGTATTTTTTTCATTCAGATGAATGTGTTGTTATAAACAGAAAAGAATGCTATAAGATCAATTTATAGTGGTGTGGTGGTTTGGACCTTGGTTTTTCCCCCAGAGGCTGAAAAGTGGTAGACCCCAAGGGGTGGAAACCCCTGGAAGTTTTGAAGTTTTGCCCAATGGGCGTTCCTACAAAAAATGTAAACATATCACAAGCACTGGAAGAGATGAGTTGTAGTTTTTGGGTTGTTGGTGAAGAAGTAGCCGTGTTGTAGAGCCACGAGGAAGGGGCTCGGAGCCCCTTGGGGCCTCCAGGGCCCCCCCCAGCCCCAGTTGGGGGCTACAGAGATTTGGAACAGTGCTAGACTGGACTAAGTGTCTGTAGTTATGCCGGGAGATGTTTTTCTCCATGGGCGCAGAGCAGCAGCCGGCACTGACCAGAGAAACAGTGGCACAGAGCCAGGACAGATAAGACCTGAACCGGAGAAGCAACAGAGACATGCAGCATCGCAGAAAGGACTCCTGGAAAGGGAGAGAGAGAGAGACCCGGCAGCAGAGCTACAGAGTCTTGGGGTAAGAACTATACCAGACCCCAAAACTCCCTTGAGACCCCTCTTGGAGAAGAGGGAGATGGACTCCTATTTTGGAGAGTAGTTTTGGACATGCAGCACCGGAGAGAGAGGAGCTAAGAAGCTCAAAAGACGTCCCGGAGCTGGACCGGGACGGCCAGATGGAATGCGGGGGGAGTTGACCTTGGCTCCCCGCCCCCCCCCGCCACTGCTGCCACGTTGGCAGTTGAGACAGAGCACGGAGCTCTGCAAAGGGGAATTTGAATCCCCTGAGGAAGGGACTTTCACGAAGATGCCCCTGCATTTCGTGATATACCTGTGGTGACGCGAGTCTTGTCCCTGCTGGCAGTCCACAGGTGAGGCCTTCGCTTGGACCGAAGGAGAGCCGAGGGGCTTGGAGACCCCCTTGTGTGTACTGAACAGAGATCCAGCTACAACAACCCAACTATCAGCTGCTGCATGCATGTGAAGAGGACAGATGACCTGCTGCCTTAGAAGATGCTGCTTAGAGACTGGAAGGGATCTGTCCTTCTTTCCCTCCTGGACTTTTATTTGGAGGGGAGAAGAGATCTGATCATTGTAAATACTATATGTGATGGTAGAGATAGTTGTGATCGTGTGTATAATGTATTGTAGTATTTATTTGTACAGTCATTGTAATATATTCCCTTTCCCCCATTTGGAGTCTGGTGTGTTTTGTCTGGAAAAACCCATCTCACATTAGGTTGAGATGTGGGAGGGGGCTTAGACTAGGGAATTGGATTTTTGGGGCTATCTCAAACCATGACAAGTGGCTCTAATACTTTATGTTAAAGGATGTTAGGTACAAGGCCACCTCCAGCAGCACTAGCTCAGGACTCCCTCCTGCCAGCCATTGGAGTCCATTCCCACAGGGACCTGGAATCTTTGCCCAGGCTGCAGAACAAAGCTGCCACTTTCCTGTTAGTAAGTAGAACCAGAAGTGAAGCCCAGGTCATATCCCAGAGACACACATACGCAGGACACTGACACAGCCAGTCACATGAGCTGTCACAGACAAGGTGCTGCCTTAAACAGTGCCTGCATACAGGATTCACATAAATAAAAGCACAGGTAGCCAAGATCTGCCAGTTCTTGGGCTGGCAGAGGCAGGAGGTCACTATACAGGCATACACATAAACCTCTCCGGGTTCACAAGCATGAGCACATTTGTGGCTCCCCTGAAAACCAACACAGCCCCTCTCTCTTCCTGTCACCCCTGCCTGCATTCCATCCCCCTTACTCATCCCATGGCTCCCTTACTCACCTACTGGTCCAGATTGCTGCTTGCTGCACACACACAACACTCACACACTCATTCCACAAGTATCCCACAGTCACGGGTCCTCTGGATACCAACACGGATCCTTGACACATCTGATACCGGTGCCCCAAGCTGAGGCTCTCCTGCTTGCATGCTAGTTCAGTTTGAGGTTTGCCAGCAAAAGCATATGGACACTCCTTCTTACTATTTGGTTAATCTTTCTGAGTGAATTTTATCTTACTATTTTCTCATGTTAAAACCAAAGGAATTAATTCAAATGTTCTCAGTTAAGCATTTAGTCAGTATATCAACAACTCACAGTGAAGTAGGTGTAGGAAAAAGGAATCTCTTCTCTTTTTGCAACTCAGAAATTCTTCAAGTTGTACAAATATTAGTCCAATAAGTGTTTTCTCAAGGAAATAAAAATAAGTGTAGCCTGAAGTATTAAGAAGACTTTCTACCCTTAGGAATTTGAGAAATTAACTCAGAAAAAAAACCCAAAAGACCCCTCTTGTCAAGATGCTTAAGCTCTCAGGGCAAAGTCACTTCTTCTACTATAATACTGAATTAGTTGAAAAAATAGAAATTTTTAAAGTTAGCATTCTAGACTAAGAAGGTCTCTTTTCCTATTCCTATATGAACACAAAGAATAGTCATATATGTGCATACTTTTACAGAAAATATTCATTGAGAACCCAAAAGGTACATGCATCCCAATGGAAAAGAATACTCTCTGCTTCCATCTCCTGGTAGAGACACACAGGCATAGTTTCATTTGCATAAAATTTTTATTCATAATTCCTTCAGTGACACATGGGAGTGATCATCACTATACACAAACTCATAATTAGTTGAGAATTGGAATTGCATGGAGAGAGGTGACAAGGGATTTCTTTCATGTAGCTAAAAGAACATCTGTGAGGCAAGGACTCACAGATGTTCAAGCATCCTGCAAGTTATTAGTTGTCAGGCCCTGCAGACTATGTGCTACTGAGAGGTGAAATATAGGTGCTCCTTAAGTGAATTTACAAAGGGCAGAAGAAGAGCTAAGTGAAATCCAGTGATTATTTTCCTAATAGGAAAATAAAGCTGCATTTCAGAGCATCAGGTCTTCTTATTCATTAAAAACAAAGGAAGCACGGAACATAGATGATCACAAAAGATGTTATTTGGCTGGGTTTTGGGATTGGTTTTATTATTTTTTTAAATCTCACAGAAATTCCATCATGGATCAAAAAACTCATCATAGTGGCATTTTCTTTAGAATAATTCCTTTTGAATGAGAAAATTAGTAATTCAGAATTTCAAAAAAATTTAAGCTACTCTTGATATGAGTTTTGATATAGTATTAGTTTGGGCTTAAGGAACTGTTGGCATTTTATGGAAGAATCACAGACTGCATCTGTATTATGAAGTTATTCACTACTTTGTCCCAGTGATCTATTCTCCTGATCATACCTGCAAGGATGTGTGCTCTCGAGCTCTGTTCAGGAAGAAATCAAACTGTTTACTTGACAGAAAAGCTGACCAACTGTGCATACCCATATCTACACACATCAGACAGTATGGGTAATTTTGTTTCTCCAGCTTGAAATATTCTTCTAATACGAAGTTATTTTTCTCCACTCAATGCCATCCTTCACAACAGTACATTGCATACTTTCATGCTACTCCCACAATATACCTGTCAGAGTTTCATCACAGTGTTGTAAGAAAACAATCTAGAGAGTTGCAAAACCTTTCTCATTACTCATTTTTTCTGTCTCAGATATCAGCACACAAAAACTGGTAGGGATCGGCTACCTGTAGGGAGGGACCTTGTATTGTCTCAGAATTTTGCTGTCAGGCAGATTCCCAACAGTATTACAAGGAGGTCACTTGCCATACCTGCCATATGGTCAACACTTTTCAGATGGTTACTGTACTCTCAAAACCTTGTTATGAGCACAGGGGAACACAGACTGTATGCAGAGGCAAGAATTCATTGTTAGTACAATTAATGTTTTAAGAGTGTAACTAAAATACAGCAAACAGTTCTTATTACTCCAGTTACAATAATACTAACACTGATAGTGAAAATTATCTAACCTGTACAGAGAATTCTGCCTGATAAAGCAGTTAAAACTGTTGCTTTCTAATAATATTTAGATGTTTCCTAACTTTTCTTGAGTGTTGTGCTCACTCACAATGTTCACCTGTCAGTGTAGGTTGATGGAGGTAGATGGTCTTCCTCAAAAAGACTTATTCACAAAAGGTGTGGGCAAGTTACAACAAATCATGCTCACTTCTTCCCCTAGGAAGAGTATGATGTTCATAGTAGAGTGTTTCTTCCTACTTATATATGAATCTGGCTTAATCTGGTTTTGAATATTTTCTAACACCATCTGCTCCAGGGCTCTTCATTGCTAAAATTTCCAAAGTCAGTTGTCTTTCCACTGCAATACCAAAATATAACCACATATGAGTATCATGTGTTGTAGCGAATCAAGAATGACACACCAGACAGTGACAGTTCTTTTGGACGGCCTCCAAATTCAACAACTCTGCATTATAGGTACTAAATAGTGACTACTAACTAAAAATTAAGGGAAGAATTCCCCACATGGAATTTACATGTTTTGTCAAAAAGCTGTACAAAACTCAAACATGGTGTAAGCTAGAGAGGCTAAATGCTAAAGGATTTAAAACTCATTTTTTATTCAAGTGTGTGCTGATATGTATTACGAATTTGATCTTCTAATGTGCAGAATCTATAAGTTAGCCCTCATCTGTGATACAGAAAACTGAGCTCAGTCCCTGGGACGTGAAAAAATTACGACACAGACATTGTCAATGAGCACTCAAAAACAGCTCAACAGAATCCCTGTGTGCCTGGGTATGTTGCTACTTTGATATCTCATCTCTATTCATTGAAAATAGAACCTCATGCAATATATTTTGGAAGGACTCATCAATGGCAAAATGGACCTCAATGTTAAAATAGCATAACAATTAGTCTAATATGAATTAACATTGCTTAGCAGAAAGAATGATCTGTGTTTGAAAGACAACAGACTTCAGGACTTGTTAATCTTCAAAGTCTTCCTACTCAAGAGCAACACAAACTAATGACAAGAAGAAGGCTCCTTACCACTTTAGCATGAGGCATTACTCTATAGCCATAGATTTACTAGAATTTATTTTGGAGTTAAAAAAATCCCCCAAGAATATTAAGTTTGAAAAAATCTCAAAAATCACAGAAATAGACCAGCAGTGTCTAAATTTGGAAGCAGAATACATGTGAAGAACAGTGAAGTAGAAACAGAAGAACCTTGGTAGACCACAAAAAAGTTAGAAAAAAAATCTAGAACAAGCAATATAATACTTACTGCATCAGTAATAGTAGTACATATTTCTGTTAATATGAGTGAATACTGAGTTGGGTTTTTTTTGTTTGTTTGTTTTGTTGGAGTTTTTCTTAATTTATTTATTTTCAGAAGTGAGGTAGTGTATCATTAGACATCGTGATAATAAATCTCTTTCATGAAAAGTCATCACCTTTTGACATCCCTTTTGATAAGGTTACAACATTTTGGCAACAACAGAGTAAGTCAGATCCAAGCATCTGTAGATGCTCCAGATGGTTTTTAGTTAATAGTAGTGTGAGGAACTGACTTACAAGCCTAGACCCTGCAGTTCTTTCACTCCACAGTCATAAAAGTGTCCTGACAACAGCAGGCAGCTCCCACCATGCTGTGCACAAGGAGAGCAATCGCAGAAGGTGCCCTAAATATTCACAGTGTCTTGAGCAACACTCAGGGTATGAAGTAATTCATATTATTTCCTATTACTCCATCATAATGAAATAATAATGATTCTGAAGGACACTTTCAGCAAATTTATGTGAAAAACTTGTGATGCACAAAAATGTAAACAGAAAGAGATATACTAATGGATTAAGATAATCTAGGGACTTCATTGTGTTTTGTATGTTTTCTCATTTTCAGAAAAGTAGACTCTATGGGACAGTGCTTTGGTCTCATTATTACTACCAAGAGTAACTTCGTGACACCCAAAGAGGCCATCTGTGGAGCTGAATAGTCTGCAAAAAACATTTTAGGCATAAAAACTCCCCTTCCAAGGTCTTCTCACAATGACAATACTGTGTGCAACTGAAAGAAATCCACTTTCCTTCTAATTTCAGAGGTACAGCTTTGAAAATAAGTGAGACTTTCCATATGATTTAAAGGAACTACATCAGGATCACTAATGACTCAAGAAGGTAACAGTGCTGTATGCATACCTGGTTGATTTTTCCAAATAGTTCTCTTTTTAAGCTTATCTATTTTTAATTTTTGTAAATGAAAAATGAAAATTAGATGTCATTACGTTAATTAGAGGAGTTAAAATTAACTATACATCTGCCCATCTCACAGTGTAGTCTTGACCGAAGAAAGATTACACCAAGAGGAAATTCTATGCTGCAGATTTCAGTGCAGATTTCAGTGTGTCGCCCAAACATTTGAGACTAGCTCATGTAGGGAAAGCATTCTAGTTAGTCTAACCACGCAGAGACCTCCATGTGGCTTAATTTACCCAGACAACCAACCAATGCTGCAATGGTTAATATACTTTCAGTACTTAAGTTAGCACATAAAAATTCTGCTCAGCATTGTAAACTATACTGCAATCTGCAAAGGGTAAATAACTTGAGAAGAAATGGCCACTGTAGATATTAAGAGGATTTTATTTTTCAGAGTTTTTTGCCTTAGCTATTTGTTAGACCAAGATTTTCAGATTTAATGGCTAAAGTGATGAGAGAAGCGTGGGTTTCTTTGCAGACATGAGTGGGAAGGATTCACTAGCAGGTGTATACCATAAACCATCCGTTGGCAGGGAGAAATCGTTTTGCTCTTCTCACGCACTTCTTCCTACTTTTTTTGTTGTTTGACTCATTGTCACAAGAACACATTGTGCACAAAGAAGGTTTTTTTCATGTGATATTCCCTTATCCATGTAAGGGAATTTTTTTTTTTCTAGGTCACCCTGTAGATTTTTTCTCACCTCCAGAGATCAGTAGAAAAGCTGCTGTTTAACAGCCGTTGTAAGTGAACTGCTGCAAATCACAAAGAGAACTCAACTCTTTATGTTCTTAGGCAAAAGTGATTGACTCTTTTTAATCATCTCTTCTTCAAATCTATTAGGATAATGGTAATCTTGATGACAACAAAAATAAAAATACCTTCCTTTAGTTCAGTCTATTATTTTTTGTTTTAATATGCTTAAAGAAAGTTAAGAATGTAGCTCTACATAACAGCTAGATATATAAAGATTTTCAGAAGGAAGATAATACAACATCCTCAATATACACTCTCTTAGATTTACCATTCAGTCTCTTTTTCACAAGAGGATTACAGTTATAATCACTGAAACATCTCATTCCTTCTTAATTTAAAGCAAATCACTACAAAGTACTGCAACTGTTCATATTGAATGGAATTAAATGAACCTCTATGATCAAGCAGTCCTTCTTTGCCATGGTATGTGAACTGAAAATAAATATATAATAACCTATTATAATCTGAACTTTGAAGTTGTGCCAAAGTTATTGAAATAAAGCCAAAAATATATCAATTGTTGTTATATTGTAAAAATATTAAAATCCTTCAAAAAATAGATGTTTGGTGTCAGAATAAGATTTTTATGATTAATTAGCCCTTCATAAAAAATAATAAAGGTTTAGAAATATCTTAGATTTTTTGTGATTAGGGATTATTTTGTCTACAAAAATTTATTTGTAACAGTGTATGTACATATTTTATTATCCCAAGATCTTTTATTATGTAGCACACAGAAAATAAAAGAAAAAACTCATTAATATAATGAAAGTATAATATAAAAGCAGATGTTTCTGGTGATTATACAGTTTACATGCAAATAAGAATAAAATGCATTGCCCAACCATTTTCCTTTTTTGCCATTCCCAGTAAAAAGCTGTGGGAAGGGTCTGGCAAACACAGGGGGTCACTGTCCAGCAAAGTAGAGCTCCTAGGGGCTGAGCCTGGGGAGGCTGCAGGGTCACACTTACACTCAGCTTGGAGTAGCCAGAAGGCAGCAACCCAGGGTGAATAAATATATAAAAATAAAACCAAGCAATTCCAAATAATGAGGAGTAAAGGACCCCCAGCATGAACATCATATTTGTCTCTCAGGAAAGGCCCTCAAGATGCTGTTGACTCACTGTAGCCCTCCTTCTTGAGGAAGATTTCAAAGTGATCTTCAGGACACCAAAAGCCATTGGAAGTGCGAGATGTAAGAAGAGCTTTTTGATACAATTTGCCCTACATTTTTATTGAGTTTTTTCTGATTTTTAATATTAGATTATTGATGCTTAAATAACTCCAGTATTAAATTTTTAGCTGTGTGTATATATATGTTGCGCTTTCTTTTGCTCATAAAAAAAGATTTTGAGATTTAAAATGTGTAAGATAGTCACAGTCTTTCAAACTTGAACTCACTGGAGAAGCTAAGGCAGTATGTACCAAATAAATGTATATTTTCCCTTGGTCATAAAGTCACGTGTTGGGAGCAACACATGAAGCAGGTGAGCGGAGTGGGGGGAGAAAGCTGCAGGACCCATCCCCAGTCAGCATCACTGATCAGCATCAATGCGCTTTTGGCCTGAGGTTAGTCCAGGGAGGAAGAAGGGTAGTTTTGCAGTGGAAGACAGGCTGGAAGCAAAGAACAACATCAAGGCTTGGTGAGGATAAGGGCTGAGACAAAATGGGGCTCCCGGCTGAGGTGGGTCAGGGCAGCTATAGTCCAAGGGTACTCACAGACAGCCTGTTTACCTAATCCCAAGGTTACACTTTTACAGTTAGCAATCCTTTATCTGGATTGATTTGAGGATAAAAATGTTTCTTTGCTTGAAGCGTAGCAGCTTCAAGTTTCTAGTAAGTGAACAAGACAACTGCTGTTAATACCTGTTGGTCACTAACATGTATTCATTTGTTTCTGGATCGGACTATTATTTATTTTCAGAAAAATAAACTTTGAAGCCTCAGGTTATTTTAATACTTTTACACGGTTCAGTACAATCAACAGTCAATGGAGCTACCACAATAACAAGCATTTACTCCTTGAATATTGCATTCTTCCTCATAAACGTTTAAAACTTTTCTATGCAGCTTGAACACCTTTGAGCCTCAGGTTCAGAATTTGATTCTGAATTTATTTTTTTCTCAAAATATTCAGTCATTTTTATTTTTTTAAATTATCTTCCCTATTCCTAGAACTGAACATGGACACAGTCCTTTTGAATGTCTATGCTCTAAAGAGTATATTAAAACAGTTCAGTTTATTCATGTGACATATATATTTTCTGTCTTGATAAAGACTGAAAATGAGAAAAAATATTAAATATCATTTAATAAAAACCTGTGTGTGGGAGTTCACCCACCTAAAACTTCTCACCCACATATATCCTACAACAAAGATCCACTCTTTCAGTTCTCTAAAACAGAAACACAGAATGAGTAAGGCTGGAACAGGCCACAGTGGTCCAACCTCCCTGCTCAAGCAGGGTTATGCTAGAGCACATTGCCCAGAATTATGTTCAGCCTGTTCTTGAATATCTCCAGGGAGGGAGACTCCACAGCCTGTCTGGGCAATCTGCTCCAGTGCTTGCTCACCCACACAGGAAAGTTCTTACATATTCAGGTGGAACATCAGTTTCTGCCTGTTGCCTCTTGTTCTATTGCTTGGCACCATCAAGAAGAGACTGGCTCCATCTTCTTGACATCTCTTTAGATATTTATACACATTAATGAGGTTTCCTCTCAGTCACCTCTTCTCAAGGCTGAACAGGCTCTGCTCCCACAGCCTTTCCATGTAAGAGAGATGATCCAGACCCTTGACCAATTTAGTAGCTCTCCTCTGGACCTGCTCCAGGAGCTCCATATCTCTCTTGTACTGAGGAGTCCAGAACTGCACAAAGCATTCCAAGTGTGGCCTAACCAGAGCTGAGTAGAGGGGTAGGATTACCTCTCTCGATACACTGGCAATGCTCTATTTAATGCATTCCAGGATTCCATCGGTTTTCTTGGCCACAAGAACACACTGCTGGCTCATGGACCATTTCTTATCTGCCAGGACCCCCAAGCCCTTCTCCACAGCACTGATTTCCATCAGGTTAGCCCCCAGCCTGTACTGGTGATGGGATTGTTCCTCCACAGGTGCAGGACCCTGCATTTGCACTTGTTGAATTCCAGAAAGCTCTTCTCTGCCCATATCTCCAACATCCCTCTGAAGGGTCGCACTGAGATTGGTCACTCCTTTCAGTTTTGTATCATCAGTGAACTTGCTGAGAAAGCATTCTATCCTCTCATCTAAAACATTTTAACCTTAGCCATCTAGGTTCACTATTGAACTCCTCAGCACTTGTAAATTATTTTAGTGGTAAGAAATGTCTTTCCAGAAAGATTGGTGCCCAGTGCCTGTAGAGTCCCGTGGAGATTCAAACGCTTATTTCCTAATTCCTCAGAAAAGCTTAATATGTTACCGTTAGGACTAGCACCTTTATTGGTGCTGCTGAAACCCATTTTTTGCATAATAATCTAGAGGATATACTGCTTGTCTAAGATGTGGGTAACATGTATTCTAGGCACTCTTCCTACAGATGGAATCTTCACTGTCTCAGACACAGCACTGAGAATCCCAAGTGAAAAAACAAGGGCAAGTATTTTCTAGTTATTTACTGTGCTCTTAATGGAGAAGGAAAATTATCTAATGTAGGAAAGAGAATTTCCCTCTGTAGATAATGGAGGAATCTTCCTCTACTGAGTATAGGAAGCATTTAGAAATTTTAGGGGAAAAATCCTTTCCTTCAGGACTAAACATTGAAAATTGAGCAGAAAAAAATGAAAAGAAATGAAAAGAAATGAAAAAAGAAAAAAAAGTCTGAGTATAACAGAATGAGTTTTATCACTTGTTATCTGTTATATTCTCAAACTCAACATATTCCTTTAACATGGTTTAGTTTCCACAGACCAGCATTTGTTCACAGCAGCTTATTCTAGGAGAAAATTTCTAGCCGTTTTTACAACATGAAGTGTAAATTCATATTAATAGCATGAAAATATTAAAATATTAAAGCAAGAATTGTCACTAAAGAATCAATTTCTGTAATATTGTTAGCAGAGAAAAAAAATCAACTTACTTACTGGGGTGAAAACACAACAGGAGAAATGACAATAATGATGGTCTAGGAGCCAAACAGCACACATGTCAATAGTTATATGTACCATACACAACACAAACACAAATATTTAAGGGTTAAATATGAGTCTTTCAATTATTCTTTTAATAAAAGGAAATACTGCTTTTGCAATGAAGTGGATACAAATTTGAGGTTTTTTCCCTTATTTAAGCTCTTCTGTGAGCCGTGAAAATATCAAAGAGTCTCTGCAGATAGAATACAACTTACTACAATGCTAACAGTGTATTTCCATTCTAAAAGTTTGTTCTCTGCAAATTATATTGTGTTGATGGTATGTTTATATTACCCTTGATGCTAGCCAAGGCAATATTTGTTCAGTTTCAGTTGCAAGACAATTCTTCCAGTTAATAATCTTGCAAAGTCACCCTGGAATTCAAGAGTTAATATCTATTTATTTATGTCTAATATTAAAGTGAAAATAAGGCCACAATTGTTGTTGAAATTAAAACTTATTGAGCACTTCTGTTGATGAAGTACAAGCTACAATAGAATTTAGCTTACTCTTTCAGATTTCCATCAGATCTTGAAAGATAATATTATGTAGATTTTTTCTTTTTTTTTTCCCTCTTAGAAGTGGCAGCTATGTCTGCGAAATACATATATGAAGCATATCACTTCAATGAGAAATCAACCCATACAAGTTATTGTTTTGTTAAACAACATATCACATAGTAACATGGTCTGGCTGCCTCTACCCATCATTCCCAAATATTAAAATTAATTCTCTTAAATGGTACTCAAAAGAATATGAAATGCATTCTTAAATGGGGTGTTTTGACTAAAGCATTAATTAAATAAAGTGATTGACTCCTTGAATAATATAAATCTGTCACGTTATTATTTGGACAACTGACTAATTGACATGATTTTGCTTTTACCTTGCCATTCCAATTAGGTTAATAGCACTGTACCATAACTTAATAAAAATTGTTCGAAAACAATGAAGGAAGAAAATGTATCAATATTATTTGCATAATGTTATCAGTGGAATAAGTTAATGGATACTGCAAAAATCTGACTCTGACAGAAGAAAACAAGTTCATCACAATTGTGTAAATTATTCCATCACACAAATGGCCTTTACTTGCTTGACAGTTTGAGAAAGGAAGTGAATAAATTAAAATGAAAATAAATTCCTAGCTCCTTGATCACAGTTTGATGGTCATTTATACTTAAATGTGTTGTAAGCAATTTATTTTAAGAGTACGAAGGACTTGAATCATTGCTGTTTTCTGGAAGTGAGAGTTTTACACTGATTTCATTTATACCAATGAATGTCTTTAAATATGAATTTAAATAATAACAGTTTCCCAAGATTCAGAGGTCTGAATCTCAACTGTCTTTTGCATACATTATGAGAATGACTATTCAGCTCCGACTGTTGAATTCATTTCAGAAATGAATTCATTTCTGACCATACATAACTGAGAAAAAAAATCTACCAGCCATTTTAAAAAGGTGAAGACCCACAGCCTTCAAAGTCTGCATTTTAGTCTTCAGCTAAATATGCAAAATGCTGACTATCTTTTGTTTCAATGGAAGCTGTTAGAATCAATTCGTGAAGATGCATGTTCAGAGCAAATTTATTCCTGGTTTTAATAGGCACTGGGTTCAGGTTCTCACAGAGCATTTCACGTATTTATTTTGAACATGCATAATAAAATGAAGAACAGAACAGAGAATACAGTAATATTCTTTTCTGATTTAGATCCTGTGCTTTTCATGATGGTAAACTTTCTGGTTTCATTCCTTTTTCAACAGTGTTTAAAGATTTATTGTTAAGTTTTCTAACTATAGGGTATTGATTAAATGATACTAGATTAATACCATATACAATTAATTTCCATTAAGATTGTCACTGATTTTATTAGAGCAATATCAATAATCTTATTGTATCACAACAGATAATGAGTGATTCACTTTTTGTTGATAGTACAAATACATAAAAATTCTTTTTATTTTTATTGTCCAAAGATGTGTCCAGAATCTATAAATTAAATACCTTTTTTTGAAACTCAGCCTATTATATGTGTCTGATGGCAACATTAGGCCTGATAGACCCATTAGGGGCCCAAATCAGGCAACATTAGACCCAATATTATCTGCCAGAGCAAGTCCAGAGGAGGGCCATGAAGATGATCAAAGGGCTGGAGCATCCCTTCTATGAAGACAGGCTGACAGAATTGCGGCTGTTCAGCCTGGAGAAGAGAGGGCTCTGGGGAGACCTTAGACCAGCCTTCCAGTTGCTGAGGGGATCCTACAAGAAGGCTGGAGAGGGACTTTCTACAAGGGCATGTAGTGACAGGATAAGAGGTAATTGCTTCATACTGAAAGATAATGCCCTTAATAATATGCTTTAACATTTTGTCAGCCCTGAATTGCTCAGGGAGTTGGAGTAGCTGATCGTTGTAGGTCCCTTCCAACTGAATATGATTTCACCTTTATGGAAATGTGATAATCTGCAGTAGTTTTTCTCTTCAAATATATCTCAGATAACAGCAGAAGGGAAACTTGTACATGATGCAGTTTGAGGAAGTACCAGTGTGCCTGAAGGAATATCCTAGGCCAGCTTATGAGTTAACAGAGCCTTCATGTTTATATCAGAGCAGGACCATTGCTGAGTAACATCAGATAGACAGTTTGACTATATATGTCTATTCTTTACATTGTTTGCATCAACCATATGGTAATATTTGTGCCTCATTGTAAACGTGTACTTCTTTCCTACTTCAAAATTATATCTTTTAAAGTCAAATGATTACTAACTTATGAGGACAAATCTAATTCTCTCATTGTACAGACTTAATACTATTGAACACAAAGCTTTTATGAAAATGATATCACAAAATAGTTGTATATATTCTGTCAGTTGTGATATAAAAATAAAATTAATATTCCCTACTATAAAAATTTTTGTTTAGTCTTATTTGTATATTTAACACAGCTACAATTCTGTACAATATTTCTAAATATTTATAAAACTAAATTAACAGCCAATAAAACATTCTGAACATTTATGCCAAAATGTTACAATTTTTAAGGGCATTTCTCAAAAAGGAAAGCAGAGTGTTTCCAAAGTCTAGAAACCATAATTTTACTAATGATTAAAAAATGAGAAACTGAAAATACTAGTGTAAAAGCTCTGCAAAAAGCATCCTGCAGTAATTGATATTAGGCATGCATTTAGTTAACTTCTAGGCAAAGTTAAATGAGCATATTTAAACCGTGTTAGAAAAGAAGAGCCATCCTTACATTTAGCAGGAGAGTTACAAAGCAACCTGTACTTTTCAGTGTATTTAACTATTCATTTTGTTAGCTATTCAGTTCTCCAAGTGTCTAGCACTTTTAAGTAGGTCAGTTCCCTCTTTATTCCAGAGATGTAAGGGAAGGCCAAGAGGCATGCTTATGAAAGCATTTGCTATACTCTTAATCTTTCTTGTTAAAGATGGAATGCCAGAGCATTTTTCCATTTGTTAATGAACACCTCAAAAAACAGAAACGATAAATCTGATATCAGTATTTGACAACAGCAATTAAGGTATGGCTATTATATTTGCACAGTCTCTTAAGAAAAAAAAAAGATTCAAGTATTACTCTAAGGCACCGAATCTGCATAACACACGTACAACACACAATAGCAGTAATTGGATATATTGCTATAAACAGCAATTTAAACCCCTTGTATATTCCTTGTAAACTTTGATTGATTGTCTGTTTAAGTCATGCCCTTGTGTATCTCTTTTGAGAAATATACTAGACCTACATAGAATTAAATACTCCTGGCTCACAATGGACTCCTATTACATTGCAATATTGTTAGAAGACAGATTTTATTTTTAATGAGCATGCATTATTCTTAAGTACTATTTTTTGAAATCAGAGCTTAGATGATTAAAATATCTGATTAGCAATCAGAAAGAACTTGGTCACATAAGAACAGTGTTAGACCAATTTTTCTTTCAGGTTTCTTGTTGTATATTTGTTTATTAAAAATTCTCACACTAAAAGGATTTAGAATAATGTTATTAAACAGTACAGGTTTGATAATGGAAATATATAACATATAGTATAAATATATTTAATTAGAGATATTTTAATATATGTTTGTGAAAAAAAAATATAAGTTTATAAAAAGAATATTTTTATTAGAATTTTCAACATAGAATTCAGTTTCCATGCACACTGAAACGTCTTTTATATTGTTCTAATTTAAAATCCTGTTTCAGAACTTGCATGTGATAGGTGCATATGTGGTTGATTTAAAGGGAGGAGGTGTCCTAGTGTATAACCCTGAACTGTTTCTCTGCCAATCTATGTCACCTTCCTTCCAAGAAATGTTATATATCCTGTTACAGTGAAGTCCATGAGTTGTATTAATATAAGTAAAAAAATCACTCCCCACCACCAATTCCAATTACTGATTCTCCTGCATTAGAATAAACTGTGACATAGAATTTCTGCACTTTACATACAGCAGAACTATAGGAGTCTTTGGGGCCTGGCATGGACAATAACATGACGGTTACTTCTCGTAAAGCCCCATGCAGGCATCTACTACTATTAGAGACGTTCTAGACATTCAAAACATGCACAGTGGGCTAGGGAGCCAAAAAGAGAGCAAAGGAACTACAGGAAGACTGAGTATTTAAAATTATCTATGGCAACTGGTCCACTAAGTCACACTTTGGCTTCTGTACTGATGCTCAAGAGCACCCTGGTTCTGCAAGCAGCAAACAAGCTTCAAGAAGATTTGGAGAAAGGAAGTACGGCAAAACAAGACTTGGTTCATGATCATTACACGGTTATTAATTATAATTTCTTTTGATGTTGCATTTTTTTTAGTGTCAGTGTTCCAGCTGTTTGTATTAGGTGTTTTATATACAAGTCATTAAGTAAATGGTACTTTAACATTGTGTCCTTGTTTTGAAATGGTATTCCCCAATTTAGTACTTCTAGTAAAAAGAAAACCACAAACCGTTCCCCTCCCTCCTGCAGTGGGAGACAAAAAAGGCAGAGATTATGGTTGAGATAAAAGCAAATTACTGGAAACAGCAATGAGATAGGAAAATGAACAGTAACAACAACAACACTAATAACAACAGTGTACAAAACAGAGGGTGATTTACATGCAAAATGCTCACTAAGCCAAGACAATGAACAATGGTAGACAGACTCTACGCTCCTCCCCCCCCAAGGTTTGCTCATGACTGAAAACCATGCCCACCTTCTTTGCAGAAGTGAGAGTCCATTACTTCCATCCCCTGGCAATGATGCCAGGTATGGAATAACATCCTGGACAAGCCCACACAACTCCAGGCTCTGCCCCCTCGGGGCTACTGCGGAAAAATTAACTCTGTCCTGGCCGAACCCAGGATATCTTGAGAGTAGAAATTAGATATCCTTCAAACAAATACTTTAAATTATTCCCATTTTTGTATGTCAGATACAAGCAAAAGTGGCAGAACCTTTTACTGGTGAATGATTCTTCATGATGATTGTATTCGTGTTTTTCCTGATTCTTAATGCATGTTATACCTTGATTTGGTAAAGACATGATTTTAAGGACAAAAATCTGTGTTTTTCTAGTAATCTCTTGTGTGCTTTTCTTCCTTGTACTGAGGAAGCAACCCCAGAACTACAGTTTAAGAAACTTAGTGCCATTATTTTGATGTGAAAAGAAAATGAACTGAATAAAGAGCATATAGAGAGCCAATTTTTTTTTTTTTTGAACAGTGATGGAAATTAAGTGATACATTTAGAGTTGGTTTGTTTTGTTTGGGGTTTTGGGGTGTTTTTTGTAAACACTGTTGCATTTTTTCTGATATTCTGAGAAAGGAGGTTGTACTGGGTCTGATTGGGATGGAGCTAACTTTCTTCATAGTAATCCATACGATGCTATGTTTTAGATTTGTGACCAAAGCAGTGTTGATAAAGCTCCAGTGTTTTGGCTTTTAGTGATCAGTGCTTGTTTCTCTGTTTCTCACTCTGCCTCCACTAGCAAGTAGACTGGTGGTGTACCAGAAACTGGGTGGAGAAACAGCCAGGAAACCTTACTCCCACTGACGGAAGAGAAAAAAAGAAAATGTAGAAGGCATGTGCTATCTACTTTGTATCCATTTCTATCTACTAGAGTTATTAATCTTAGAACAAAAGCCTTTGAAATGGAAATTTATTATTTTTATTTATGCAGTCCATTCTCAATATTTTTTTTAAGTCTAACATTCCTGGGAATTATACTAATTGTTAACCCTTGATCACATTCATTTTTATGTCTTATCTCTCTGTTTAAGAGGAAATGTTATCTGGCTCCACTCTAGCTGAAACCATACTGACATGGTGTGTTACAAATTAAAGCCTAATATTGTTGACTGCTGAAAACTGATGAGGGAGGTGTGGGATCAATGCTTTAAAATGTTCCTGAATTCTGGGGAACCATAAAGGGGAATGCCAGGAAGGGAAGTGACATACAATGCAGCTATATCCTGTTCTAGCTTTTTAGATTAAATTAGGCCATTGAGATGAGAATTAAATCTCTGACAGAATTTGGAGCAACCTCTTGTTCATGCCTCAGGCTGATTTCCATCCTCTTCATTTATTCTAGTGCTACTTGCTTTCTATGCTACTTTATTTCTTTGATACTTTCTACACTGTTATTTAGAAACTCTCTCTTGAAGTGCTGTGCAATTCATTACTTTCATATGACTATCTTTTCCCATTTCTCTTTATATTGTACTAAACATTCCCTCAGTGATTTTTCAGAAAATCCTGTTGTTACCACATCCTTGTCAAAGCTTCAATTGTAGTCCCAAAATGGCTGTATAGAGCTAAGACAAAAAACCAAAAACCCCCAAACTACTACTCTCTCCCCATAGGACTACAGTAATGTAGTGGACATACTTTGATAATATTATTCATATAATCAGTTTTATAACTGTACTATTTTTTTACATATCTTCCAGTAGAAGAATATTCTCTTCCTTTCCTTTTGAGTTCTGTTTCTTTCCAACCCAAAATGCACTTTAAGTACTCCTTGAAAATTTACCTTCACAACCTGACAGGTTTGCTTCATGGTGGGAATAAAATCCACAAGGAGAACAGTTTGATCTGAGATATCTGAAAACAAATCAACTACAATCCTGTCTTGACATGGCCTTCAATCTGAAGCATCAAGGCAAGCAGCAGGCCACGAGAGGAGAGGAGGGGGTAAGGGAGAGGGAGAAAGGGAGACAGAGAGGCAGAGGCAGAGGAAATCAGAGGCTACCTATTCAAACTAAACAGGACCAGGAGATGGGCTGAAACAGTGATATGGAAGATCCTTTCAGATACAGTGTCAGCATGTTCCCTGTTTTAAATTTGGCCCACACTTCTATTTTTTCAAGTAGTCCCCGGGGATTAGCGGAAAAAGATGGAGTTTTCTTCCTTCAGGCCGTTTGAATCAGCTAGTCATCAGAGAAACAAAATTGGATCACAGTTGTGCTTTACTTATAAATTTGTTTGTCCCCACCCACTTGAATGTCTAGACAGAGAAGGTAAGTAACTACAGTCACTGCCTGCAACATGTAAATATGTAGGTTTTATATAATTTCTGATCCAAAGTTTTTTCCATATTGTGAAGAAAAAGCATAAGAAATATTTTTCTCCTACGAAAATAAAATAGAGAGCTGAAGACACATATGCTGTTAATATATATTTATTTTTCTCCACTACTTTTAATTCTCAGAAGTTTTAATGAATAAACAACAGTTTACAACATCAGTGGACCACATTAAACCAAATCTACAGCAACTGTCTTGGACTCTGCATTATCTTGTTCTGAGTCATCCTGAAGCCAGAGACATTAATTAGTTTTTGTAATAAAGTCTCAGGAATGAAACTGGTTTCAGTCAACAAACTGGTTTATTTCACCAATTCTTAGCAATGCTTACTTCATTACCCCCTTCACAAAATGATTTGGCAATAAAAGGAATCTGACTTTCAGCTTCTTTTGCTCGTGGGATGCAGCTTATACTTGATATGATTACTGAACAAACACTTGCATGGATTTTCTGGGGTAATTAGCCTCTATATACACTTCCCCAGAAGTAAACTCAAGTATGATAATTCTATGTTTAAAATTAAATTTAAGCATAATTCTTCTATGTGTTCTTTCTTTCTCCTCAGAAGCTATCAGAGGATTAATAGATGATTCAAAGTGTTCTCCATAGACTGTCCATTTCCTGCTTTCAAGATACTACTAAATTTCTAATTAAAACGGGATGATTTTTTTCTGCAGTCCACTGAAAATAATCAAAATTATGTCTATTTAAGTAGTGAATGGTTTTTCTTTGGCAACAAAGCATAACTTGATCAGATTTTAAGGCTGAGGAGGTTCTTTTTTATTTTTTTAGTCTCTCTTTGTGGAAATTTGGAATAACTGAGCAGTTAAAATTCATGATCTACACTTTTGTGTCATTATTATTGCATTAGCATGAAATTATGGTTCTAGTTAGTCATAATTATACTCATAATTATTCAATTTATCACTATAGGTCCTCCTGGAAATTTTATTGGAAGAGTTATTAACATTAATAAATTGTTTTTCTTCATATCCATATTATTAATTCACCTCATGTGTGATATGAACCATCAGCCATAAAATTATTACAAACTCTGTTCTACTTGTAGCTGATTTAATGATGGAGGGTCTGATAACCTTTAGCCAGTTTTCTGGTACAGTTGTTTGTCTTCTTCATCGAAAACAAACAGAGGGGGATAGGTTGGACATTCAAATATTCGATCCCAAATGCAGTCAAGACACTTACCAGAAATATTTCTGATTTTCTATTACTTGTGATAAAAAAAAAATGCTAAATTTCATATATCAGTGTTTCTAAGAAACAGTCCATTGGTTTCACCTGACAAATATTTCTGGTCAAGGCACAGAAATATTTGTCAGAACCGAGAACAGCCAATAGCCTTTCAGATCTAGGCACTCACTACAGAGCTCGGTTCTGACTTTGCAAGTGCTTTTTTCTTATGCTTTTAACTTGAATACATGAGTGTGTCCAGAGATTTTTCCAGTTGAGCTGTATTTAGAACTGATGCAGTATAGCTGCAGCAATGTAATTGTTAAGAAAATATGGCACTGGTTTGTAGCACCTAAATTAGCACTCTGCACTATTAGATCTTCTTCCACATTTTTTAAGTTATATTCTATTACATATTGAAGTATAAATACTTATATGTGCGTGTGTCTAGATATATAGCTACACTGACTTCTTTTCTTTCCCATCTACTGCCCTTCTGACAATCTTACCTAAAACTGTGAGGGTCTTCATTGCCTACTAACACTACTACTATTTATGTGGCATAAATAAAGTAAGACATCCAACTTCTTTTTCACTTATTGAAATTTATGTCCAGTTATTGGATCATAGTTTATTTTTTTTTAAGAATGTTGATTCATCCCAAAAATTAAAATTACTTTGAAAGACAAATCTTTCCTGAGAAGGGAAAAAGTAGTTGAAGGAAAATATTTTTTTTAATACATAAAGCAGAGGGCAGAGAAACAGAACAAATTAAAGCTGCTTCTGTAATTGATATTGCTGATAAGGAAGTGTCACTGGAGTTACAGATGGATTCAGAGCTGACACTGAGAAAAAGGTACTCAAATAGTCCATGACTAAGTGCTTATTGAGAAGCAAAGTACAGATCACGGAACAGCAGCGGAAGCTGTTGGTGGTCAGCTTCAATCTAAGGAAGACTGAAGCAATAAGAAGAAATTGAACCTTAAGAAGGAGTCCAGTCAATAGAGATACAAGTCAATAGATGTCCAAGTACAATCAAGGAGAAAGCTGGCCTTCCTTGAAGAACATGGATGGGAAATGTAAATTGAAGGTTAGTTTGGAGGACAAGAATGCTGATAGAGATGCTTCTCAGGACAGAGAACTCAAAAATAAAGATTTAGGAACCTAATGCATGAAGAGAAAACACTTAATATATAGAGTTACAGGGGAAATTAAAATTGGAAGGAAAGACTTTAAGATAAAGGCAAAGGTAGAATCCACATTCATATTGCAAAATACAGAGAAAGTCCTAGGATAACAGATAAAGTTACAACTAATAGATATAAAACCTGAAGAGTTTAAATAATTAAAGAATAAAAAAAAAAGGCCAGTAATTTCATTGCTCAAAGAATAGTTTATAGTAAGCCTTGTATGGAGTCACTCTGGGTAATTAGAAAAACAGATTACACATACTTTACCTCAGGTATGGTGCTAAAGAGTCTCCAGTTATTTTAGGTCATCTGTCTGACATTATAACCCTAATCACATGCAATCACAGCCCATAATATGGGGGGATTTTATTCCAGTATAGGATTCAGGTATTTAAAAGGTGTTTCCCTCCCCCAGCTTATAATAATCTAAATATTTTCATGGTATTTTACTGTACACAACAGTAAGTTAGGAAAAAGGTTATAATTATCTGTAGAAATTAGTCGTGAAGAGCCTCACATTGGAAAAGACCTTGAGAGCACAAGGTCTATGGAAACGGCAATACCTCTCCTGGGCTACATTTTTCCCTTCCTATTTGAAATGTCAGCATACAGAAAATTGACAACCTCAGTCATCATAGTACAGTATTTTTTAGTAAAAATATTAATTTCTTGCTGTACATGGGAATTCCCAAATTGTTTTTCTAGCACACTATATGTTTCCAAGTGTGTTACAATTACACTTCAGTATCAAATGGCATTATAAGCCCCCAAAACCTTTTCAGATAACCTGGCAAGCTGTCTTTGAGGTTTGTCCAGAAGATGTTTGGCAATGACCCTCAGCTGGTGAATGATACCACATGCCTTCTTTTATTTTTAAAATATGGAACAATGGAAAGAACAGAATACACTGCAAAAAAAGAACATCATTAGAGGAAGATCTCTCTTTAGGTTCATAGAGCTACTTATAAATAGATATTGCTTCAGTGTGAAGGTTTTTTTTTTTTCTGAACAGTTAAAAATAGAATATTATATTAGGGTAGCCTTATAATAAAAACAATCCCCCATAATCTCCATGTTGAATTGAGAATAACTATTGGCTAATAAAGATGGTTAAAAAAATAATGTGGTACATTAATATGATTTAAATATTAAAAGCCTCTCCTTTAAGGGATTAAATGACAGTCAGTTACAGGGATGTGCTGTCCTCTGACTTTGATAAAGAGTCAAAAGAGTCACTGGCACCAAAAAAAGGACTATATTAGAATAAAGAAACAGCCTTTTCCCTGAAGTAACTCTCTCACTCTCAACTAAAAGTTACTGCCTAAAATGTTCCACGTGGATGACTTTCTTCCAAAGAGTGAGCATTCAACTCCAAGGAATTCAAACATCGTTATAAAAAGGTGAGATAAAATTTCAGGCCTGTGTCAGTGATGTTTTTAATGACAAAATCCATAGAAATAAAAGCTATTTATGCTTTATGATGAAAAGAGAACAGCAAATAAAGAAAGCACCTTTTTTTGTCCTCATTTGCAGTCATTATTTTGTATGACTGATTTGTTAGACTGGGGCTACAAAACCTTGAGCGCAAGGATCTCAGGAAGCTTCTTCTACAGAGAAGTGGGGACCTTAGCTCTAACAGGTCTCCTTTTCTCCTCTACTGCCCATCGAAGAAATACAAGGCTTCCTGGCTTCTTTCCAGTGACTTTTTTTGCTTTAAAATGGCTAAGCACTGACTTTATGCATTATTTCTGGCTTGCTTTCCCCTCCCTGATAAAACTGATCTCTAGGTGGAAGAAAGATCCTGTGCCTCACAAGGTATCTACTACACATCGAGCTTGCCTTCCTGAGCCTGGGGGTATTGTCTCCACAGAGCAAGCAAAGTGCCTAAGGCTCTGCTCTTTTGGTTTTATACCAGCATTTCTGCTTTCAGCTTCATGGACTGTAGCTGGCAGCTTCTGCATTTCCTTCACAATCCCACTGAGTTTAGTATTATTTTAAAGTATATTTACGTGCATCTTCTGAAGAGTAGGATGTTTAATTTAGGATTTGTTTTCTCAATTTTTTTTTCTGAATATACCTTATTCTGCTTTTCTAATATGCTTGTGGCAGGCTATTTGCATCCCTGTTCCCAGCACAGCATCCCATCAAGGAAAAAAAGTGTTCTCTGCTAAACGGAAAAGGATTTCTTCACTGAGAGTACAGGACAAAAAGAGCTGTCTGAAGTTGTCTCTGTTCCCTTAAGCTGAGTGAACACTTGAGTTTCTCAAAATGTCTGCCTGAATAGAGTCATGCTATAGTACATTACCGCATGCACCATTTTGCAGGAATGTAAAGTGTGCTTCTCAAAGTACATGTGCTTTCTAAGGCAAAGCAAGGTCTTTGTTTGGCATTGTACACATTAGAAAGCAAACAAGAGGCACTTTAGTTGTTTAGCCTAGCAGCAGGATTTATGTACATATATACATTTTGTAGGAAGAGAGTGATGTTGAGAGAAAACTCCCTTTTTTTTAGGCAGAAAGAATATTACTCAAAATTATCAAAATTGTCTGCGTTCCTCAGCAACTATTAATTTTTTCCTCAGTTTCGATGGTCAAGTTCTGACAGGCCCAGGCAGATGGGATGCGCTAAAATGTTCCTTACTGTTGCCCTTAAAACAAACACAGGGCCCAGAGTTCCATTTGAAAGAATAATTTTTCAGTGGATTAAATTTCAGTTATTGACTTATTTTCTGACTCTTTCAAACTCCCACCCAGTTAGATCTGCAAAATATGTATTTGAAATATTATTTTTTCTGTAAACTGTAGCTTAGGAAAGTGAAGTCTATTGCTTTTCATATGTTTGCTGTAGTCAGTCCCTTCCTGATAACTTTTCTTAAAATGAGGCTGTGGAAATGAGATGTCCTACAAGAGGGATGATCTCCTTTTCCTGCTTACACTAGCAGATGTTGCTCTGTAGTCTGACTTTCTTTTGTAACTCCCTGGGATCTACGTCCAACCCAGCTACAGGACACAGTGCCCACAGGCTTCCAATGTTTGTCGTGCAGCTTTTTGACTTTTATAAAGCAGAATACATATATAAAATCATACAGTCACTAGCATGACGTAGAGGAGTTAAAAAATATTCAGGCAGTCATTATAATTGCAACAAATAAATATATTGGTGGCATAAGAAAATGTCAGGAAATATAAAAAAAACACTGTTGCTATCAAAGATGTATTGCATTTTCCTACCTTCCTTTATCTGCTTTGGTTCATTTCAGAAAGAACTTGTTTAAAATACTGGTACAATTTTACAACGATATATAAAATACTAAGAAATAAGCTGATAACTGCAACAGCTGGCACAATGTAAAGAAACAACCTAGTTTCCAGAAACTTGTAGTTAATACAGTACTTGACAACATGAACATTAGGGTAAAGAAGAGAGCCTACTGATTACAGAAAAAAGGGCTGACTACTCAGGAAGAGTTTAGGAATATAGTTAGGTCCTGTAGAAAGAAAATTAGAGAGACGAAGGCACAGCTCAGACGTCTGTGACTGGCTTCATTAAAACCTGAATCTTTGTGATTAAAGGTGATTTCTCTACTTGAAAAGCTGATCCTATGGCCCTGACAAAGTTAATCTTTTTTATATCCTCATTATGTTGCACATTAATAAATTTTGTTGCTTATTATATATCAGGCATATCTAATAAAGACCAAAAAACATAATTTTTTCAGTTTTCCTTTTAGTCTGAATTTAATCTTTGGACCAGTGGACAAGATCAGACTTACTATTTTTCTCTCTTAACCTTTCCCATACTTTCATGTGGTTTGGAACGTCTAACTCATTAGAAGTAATACACATATGGAGAACACAATCATTAAGATCAATCTTTCAGAACCTAGGAAAAAAAAATAATATTAAACTGTTTGGGCATGTTTTTCCTTTAAGCACTGTGATTTTTTTCTTTCTTTCATGTGATATCTAAAATATTTCTTTAATAACTGTAATATCTAATCATTATAAAAATCAGTCATGAATCTACACCCTTGGGATTTTTGCCAGATCCATGGTGTTTCCTCAAGCCCAGATTTTCTGTCAATACCAGATCAAACATATTTTACAGGAACAGCTGGAAGACATTCTCTGAAGACAGATGCTTCTATTGGTGATTTACTATACTGTCACCATGTCAGTTGTCAGATAGTAATTGTCACACCTTGCAGGATGTTTGTATGGAAAGCAAGCATGTCAGAAAATGTAATATACACACAGCTGACTAGAGCTAGTCTGTTAAGTCTCAAGGGTCAGAGCCACTGGAATCTTGCAAGCGATATGAACTGGATATTTGGGAGTAAAATTGTATAATTAAAGAGAAATGCTATGACTAGTTTTTTGGGGGTTTTTTGTCTATTTGTTGTCTTCTTTGTCTGTCCATCAGCATATATTGAGATATCTGCTGTGAAAATAGAAGACAGTAACAATATCCCTTAGTAGGTTCTATTGTTTAGATTTCCTGCAGAAATATATTTAAAATATAAATAAAGCATGTAATTTGTATTTCAGATGAGTCTTGAAAATGGCTAACAGTATCTTACCATGTTATAATGTAGAAAGGCTGTTTAGTGTACAAAATGGGTTAGTTGCAACATGAAAAGCATGTTTGATTAATACACAAGTCTTACTTGGATTGATTTATTTTTGTGATCAGTACTTCTAAACATTGTAAAAGAGGTAAACCTTAATAAATTAATTAAAAAATCACAAACAATTTTTTTTTTGTCAGTGCAAATATAGGTTTGATACTTGATCTGGTTTTGAGACTGCAGTAGTGAACTGATAATGGCCATAGCACAAAAAGACAATAATTTTTTAAACATATTTTTTAGAATATCTGGGTCACAATATTTATGAAATTTCATAGCTTAAAGAAGAGGGTTTTATGGTACCCATTTGCTTGACTTCATACTTACCTGGAAGGCAGAATCACATACAAATTCAAGGAAGCAGAAATATAAACATTAAAACCGAAGTTCTGGATTGAACTTGTCTATTTTAAGACATGTAAGTAGAGAATGAAATACCAGACTATTTTATTCATCAGAGTTAATCTCCACTTCCATTATAATCTTTGTCACAGGATGAATTAATTTTATACTATTTTCTTTTCTCATTACACTCCTTGACATGAATATAGTCATATGTCCTTTTCTGAATGAGCAATATTTTCAGAACTCAGAATAATTCTGCCTCTGATATTCACACACAGTAACTCCAGAATACTTTCAAAGAATTACAGTTGGAGCGGAATCACCATGCAGCTGAGTGGACATTCTTATATGACCACAGAATACATCAGAGGGTTTTGGGTTTTTTTGGTTAGCACTGCTTCACTTCTGATGCTCAGGTGAATACTACCATCTGATGACCACACGATCTTTCAGAAGTTTTCATTACATTTTAGCACCTGGTCATTGCCTGCTTCTGGCAACAGATTTATCCTCAAGAACCGATTTCATGACTTGACAAAACTCAAGCAAACAGAATGGATTTATACATTTTCAGTGTTCCAACACAACAGCACTACGTGCTCACTTTGTTACCATTATTGCTTTGTTACTGCTTCATGTTTTCCAGCAGTGCAATGTCACAGTACTAGTATTGTTATTTTTTTTGGTAATAAGTAGCTGGACAAAAGTCAAGCCATATAAATTGGATTCAGCTATGGGAGAAAATGGTTCTCAAGTCCACTGTTCTATTTCCTCTTCTTTTGTTGTTGTTATTATTGTAATCCTATTTGTTTAAAAGTCATGTGCGAAGTCCTGCTACTCCGAACAAAGCACAAATCAAAGAGGAGGAAACTTTTGTCAATACTAGAGGAGAGAGGTGCCATTTTTCAATAATTTTTAGATTAAAAACTCTCCCTCAGAACTACATTTTCTGTCTAGGTGTTTTCCTGTATCTTCTATTCCTCCTGCATTGCCTTTTTTAAAAAAATCAGTGCTTACCAGGTGAGATCAGAGCTCCACAGAGAAACCTATGTTAGAGTTGAACCTTAGTTCAACCTCCTGCTCAGAACCTCAGGATATCTTCAAAGCTAGTGGAGGCTTCTGAGGGCCTTCTCCAGACAACCTCTGAAAATCCCTGAACACAGTGATTCCAGACTCGCTAGGCTATCTCTTATGATGCTTAAACCCTCTTCTAGGGAAGCATCCTTCCCTATCTTGTAATTGCAGTTTCCTTTGCTGCAGCACTGTCATCATTCTTTCCTGATATTTTGTGAATATCTGGCAAGGGGCTAGTCTAATCTTCACTGTAAATTCCCTTTTAGACAGTAGAAATATGCTGCACCTCCAGGTCAAACATACTCGGTTCCCTTCTTCTCTAATGTGATGTGCTCCAACTTTCAAATCATCTTGTTGGTCCTCCAATGGTTTCTTGCCAATTCACAATCTCTTCTGCTGGGAGAGCTGAAACAGGACAATATACCTCAAGGGTGGCCAAGTCAAGGGGAATAATAGCCTCTCTGAACTTACTGCTGTGTTTTTAATAGGCAGCCTACATCCCTGCAAGGACATGCTACAGACTCACACTCAATTTTCTGCCTATCAGGATCACCAGGTTCTTTTCTGCAGATCTGCTCCCCAGTCAGTCATTCCAGATTCCTCTATCTATTTGTGCCTCATCTAGGGCATTTTGATCAGTGGCAAATGCCTGTGTTTTAGGAAGTAGCTCCTGGCACTGAGGCAATCTGATTCTACACAGAAGTGTAATTTTTGCCTATTGGTTTTCTCCTAAAAATAGTTCACTCCAGGTCAATAAAATCAACTTTAAAAGCTATAACCTGTTCCCACACTAGCTGTTAAAATCTGACCATAATAATCTTTACTCCCCAAGGCTGTTGTGAGCTCCTCAGGAAGCTTCACCTTTTTCTTCCTTTCACTCAAAAAGTTGTGGATATTCCCACTTTCCAAAATGTGTAGATCTGAATGTTTGGTGTCAGTTTCACCTCTGACTCAAATTCCTGCTTCTTGGACCAGCCCTAAAAAACAAATGATAAAAATTTTGTTCATAAAAATATTTATTTCTCTCACTTAAAAAGTGAAGAATGGGAGTTTCACCCGCTTGTTTCAATATGTTTAACACATCACTTTGTTGATAAAGGATTCCAGGCTGCTACCACAGGAAAAATAACCTAAATAGACTTTAATGATTTACTCAAGACAAGAAGGAATACAAAAGGATGACAAAACCTTTATTACTGCCGTCTTTTCATAGTGTCAAACCAAAACAGTATCTCTTTCAAAGTCCTCCTTACTATACCCAGTGTTGAAGGTGAATTTTTATCCTACCCATTGTTTTTTCAGCTCTTGAGAGGAAGCTTCTTTTACTGTGATTTTGAAGAGCTCTTACCCTTTTTTTCTCTGTGAACAGATAAGAAAGACTATCTTGAAGAAAACAGCAATTCTTGTAACAACTTTTTAAAATTTTGTTTTCCATTCTTACACTGAGTGTTCAGGGACAAGTCAGATCTTGAAAGAATATTGGGAAAGACGCTATTGACACCCCAATGAGGAGCTCTCTCTGATAGGAGGATTTTCTTTCTTGTTTTTCACTGTGATCATTCTTAATTAGCCTTCTATACTTTATCTGCATTTTTCCTTGTCTAAATATAAATGTGTTCTAGTATTGGTTAAGATATTTGCCAACTTCAAAGGGAGAATAGTTTTACAGACACAACAGCCCTGGTATCTTTTCCAATGTAGATAGTTTATCATAGTGTTTATTATACTTTACCATTATTTTATTTACTATTTACTTTGTTTAATACTTAAGTATACTTTATTACACTTTATTATACTTTATCACGCTTTGTTTATTATACTTTATCATAGTGTTATAATTATACCTATTATTTTTACAGTATTTAGCATATTGACTCCAAGATTTACCACTGTGACTAAATGAGCATTTACTGTAACAGTTTCACTGATATATTCGAATTTGGTCATGTCTGAGAGAACTCTTCATTATACAACTGCATGCAACTGTTTAGTTCCTAATTTCTTGGAAGCTCAAACCTGACAGATCCACAAGAGTACGAAATAGGAAATTACAAGAGCTGACCTTGGCTGGATGCCAGATACCCACTAAAGCCACTCTCTCACTCCCCTCTGCAACTGGACAGAGGAGAAAGAAAAAAAAACAGCTAAGGATTCATGAGTTGAGATAAGAGTTGGGAGAGGTCACTTACTGATTACCTTCACAGGCAAAACAGGGTCAAAGTGGAGATCATACTTAAATTTATTACTAACAGGATAAGAGCCAAAGAGTGAGAAATAAAACAGTCATAAAAACACCTTCGCCCCACCCTTCCTTCCTTCCATATTCTCCCTCCTCCCCCTCAACAGTGCAGGGGGATGGGGAATGGGGGTTGCGGTCAGTTGCTGTTTCTGCGGCTGCTCAGAGAGAGGAGTCCTTCCCCTGCTCCCAGGGGGTCCCTCCCATGGGAGACAGTCCTTGATGGACCTCTCAAGTGTCAATCCATCCCTCGGGCAGCAGCTCTTCCCAAACTACTGTCCCGTGGGTCACTCCTCCATGGGGTGCAGTGCTTCATGAATGAGCTGTACCAACATGGGTCCCCCACAGAGGCCACAAGTCCTACCCGGGAAAAATCTGCTCTAACACGGGCTTCCTGCTTCATGGGCCACAGGTCTCCAGCAGGACCCTGCTCCATCTTGGGCCTCCCACAGGGTCACAGCTTCTTTCATGCATCCACCTGCTCCAGCATGGGCTCCTCCATGGGCTGCAGGTGGGTCTCTGCACCCTGATGGTCCTTCATGGGCTGCAGGGGCACAGCTGCTCCACCATGGGCTGCACCACGGGCTGCAGGAGCCACAGCTCCGGTGCCTGGAGCACCTCCTGCCCCTCCTTCTGCACTGACCTTGGTATCGACTTTGTTGGTCCCATGTTCTCACTCTGCTCTTCTTTGGCTGGAATTCTCTTTCTGTGCAACAATCTTCTGTTCTTAAATATGTTATCACAGAGGCGTTACTATTGCTCCTAATTGGCTTGGCCTTGGCCAGCAGCAGAAAGCCCAGGCAGCTGGAGTCGGCTGGCATTGGCTCCATGGGACAGGGGAAGCTTCCCACAGCTTCTAACAGAAGGTACCCCTGTAGCACCCATCCCGCTACCAAAATCCAGCCACAGAAACCCACTACAACACCTCATAAAAATATCTTATGGATTAAGACTAAAAGAGAATCTCAACCTGAAGTTGACAGTTTCCATCACTTTTGCACTGCTTGGTTCTGCTGACATTAAAAAAAAAAAAAAAGAAAAAAATCACCCTGAAACTATACAGAAGCCAAAAAAAAATTGTCAGGTTTTTTTTAATATATATCTTTTTGTTAGATTCTCCCTCTGTACTAAATTCCTAGTAATTAAGAGAAAAAAAAATCATACTTTCTGGATCTTCAGATTCAAATGCATACTTCCAATTCTACATTCTACATTTGCTTGCAAAGTCTCAGCCTTGCATGTACTCATAATGTTTTCCTACTCTTTTACGTGTATGCCTTTTCGACATCTTTTTATTCTTAATCCAGAAGATGAGCACTCTGTAGTATGCTTTCTGATATGTGTTGCACTGCATTCAAACTTTTGAAAGCAAAATTCTATTATACTGCATACGAAGTTGGATTAAGCAATGCCATAGTCAATCTTTGGTAATCTGTAGGGCTTTTAAATCAGTGGGCTATAATATCAGTTCTTAGCTACAGAAATATGAAACTCATCATAAGTCCTTAAAATAATTACTTTAATACTCTGCAAGTGTAGACTTCTGAAGTTGTTAAGGATTTGAGGAACATTTCTGTAGGGGATAATTTTAATGAGAGGTCAGAAATATCTGAACATGGTTCAGAGAGGAGTTCCTTCACACACTTAAATTGCTTTCCTTAATCTGATTATTTATGGAAGAAGTATTTGTTTCCTTAAACTATTCATGGCTGATAGATATTGCACACAGCTCTCAGTAGCTTGAATGGAAACAATTCCTTTTGATCTTTTTCGTCTCCATGCAGTCAATGCATGCAATTTAAAATAATGAAGCAACAAAGGACATCTCTGAAAACATATGCTATGGCATCCATAGGAATGCCAATACTATTTTAACTCTATTAATATTGCAAAGGATACTAGGAGGTATTTACAGTAGAATCAGTAAACAGAATGAAATTTAGTATAAATTTAATTAACTATGACAGGATGACATTGTAAAATATGGAAGTGACATTCTAAGAAAAAAGATAGAAAATTTCTAGAAATTGATCCCAAAATCAAATCCTCTATTTCTCTGTGCTTTTTTAAGCTAAAGATCATGTGCAAATATTGTTATTTATTTAAGAAATATAATTCATAAAATCAAATAAAATTCTAACCAGAGAACAATAAATCTATTGAATCACAGGGATTTTTATTGTTTTTAATCACTTTTATCATACAAAAAACCAAAAACTGTAGCTTGGTAAATCAAACTATGAAAACCACAAATAAAGTACTATCTAAAACATGCTACTTTTAGACTATGTTTTTTCTATTACATTGCAGCTTATGAATGAGGTCTATAATGCTAACATAAAAATAGAAGAATTCTCTCAATGTGTCAAAGGGAAAGTGAACTCAAATATTTTTTCCTCCATTGTCCTATGTAGAATAATTAACTTTTCTAAAGTGACTTTGGTCATCTTTTTATGAGTGATTAGTTATTGGGTACATGTGGAACTTTTTGTTGTGAAATTTGTGACATTCATATGGGTACTACTGTTCCACTCTTCTCAGCTACCTAATATTTTTTCATATAAAAGGAGGTTTTGGGAAAGTACTAAAATCGAAGCCACGGTGGCAGAGGGAAGGAAAGCCCAAAACCTCTTCCAGTGACACTCCCTTTCACTGATATGACAACGTGTTTTTTCCTATTTTGTGCAGTAATATTTCTGAGAATGCTCTCAGCTTGTAGCCTAACATCTTTCTGTGCAGGCATTGATCTGAGACCAGCAGTTATTTTAGCACTTTCTGTGATGCAGCAAAGAGACAAGACAATAATTTGCTGCAACACAATGCAACACATTTCATCAGCAGGGATCGTCCCAGTGATCTGCAATATACATGCACAACTCAGTTTGAGGCATGTCACAGATTTCTGTTACATTGCAGCTTTGCTGAGACACACGTAATTGTCTGCAATTAAGTTAACTGTCTGCAGTTATCTTTGTTCAGTAATGTGTGCTTCTTGCCATGTTCACAACGCTAATAAATAAAGGATGATCAAATGGAGTGCAGGATGGCTGCTGCTTTTGCAAATTTAATTTGATTCCTACAGAATCACTGAATGAAAACAAAGGCAGTGAGAGAGTCAGTTCTGTCCGATAATACGTATAGCATTACCATTTATATTTTCAAAATTTAAACCATAACTGGAAGTTACACATGAAAGAATACTTAAAAACTTTTCTACTGTTGTTGAAGAGTTTTATTCTTCAACACAACAAAATATGTTTCTTTTTGATATGTACTTGTTTGGAAATATGCGATCAGTCCTCCAAGGGGAGTAAATAAATAGAGCTGTATGACCTTCAGTGTTGCTCCACTCACGGAACCAAACGTGATCTAATCCAGTCAGATGTGAGACAGATATTGCCCACATGCTCATGAGGAAACAAGGAGTCCTATACAGTTCAGAGCAGATAATCCCCTTTCCTATCACAACCAGACACGGTAGGTGGAATGTGCAGAATTAATTAAAGTATACCTGGTAGGTATATGGACATTTGTGAGTGGGAGAGATCAATGAGTGATGTTTCTGAAGGTAGGTCAAAATTAGCTTTCACAGATACATATCACCATTATATCTTAGTAGACTGAATTAAAGCTCAGGTGAAAATTCTTTCAGTATCCCATTGCAGACACAAACTGTCCCTTTACTCTGACAAGAAAAATTATTGTCCAAGACATGCATGAAAATAAGATGTTACTGTTAACATCTTATGTTACAGCCTCCTATGATCCCCTAATACTTTTGCATCCAATAATACATAGCCTTAGAAAGAAATAATAAATAAACCAGTTTCTTTAGCCATCTTAGTGAACAGCAACCCTACATAAGCATTGTCATGAATGTTTACATTTGGGTTATTTTCATAATTTATATAATCCGCTTAAAAGAGTGACTCTTCTGTTTCTTTGTGCATCTAGAGAGACTAATAATTATTGTACTATTAACTTCAGGTTCATCTATTTTGACCCTCTCCTACCATACTGTTATAGATGTTTCCATTATGTTAATAACAAAATATATGGTTATAATTCTCTCAGTGTGACACGCAACTTAGATACAGATTAGTGTCGGGCTCCTTAAAAGCATACCTACATTTACTACAGATTCAAAATTTATCTTCCCAGGGGTGTTAAAGAACTACACATTAAATCTTCAGCTATTCTTAAAATCTGCCTCAAATAGGGAATGCAGATAGAGAGACTCTTGCAGAATTTTAAAATACATAGAATAAATGAATTTTTGTTTGTTGAAGTACGACCATTATTGGAAAATAAAGTTACTGGTGTATGTCACAGATGTTTGATAAATTTGGAGGTTTATTCACTGTGCCATACCAAACTTAGGTCATCAAAGTGAAAAGCTTAATGCAATGCTCAATCTTTATATACATTCTGCTCATGACTTCCTTGCGGAGACCAGCAATAAGAGTGCTAACAAATGCTAGATTCAGTTGGTATTTAGTGTTTTGGAAGGCTATTATGTAGCAGTCACCAAACACCCAGCATATGGTAATAGCTTTTAATCAGTAGTTAAGGAAACAGTGACAGTCTGGATGGGACTTTAAATCCTAAAAATGAAACAGCAAGTTTTTAACAGGTAGCTATTTGCATCTTAACATATGTTTATATTCTGCTGGATATGACCACAATGTAAAATGAATAAATAAATAACCCAGTAAATATGTGATCAATTTTAAATGCAAGTAAAATCTTGTAACAATAAAAATTTCAGTATTCAGTTCTGGGGGGAAAAAAACCAAACAGATATTTTATTTTAGTACAGTGATTTAACATCCCATGTGTAAATTTTCCTATCTGCGTGATTTCACTTTGTAGCAATATTCATACATTGCATTGTAGATATTCTTAAATAAAGGATCTGTCTTTCTTAAAAAGATTCTAAACATAATCATCTATTCCTTTTTAAGTATTGACTGTCCAGTGACATCTTAATGTCACTAGATCTTGATAATTCAGAGTAAAAAATTTTTTTTCAGTGAAATTGTATTTGTATTTATTTCTGACACTAACATATTGATTATTGCTATCTCAAGACCAAGAATTTAAACACCTTCAGACAGAGACGAGAACTGTTAACAAATATTTAGCTGGAATCAAGTGAGTACAACTCACTTGTAGAATCTGTAGGTAGTTGTAGAATCTGTACAACACATTCTTTAGGTTAATAATCCTTTTGGTTTTTGTTGTGAAATGAAGGATATAGTGGCTTTATCTTTCACAGATATAATAAGAGAATGAAAAGGTATGGAAAGCTCACATACGTTGCTGTTGAGGACAATAAATCTATCTTACAGAAACAGAAGGAATGAGAAGACAACATTTGGAAAAAAACTCCCTAATTTATTTAAAAATCTAACTCATTTGATGTTAGGAAAAAGGGTCATATACTCTTCTTTATTTTTATCAATAAAGTGAACAAAATGCTATGCATGGTTTGACGCATTTTAATACAGTTCTGAGAAATATTAAAATGTATCTAATGTTATCAATGCACAACACATCTCTTTATCCTTCCAGAAATCTGCGAAGTTCATTCAACAGCTATGAGCTTCTTTAAATATGTTAGAGGTTTGTAGTACCATGGCTGCATTGATGGGATCATGTACTGATAGAGAAGTAGCAAGTTCTTTAATATTCAGAGTCCTTAAGAAGGAGTTGTTCTCTTACTACTGTAAGAGAACAAGAAACTGGGTAGTTATAGTCATTTTGTCGAATTGATTATGTTCTTCCTGATGAAGAATTAATGTGTTGAGCCTTGGTGACTAAAAGTAGCATTCATAGCACAAGAGTAGTGCTTTAACATACGATACTATCTGATGTATGTGCTAGGGATTTTTTTTTAAGTCTCAGATGCAGGTCTATCATAAAAATTCATCTGTTGCTCATCTTATGCATTCTGACTATCACAAACATTTTTGAGGCACAGACTTGCAGAAAACATTCAAATGCTAGAAAGGAGGCCTTGCAATTATATAGAATAATAGTCAGATATTTCATATCCAGTAATAGAATCTACTTCATTTCACCACCTTCCTGGTATACTATTTACTTTTAAGGGCAGTCTGGGTCACTGATGACAGTTCAAATCTCTGTTAATACCAGTCATCATTATTCTATGATGACACATGATTTTACTAATTCTAGATAGGGCAAAATTTAAGGTCACAGAACAATGAGCAGATTTAGTTAATCAAAAAGTTACCACAGCAGGATGAGTGAAGGATAGAAACACAGAATCAATTAGGTTGGAAAAGACCTCTGAGATCAAGTGCAACCTACTACCAAACACCAACTTGTCAACAAGATCATGGCACTAAGTGCCACATCCAGTCTTTCCTTAAACACCTCCAGAGACAGTGACCCACCACCTCCCTGCTCAGTCCACTGCAATGTTTAGACACCCTTTCTGTGAAGAAATTCCTCCTAATGCCCTACCTGAACTTTGTTTGGCACAGCTGGAGACTATAAATAAATATATATATATATATTAAAAATGTATAAATTTAATATAGATTTCAGTCTTGGCCTTAAATTCTTTGTCTTCAGTAGTTTCAGTAAAGTTCTTAACATCATTGTCATATTAATTTTTGCATGTGCATTTCCATTAAAGTTGAATACAAGAAATAATTAGATTTATACATGCAGTGCCTGGCAGATCTGATAAAAAAAACATTTATGTGGAATTCAATAGTCCTAATTTAGCGTAACAACCAAGATGATGTTTGTGTTTCTATCTTTCTATTCTCTGGAGTACTTTCTGTATTTTTTTACTGTTAGGAAATAATCATTCTCTTTGCATTACAAGATGTCTGTTGTAGATTTTAAGCCATAATACTTTGGTCACTAATTTCTTCTGTGAAAAACTGAAAAATATAACACTCTTGTTAGCAAGGTAAAGCACATAGCTTTTAATCAATATTAAAATGCACAGGTTTGCAATGTTTTAAAGGTTGACTTTAGTATCTTAATGCCAGCAGGCTAATGTTAATCTAAAAAATCTAGTTAATACATTGAGGTAACCTTCAGGACAAGAAAAACGATAACACAGACATGAAAATAGATCTGAAGAATCACCAAAGAAGGTACAGAAGTAAAGAAATTCAAGTCTTAGAATTTTAATTGAGACTGAAGAAAGAGAATATATAAACTATTCCTTAATATTTGCAATATCACTTTAGTTTTCTTATATCAGTATGAAAAGTTCAAGAAAAGCATGATCATAAACATTTATTTATTTATGTCATTTCTATTTACATTCATTGGAACAAATTCAGTGTTTATACATTCAGTTATAGAGATATCTATATGGGACTTTATACAGTTCTTTGGAAAAAAAAAAACAACAAAAAACAGACGGAAAAACTGAAACTAAAAATTAAAAAGCTGTATTTTAAACCTGATAATAATTTAACTCATATTATATGCTTTAGGCACAACCATTTACAACCTACAACAAGGGATCTTCTGAATTTTAATAAATCACACACATTTTCCCAGACTTTGCTATGTATTTAAATCAAAGCTTGGTCTAAGTTGAAATAATACTTAATAGAAATGATACTTGAGTTTGACTATAAATAACATAAGTGCAAAATTTTAATATATTCCTACTGTTTGGAAACCAGACTGTTTACCTTGTTTGTCAAACTCTACTTAAATTCAGAAACTCCATCAACCTACATTTCACTAATGTACTCAAAATGCACATGTAATGTTAAACATCTTTGCTTTAATTATGGAATCATAATATTATTATTAATATCAAAACTGCCTCATACCTCCAGGAAAACAAAATAAAACAAACAATCAAACAAAAATAAACCCATAAAAATAGTTTATGTCTTTGATTATTTGTATATTGATCAGTTTCTGGTTTCGAAGTGTATCATTAGAAAACGATGCTAGGTTTTACTCTCTTGGGACACAAGCAATTAAAAAAACTTAAAGATATCTGAAGGCCTTTTTAATTACCCTTATAAAGTGCTCTTTATTTGAAATATATAGTGGTATTACTGACTAAGTAAAATGAGTCTTTTTCCATGCTGCCTTACATACCATGAAACTATGAGGAAGTCAAACTTGAAAATTTAAATACTACTCTCAGATTAATCCGTGGGAGATGTTTTAGGTTCCTCTACAGAAAGAGCAAAAAAAAAGTGCTATATTGTAAACAGGCCTACATGTTTACAAAGTTTCACCTCGAGAATAATTCTTGCTTTGTTACGTTGCCTTCTTATAAGATAACTGAGGCTATAATGTCTTGATCTCTAAACCTTCAACTGTATCAGAATCTGTCATGTTCCTCTTTATTAAATTCAATATTATTTTCACTCAGATATGCTGAAACTCACTCCTTAGAAAGGTTTGAATATCACTTTTCCCTTTGCCCACTGCATCTCTTCCTCCAATGTTCCCTTCCAATCTGGCAACTTCAATTGGTTCTTAGGTTACGAGGCAAATATTCTCTATTCATCAGTTCAAAGACCTACATTTTGGTTCTTCAGCAAGCAAATCCCCCGATATTCTTGAAAGTTTTAGTCTTAGACCCTGTTGCAAACATGCTGATACCAGTGAGTCCCCTCCTACCAACCACATGACATAAAACTGCACCCTCTGCACACAACCTATCTCTCCCTGTGGACCACCACCCTGGTCCCCAGTGCAACGTCTTTTACAGAACATAGTGAGATGCAGAGTAAACTGTGAGGAAAAATTCTACAGTTTACACAAGTAATAATTTCTTAAAAACAACATATTTTTAAGATATAGAGAAGCATTGTTAAATAAAACCATAAGAAAATTTATTTTCAAACTGGTCATGTATGTATGTATTTGATAGCATCCTCAACTAGAATCCAATTTACATAGTTACAGAACAGACACAAAGAACAATTAGAAAAGAAAACAAAGCAAAAAAACACTAAAGAAACAAATATTAATTTGACATCTCTTGACAACTACTACCTAGAAATACACTGCAAGGTGAAAACATCTGTGTTCAAAATTATAACTTTGGAGGCAGTCATCTTCCCCTTCCAAGACACACAAGCAGGATATCATCGTTCCGTCTGGCTAATCTGCCAAAAGAAGGCACTTCACTAAGGTTGATTGCCTGAAAAATATGCTATATCAGTGCTGGCTTAGTCACATTTGTCCCATTTATTTTCCTTCTTTTCTCAGGCTGGCAATGAATGATTCTAAAAACCACAGCAAAGCCAAGACTTCAGATGTCTTTCAATTCCCTCTTGAAGCCAACATGACATGTTCTGTAGCCCAGTGTGGAGTCTGGCTGCTTGTCATATTCCAATTAGTGAAGCAGATGTGAAAGGTTTATTATCATCACTTGAGCCTTCAGTTTAGCTTGGAACACTCATAACTATACAGAATTTTACTAGTTCAGTTGGTTTTCACTATGGGCATATTAATTTCTGTTATGAGTTATTTCATTTTAACTTTAAAAATGTTGTTCTGTTCCTAATTTTACTGCTTCTGGACTATTTTTTTCTTCTTGGTAAGTTAATGGCAGTTTTGTCATAATCATCAGCGGGAACAGAAGTAGTTCCTATAATGTGCTAATTATTTTAAGCCAAATCTTAATATGTAACAGACAGTACTCTACTGCTATATTATTACTTAATTAATTTGCCATAAGATATACTGATAAAAATGTATTCAATCCACTTAATTACATGTCAGCTTCAAACAACTTTGTCTCCTTATCAGAGTTCTTTCCCATAATAAATGCAAAGCCTTATACTTACCTAGGAGATTTTTAACTTCTTAAAAGGTTTTTAACGCACTGGTCTCATGATTTCAGGGGCTACTAGAGTATAGGATAAGTCTTTAACTGAGGCTCTAGTACATGGGGAGCTATGACCTCCAGCCTCTTCAGAGCTTTACTAAGACCCACTTCAGTGAAAACTTCCTCAGCTGCAATGCAAGAGGTAACCACTTCCATTGCAGCAGAGAGACCATCACCACCACACACCAGCACAAGCAGTATAGACAGGAAGCAGAAGTACATGGCCTCTCTACAATAACCACAGTGACTGTAAGTCTCCTGTTAGGTAAAAAGCAGTACAGCAGCCACTGCAACACAGTACCATCTCTATTCATAGTCTAATTTCCAGAGACTGCTTTGAAATATAAAAAACCTCTGGAAAATAGATTATTAGACTTTATATTGCAGGCAACTGGAGGTCAGTAACAAGACTCAAAGAAGAGACATGTCTAATCATCAATGCAATGTTAGTTGCCACATTGATGAAAGGGCTGTAGAAGGTCAAGACAGGAAAAGAAGAGCTGCATTAGTTTTGTCACAGTCTAACAAAACAGTTGACAGAAAGAAATAACCAGAAAGCTTTGCACAGAAAAGAAAACAAATTTTTTTCCTTCACCTAATACAGAGAAGGTGTCTGCATCTCTCTATTGTCTGTGGAGGGAAGCTATGGAACTAATTTAGATAGGATGTCTTGCATTTTAGGCAGATCCTGTGAAAGGAATCCTAATGAGTGTTAAGAATTCAGTGTTAAAGGGAAAAAGGAAGAAAAAAGTGGACAGAGAATGCTGCGATTCCTCACAATAATATCTGCTGACATTAAAAAAAAAAAAAGAAGAACAAGAAGAAATAAGAAGGAAAAGCAAAGGATGAAGTCATGCATAATGAGACTTTTAAAGAGTAATCAATCAGACTATGTAGACTTTCTTACAAATTTATGACTCTTAATAACAATAATCCATGTAATAGTTCCAAATAAGGTAACATGCAATAGCACAACAAACACACTATACCTATATCAGTGGCTAAGATCAAAGGTCTATATAATCTGAACATTTATTTTCCCAGCAGTATGCATTAACAATTCCTAGGCTAGAAAATAACATACAAAAAAGCATACTTTTTCCAAGTACTGTCCAATAATTTGCAAATTCCTGAATTAAGGTGATTTCTAAGAATTTAGGAAATTTCAATAAATTTATTTACTAGATTTGTTCTGTCTTTCCTTAAACCTAAATATGCTTTCAGTATTCTTAGCATCCTGAGAGATGGTGTTCCATAGCTTACATTTTTTGAGTAACTATCTCACAGAATCATAGAAAAATGTTGGAAATTTACTTCAACCACCTGCTCTAGGCAGGGAAAAGTTCAAGATATGGCCTCCTTTAGTGTTACTTGTTAGTTTCATCTGATGTCCTATAGTTCTTCCATTGGAAGAGGCAGGGAAAAAGTGGTCCATATTTACCATCTTTGGATTCATCATAAAAAAATCTCTATCGCATCTTCTAGATTTTTTTTTTTGGTTTTCAGACTGAAGAATTTGCAACCTACTACTTAAAACATCCAACAGTTCCTTGTTCCTGCTTTTGAATATCTTTTTGCAACTCTCTGAAACTTTTATAATAGTTTTCTTCTAATATTTGTTCCTCTTTTTTTGAGACTTGTATTATACTCTTTTATTTTGATAAAAGAACATAATATTTGAAAAATGTCAATCAAATTTGAATGATCAGAAGTTTTCTAGCTCCACTTCTTGTTAGAAAAATCATTCTGGAAATAGTCTCTGAGTCAGTGAAAGAAATAGATGAAGACTTCTAATAGCAACTGCCAGTAGTGCTTTAAGCCTCACAATATTACAACATCAGACCAAAAACCAGTATGTTTGCAAAATCAGACAGTTTTTATTTCAGTTCTACTTTCTCATGTACTCCTCCAAAATTGTAACAAACTATTTTCATCACTAGAGTATATGTGAACAGTGGCGAGTGATTTAGAAATCACTGAGGTAGCTTTGTCAGCTGGTTTGGTGATTTTGGTAATCCTGCTGCTCTGGTCCCTAAGTCTCGTGCTCTACTTGTTTTTTTTAGTACTACGATGAATAGATTAGAATCACAGTATGAAGATATAAAATGTGAAGTTGTAAACAAACTTTTCCTCTTTGTTCTTTTTCCCAGAGAAGTTTTTAATGGTGTATTATGCTGTCACTCTCATCAAAATAGTAAATCTTCATTAATTGATCAATCTGAAACTAATGAATCATACGGAAGAATAATTTTTAAGTGGGCATTTATGAAATTGAGATATTAAGTTACTAGATTATACTTACAACAAATGTCACTGAATGGAATAGAAGTAATGATTTGCATTAATTTTTCAATTTATTACATTTTCAAATAAAAATATGAAGTTAACAAATCGTGTTACTTTTCCTTTGAAAAAAATTGCTAAATTGTGTTTCAACTCAGTACAGCATCACCAATTTATTAATTTACCATTACATATATCACTAGGGCCTCTACTGAATATGACAGGTGCATTTCCCTATTCTAGTTGAACATTTCCTCCACACCCCGTGAAACTGCTATAGCAATTGCTGATCAGCAAGTAAATATTCAGTAAGTAAATGCTCTAAGGTAGTGCTTAATTGAGAATGAGTGAACAACATCAGCTGAAACCAACTTTGAGGAAGGCATGTTCGCAGTGGCTTGATCAGCCATGCATGTTAATTCTAATCCTGACTAGATCATTTATTTCTGGAACTGTTAGTAACATCAGACAGTAATTATAACACAGTGAAGAGAGTACAAGGGGTCAGTTTCTCATTAAAAAGGGAAAATTAAACACATCAGATCTAAAACAGTTTTTCACCTTTTATTTAGCATTATTTTGGAGAAATTACTTCCAACTAGAAATTAACAAATTACATGGAAAGGGAATTATTTTTATCCTGTATAGATGAAGAATATCATCATATATTCATTCCCAATACCAGATGAAAACACATTTAAAGTCTTTTAGACTACACCATGACAAAACATGCTGTAATATTAGGTCCGTTCGGGAAAGAAAAGGCCCCTTTCATCACAGTTGCTTCTAGACTACAGAGTAGGTTTCATATCACAAAAGTGTTAAAAAATTTGTTTTAATTAGTTGAATTTGTCTAATAAAACTTTTGATCAGCTTGTCTATTATGGGTCAAAATAGTGCAAAATGAATGAGAAAACTGCTTTAATACAGTTTAAGTTTACTTAGATTTTTTAAAAAATTGTCACAATTCATAGCTCAAGTAAATTTAATAAAACCCGAAATGAATCAAATAAAAACCTCTGAAAGCCATAAGACTAGTTCCATGTAGAGATTAGGTTATAACTTAATTCTGGGTCAGATAGTAGACCCGGAGTGAAACTGTTCTTATAGATCCAAGAATCATAGTCCTTTATTTTTTGTGAACTAGCATAGGATCTGAGCATCTTCTCTATGAAACATAAAGTTTGACAGGTAAATTTATAGTAATCACCTTTAATTCCCTTTATATTTCCTGCAGAAAAACAGAACTGCCCTATCCAAGCTGTCTTATATAGACAGAATCACAGAATTTTGAAATGGTTTGTGTTGGAAGCTATCTTTAAAGATCATCAAATCCCTGTGCCTACTACACACACATGACCACTACCACAGCCCCTTCTCTGACCCCTAATGTTGAACTAGATTGTCATAGCCCTGGACTGCTCTCATTTGGATAGCCTGCTCAAAGCAGGTGATGATGATGGTGAGTCTACAATTTCCTTGGACAACCAGTTCTGGTGCCTGACCACGGACTTTGTCAAGAATTTCTCCTCTTTCAGTTTAAAACTGTTGCCCTTTGTTCTATCACTATCAGACCTAGTAAAACATCCTTCTCCATTTTTCTTACAAGCCCTTCTTAGCATTTAGGCTACAATAAGGTCTTCCCCTGAGCCTTCTCTTCTTCAGGCTAAACAACCCCAACTGCCTCAGCCTTTCTTTGTAGGTTTAAAATGTTCTCCAGACATGAAACAAACTAAAGCTGATGAAATTCATCTTAATTTCTAGAGGAAAATCAGAAAAAGAGGTAAGCTTGTTGGAGTCTTGTTATGCACAATGACAGACTTGTGCACACTCAAAAGGATCCACTCATATAAATGCAACACAAAAACTATCAATTACGATTACTGAAATTTGGCATCTATGAAAAATTTTACTCTATGAATTACCCTGAATCTATAAAATACAAAGTAATACAATGTTTTAAAATAGAATTTTGGTAAGTATTTATATAAGCACAGCTTATTCAATGAACTTCTAGAAATACAAAAAACCCATTAGTATTAAAAATCTGGTATAAAAATTTTTAATCAAGTATGATTCCAGAAGAAGTATAAATGTGAAAATTAAATTTAATGTAACTGGTTAAAATGTCCTACTGTGAAACTGTGTTAAGGAAACTTCCCACTCTGACCATCCACGAGACTCTCTCAGTCACAATCTCAACTCCAGAGACCATAACTGGTGGGACCGGAGTCCCTTCACAGCAGCAGCTCACAGTCAGCCAGACCAGGTTTCCTTTTTGATTCGAACCCAACAGAGTCTCAGATATCTCATTCCATAAAGCTATTTATTCACTGTGCAGCGACACAGAAACAGCTGGAGTTGGTGCCTCCAAAGAGGGACTCCCAACAAAGGAAGGGTTTTTATACCCTCACAGTCCAAGTACACAAAAGTCTTGCTCTTCCTCCTGTTTCCCAGTGTCCATTCACTTGGCTGGCACCACCACTCTTCCTGCCTTTTATTATGCAAAATTTTGGCAGTTCACAGCCTCTGTCTTGGGCTCCTACCCTGAGCCAGAGAGTGTCATGAATAGTCAGATGGGGAAGTTTCCTTAACAACTGGCTAGGCTTCGTGAACGAAGATTTGGGAAGGGCTCTACCCACATTTGTTACAAGCGCGCTGGTGGCTAAAAAGGCCAATACGAGATAGACATGTTCGGTTGCAAAAGGCACGGCAGAGAGACTCCTTAGGTGGTATATTCTGCAAGACACGATTCTTTCTGCATTGTCTTTTCTCCTCGAGAGTGATCCTGCGTGCTTTCTCAAAAGCATCAGCAGGGTTACAGATGGTGTGTCTCCAGACCTCTCGATTGGAGGCCAGAGTAGACCAGTTATGTTGATCAATATGGCCAAGGCTGAGATGTTGATTCAGGGAGTCCTTTAATCTTCTCTTTGGGGCTCCTCTCTTGCGGCAGCCAGTGGCAAGTTCACCATAAAGCAAGATCTTAGGGAGGCGGTGGTCCTTCATCCTTGAGACGTGCCCTGCCCAACGCAGCTGTGATCTCAGCAACATGGCCTCAATATATTATCAAATTAAGCCAAATCTGGAAAATTTGCTCAATGAAAACCACTCATTAAGTGTGATACTGAAAGTGATCCTCAACAATACTGTTATTGAAAACTTGTGTCTGGAAGGGAAATAAATACTTGGTCTGTCTGTTAGAAATAGAGAAATAATGATGCCCACTTGTTATATTTATAAAAGCATAATGACACATGGGCAGAAGTGCTCTGTATTTTGTAAGTTAGAAGTCAACTGTTTTCTACTAATTAAAATGCAGACAAACTCTTCCCCAGCTACAAGACCATGAATAACTGTGACACTTACCCAATAGCACCTTGCCAGTTTACCATTTAATTTCAGCTGTGAATACCATTTTTTGAATTGATTGCTTTTCTTCTACTGCAACTAAATGCATAATGACTGAGTTTTTTATAGCTATTTACTACTTTAACTTTCAGTATTCAGTGTTTTGTCATGTGAAGTTCAGTGACACATAATAAACAAAGCAGCTACTAATACGATGAAATATTTTCCCCAAGTGTCTTTCTACAGTGATATATAGTTATTATAATTTATGGAATTATAATAATTGTGAGTTAGATATTTGAGTTTGTCTCCATTTTCTGTCTTTTTTTAAATTATTTTTTTCTCTGGGTCATCTGTTTTGTTGTGTGTGAGTTGAGTAAGTGGTCACACTCACTGCAGAGATTTTTACTGGAAAAGGGTTTGCTCTACACTTAAAATATCAAATGGTTAAATAAGAGAATGAAATAAATTATGTCTATTCCTATGTGGTGCCCAAGGGCAACAAACACTATTTTTAAATATATTTGGCTTTAGTTCTTGTCTCATTTTAGTCAAATATTAGAGAATCTCTTAAGCAAAGAATTCTTAGAATGTTTTCGCATCACCATAAGTTATTTTTAATTATACCTCAATAAGAGTGGAAAGAAATCCAATTTATAATTCATATCATAAACCACTTTTTCTCCCTTTTGCTAGCATAGGGTGACTTTATTTAAACACTTAATAAGTGCATATATGCCAGGACTTTGAGGAACAATGCAGATCTATTGAAAAGCTGTTGTTCATACTGCACACAATACATCTCATAGCTTAATCTTTCTTTAGCTATTACCTTTCTCTGACATATTTTTGTTGAAATTCCACAGAGGACGATGCAGTTCTGAAAGAAGCAATGCAATTCAACCTAGAAGGTGGTACCTAAAATATTGAAACATGATGTGGCTACTCACACTAGAGGCATTTAATGTTAGTCAAAAACATACTGATAGGGAACCGACAGAAATGAATTTGTAGCAAAGAAACCATTGGAGATCTCTGCACTTGTAGGCACCTCAGATATGTAAAAGGTCACTACACCTATGCTTAGGCAAATAAAACTCTAGATGACTCTTTAAGGTGACCCAATAGCTCTGTCTTTGAGCTTTGCTGACTGTATTGATATCCTTTTTGAACATCTCCATGGCGAGGATGAAGACACCTTGTGCTCAGGCATCTCATGCCTACTCACACACAAATTGGATGCAGTCTGACTCCCCAGCACATTAACTTCAGCTAGTGTTGATGCCCAAACAAGGATTATTGGTAGAAAAATAATCTTCCCTCTGTGCCCCTTCCCCACGCCATTTCAAATCAAATGTTTGCTGCAGCTAAGGCAGCATTGTACCATAGATACTGATAATCAGAATTAATTTCAGTGTTTTAACTCTGCTTTATCATTTTCCATTTTTTTTTCCTCTTATGTGATCTGGGTTTCCAAAGAGCTCATTTGTCAGGCACAAATTAAAAAGTCCTAGGACGGGGATTCAATGATAGTGAGAGAGTGTTAGAACTCTTCTTAGGATTTGATGAATCCCAAGCACAGTGAAAAACAACAAGAGTAGTGAAAAAAAATTACAGTGTAATTACACAAAAAAATTACATTTGTAATACATTTTTTGTTAGTTAAAACCAAAAGAAAATCAAACAATTAAAAAGCTTTTTACAGGCTGCTTAGGTGGCTCCTACCATGAGAAGAAAAATGAAAAATAAAATAGTTGTTGAGTTTTCCTCTATTAAACACTGTATTCCACAATTGGATATAGTCAAAGGTATTTGAAGATTACCAGATGTAGAGGGTTGACCCTGGCTGAATGCCAGGCACTCACCAAAGCCACTCTATCATTCCTATCTGCAGTTGGATAGGGGAAGAAAATACTGCAAAAGGTTCATGAGTTGAGATAAGGTCCAGGAGAGACCACTCATCAAATACAGTCATGGGCAAAACAGACTGAACTTGGGGATACTAATTGAACTCATTAATAACAAAATCAGAGCAGGATAATGAGTAGTTAAAAACATCTTAAAAAAAATATCTTTCCCCACCCCCCTTCCCAGGCTCTACCCCCTCCTGCACAGTAGTGCAGGAAAACATGAGATGGGGGTTATGCTGAGTTCATCACAGGTTGTTCCTGCCACTGCTCAGGGAGAAGAGTCCTCCCCCTGCCCCAGCATCTCTCATGGGAGACAGTCCTTGATGAACTTCTGCGGGGTGAGTCCATCCACCAGCAACAGTTTTACACAAACTGCTCCAAAGTTGGTCTGTATTCCATGGAGTGCAGTCCTTTAGGTACAGGCTGCACCAACATGGATCTCCACAGGGTCACAAGTCCTATCAGGAAACCTGCTCCAGTGTGGGCTCCTCTCCGCATGAGTCTGCAGGACCCTGTTCCAGGACCCTGTTCCAGCACAGGCTTTCCAGGGGTTCAGAGCCTTTTTTCAGGCAACCACGTGCTCTGATGTGGATCTCCATTCCCGGCTTCGGATGGATCTCTGCATTCCTCTTGACCTCCATGGGCTGCAGGGGCACAGCTGCTCCACCACAGTCTGCACTACAGGCTGCTGGGGAACCTCAGCTCTGGTGCGTGGAGCACCTCCTCCCCTTCCTTCCTCTGACCTCGGTGTCTGCAGAGTTGTTCCTCTCGCATGTTCTCACTCCTCTCTTCTCTGGCTGCAATTACATCTCTGCAATATTTTTTTTCTTTCTTAAATGTTATCACAGAAGTGTTACCACCATTCCTGACTGGCTCGGCCTTGGCCACCGGTGGATCTGTCTTGGAGCTGGCTGGCACTGGCTCTACTGGACATGGGAGAATCTTCCAGCAGCTTCTCAAGAAGCCACCCCTGTATCCCTCCAGCTACCAAAACCTGGCCATGCAAATCCAATACATCAGAGCACTATAGCTGTTACATCAATCATCTTTTCCATCTTGTAAAAACATAATTGATTCCCTAGAAGAGAATTACATCTAAACACAAGTATTCAGAACAAAAGAAAAAGTAATATAAAATGTTCAAAATCTGATTTAAAGTGGTTAGTCATGATTGTTCCTAATTTCCACTGGAATCAGCAGAACTCACCAGTCAGATCATACCCATAGAATTTCAATCATAATGTAAGAGTTAAAAGGATGAAAAAATACTTCTTTTCACAACAATGACCCTGTATAACAAAAATAAATTAATTCAAAGCAATACTCAAGAGATATGCATATCACCATAGCCAACAACACACCATCTCATTTTCCTATTCCCCAGTTCTTCAGAAGTAGTAAAATGCATATCAGTATGGAGATTTTTTGCAATGGGGCACACACTTTTTGCTAATGAAGCAAGTCTGTCAGAGCAACAGAGATGGGAAAAAGAGTAATTGGATCTTACTTGAAAACCTTCAGCTTAGGTTGTGGTCTAGAACTGACGGGTTCTGTCAATATTTACAGAGAGACTTATTGCTATGACATATATGCTTACAATGACACATACTTTTGTGCTATAATAAAATAAAATGAATAGTGTTATTTTCTTACTGTGAATTTTTGTGTCTTTAAAGTACAGGAATATTATTTTTAATTGCATGAAATTTACAATTAACTGCAGGTTTTGGTCTCTGGTTTTAGAACAAATCATTATAAAAACTACAAAAGCCTATTATTATTATTCGCATAAGTGAAAACCAGATAGTGAAGCTAACTAAGACAGACATTTCTGTTATTTAGAGAATGCATTTTGCTTAATTTTATAAGACCATAATTTAAAAATCAATTAATAACAAAGACAATTTCAAATACACATTTTTATCCAGGTTCTGCTAAATATCAACATTTAACTTCATTCACAATCACATGGGCAGAAATAACTCACAACAAAAATATATAATGATAAACAAAACAAACTGGATTAAGAGAAGGTTAATTTCTTTAACACATAGTATGACTCATGAGAGCATTTTGTTTCAACATTTTCAGTCTCAATAATTTACTAATGTTTTCATATAATGCTGAGTAGTGGAATAATTCTCTAAATGAACAATGCCTGACTGGAGTCTTCTTTCTAGAACTCTGAGTTTAAGGCTTATCTCCATCATCTATCATATTTTAAATATAATTTGAATCTTGATCTGTAGGCAGACAGTGGTAGATATGTGATTTATTTCCATTTCCTTTTGATTTTTGCCTTGAAATAATAAACAGCTGTATCAGGGTTAATTCCACTTAGACTTTTGTTCTGTGTTTGGCCCAGCCACTTGTAAAAGTTTTGTTCTTTCCCTGCCAAGAAATAAGAAACAAACACTGATAAATGGGAACTTTGTCCTTGAAAGGAAGAATCTTGTATAAATATATTTAATTGGTTTTCTATGGTTGGCTAATCGCCTTTCAAGGTTATATGAAGGAGAGATTGAGGAAGAAGAGAATGAAGTAAACCCACCAACTCAATTAAGAGAGACCTCCCAGGTGCAGTACGCAGACACAGGGAAAGCCACACATACACAGAAGAGATATTACTTGCATAACAGGGGGTGGGACTGAAGGCCTCTAGCTGGGTGGTGCTGGGCCAGGTAGATGTCAACAATTAATTGTATAAAAGCAGATAGCTCTTTTTTTGGAGGGAAGCAAGCTTCACATCAAGGACAACGTTGCCTTTGTTTTGCGGGAACGCCTGTTATGTGTGAACCTGCTGACTCTCCAAGGATGCAGCTTCTGCTATGGGTAATTCTAGGCATTCTGGGTCGGTAAGATAACTTTATAAGCAATAGCTGGGTGACTGGGGAAGTCGTATTGAGGACTTATTTCTCTCCTCCTTCCTCTCTTTTGGGTTTGTTCATTTTGATGGCCACCTCTCAGTAATAAATATCAGTTTTGTTGAGCTTTCAACGATGTTATGGTTTCAGCTTCAGTATGTTCAAAACTCTCCCTGTTACAACAGGAATGAGACCTAATTCTAAATATAAGCAGACGTGTTATATATGCTTAAAATGTAAATTACAAAATTTCAAGAGATCCTTGGAATTTGCATTTCTGAAATCTGTAAATCCAATCTGACACAGAGTGAATAATTGCATTTCCGCCTCTGCTCCTCTTTCTATTTCATTTCACTAAGGTTTTATTCTCACTGGAAAAAAAAGAAATCACATGAAAATTTGGAACATAATTATATTAAGGGACATCAATCAAGTAAACTGTGATTTTTACTCAATGAAGCTCTCTGCTTCCAAAGAAATGTCAGTAACATCTACTGAGTATCTGCAGAATTTGTTTAAAATTTGATGGGACATTTTTCTTACCCAATTATATTTATGAAAATACCAAAAGCTTGTTTTGAACTGCTAAGCTATATCAGCTATGATAATCCATGGCTAAGCCATCTGAAAAAACCCTTTTTCACTGACCATTGTTATTAGCTGAAAAAAGGCTGAAAACAAACTGGTTTAGAGAAGAAATATCTGACATGTACCTGTATAAATATATCTTTTATTTTAAGAAGCAATTACATAGCTCCAGAGCAGATTTTAGGCACTGAGTTCTCCAAAGTACCTAATTGGAGTCACGATTTTAGTACTTACATACAGGAGAAAATTTGAGACAAACTTGTCTTTTCTGGGTCCTCCAGATTGGCTGTTTGTCATAAGTGGCTGTTGGGAATTCCACACCTGAAGCTTTGAGTGACTGAATGCCTACAGGATGCTTTGCCCCAACCTTAAACATCTTTAAGGCAGCTAGGTAAGCTATGACCACTTAGATTTCCAAATCATTACAGAACAAAAAGAATCTTATTAGATGGTATCTGCTATATATTTTTCATAGTAAATTTTATTAACAACACTTCCATTTTGTCTTTATTTCCCCCTAGATCTGCTCTAAGAAAAGAAAAATAAAAAACTTTTGCATAGTTTTGCTTTTCACTTGCAGCTATTTACATATTTTATACTCTTGCTCTCAAGTCTAAGGAAATATATTACATTGAACGTAAAACTCACTAGAGTCTGATCTCTGTTACATCTGAATATTAAATGACATAAGACTGCCTTACAATGCAAGCAGCAGTACAAGCACAAGACGTAAAAATGATAGAGAACTGGAGTTTATGGGAACACACAACTAAGAGGAATAGAAGTAAACAAAAATTAATCAGATATGTTTGTGAGGAAGCACGGAATAAATCTATGTGGGTTATTCTTCTCTATCAGGCATGTATAATTGTATTGTTTCAAAACTTGTTTGCTGGATCGGTTCACAAATATGTTCAGGTTTCGGAAGCTTGATGTTTTGCAGCTGTGAGCAATCTCTGTAAACTTACACATTGAAGTAATTTAGAGTGTTGCTTAAAAATATTCTCTAAATCCAGCTCCATGTAGGGTAATATACAGTGTTTGTAATATACAGTGTAAGGTTGATAGTATCTAAATGTCTATTTATCATATTTTCCTTTAAGGGAAGGGAGGAAAGGAGAGGAGAGGAGAAGAGGGGAGGGGAGGGGAAGGAGGGGAGGAGGAGAGAGGAGAGGGGAGGGAAGGGGAGTGGAGGGGAGAGGACTTACTATTAGACCTAAAACTTAGTAATCCAAAAGATTCTTCTTCTTTCTGTATATGTGTACTATGGTAAACATGGTAACACTGTTTCTTCTCCTCTACAGAGGATGAGAACTACTCCTTGTTTGTGAAGTTTTTTTTTGAAACTCCTCTCTAAGAGAAGTCAAGTGAACAGGTTACCTTATAGGAAGACATAGTAGTTGTCTCAACAAGTCTTGAGAGAGTAATTGCTGTATAACACTTGCTGCCCAGTTTACCACTGGCTACTGTTTTGAAGAGAAAATGCTGAGTACAGAACACATTGTAAATTCATGTCTTATTTCTTTCAGCTATTTTTGCTGATCATGGACAGTCAACTAAACATCTATAAACCCTGTTCAGTAACAAAGCTGGAAAGAGTGGATCTGAAGAATGAAAAATATGCTGGCAATATGACAGATCTTCCTCCTGGCCAGCCCATCAAAAATGTTGCTGAGTGTATCTGAAGAATGTAGATGATGAATCAGTGAGTCAGGCTAACAAGGACGTAAAGAAATTGACAGTTCTGTCAACCAGCTCTTGGTGGAAAGCAATTAGGTTATGATGAATAAGAGAAATAAATCATGCAGAAACTGTGGACATTTAATTAGAGGAAACCTCTCCCAAAGACACAGAATTGATGCAAACATTCAAAGAGGAAATACAGATTGCAATGTTTCCACAACAAAAATAAAATGAAGAAGCAGAAGAAAAGAGCACTCATAATTGTGAAATACTCATAATTAATTTCCCTCATCCACCCTTTTTTCCTCCTTCCCCCTTTCTTTCCCTTTCTTTCCCTCCCTCCATCCCCATTTTAATTTGAATTTTGTTGCAGAATAGCTCTCATGCCCACTCTCTCAGAGAGGAAGTGGAGAGAAATACTTGTTAAGAGCAAGAGTTCAGGAATCTCCAGGCTTCTACCTGGGGAGACAAAGAGAAACAGAATAGTGAAAATATGGTGGGAGGTCAGCGTTGGCTCAAAGAGACAGGAGAGTAGCTGGAATTGCAGGATGTGTCATTCCTGTCACCTCTTAGAAAGCATGATGAGTAGGACATGACAATTTCAGCATTTCCACAAAACATGAGGTAGCTACCTGTCTCTTTCTCTCCAAAACAGCATGAATAGATACAGTAGAGTACACTGGTCAGAGCTAAAGAGAGGTGGATTTTTTTTTTCCTTTTTAGCTAAAAATGAAACTCTATAGTTCTATATTTTCAGCATAAAATCAAAATAGACAAAAAGTGGTATAAACACTGATCATTTTCTACTATGCAAACCCACTTTCTTTTTAACTTAATTTCATTAACAGAAAGAAGATTTACTTGTTAGCAGAATCATAAAATATAAGGGAATCATCCCTCTGCCTGTCAAGAAAGAAGTGTTACAACAGTGGCACTAAATTTCAAATATCCCATTCTTTATTAAGATAAGCTTATAGTGCTTTTTCTTTTGACTTCTTCAAAATCCTGTATGGGTTATGCCAGTGTATCTAAAGTGTGATAGCTTGTTAATAGAGAATCCTAAAATAATTTCTCTTTAGGGAGATTTATTTCCCTCTATTCTATCAGTTATTTTCAGATTACATTATGTTTCTTTAATGTTTGGCTTTGAATGCACATAGGGCATTGTAGTAACTTATCAGTTCTTTAAAAAGCTTTGTTTCTTAATGATGCCCATTAAAAAGAGTAATTTATCTGTTATTTGTGGTATTAAGATGTGTTTAGCTGAATATTTCATTTTGTTTTGTTTTATTTTTAAACCCCCTTCATCTATTGTCCACCTATCAGTTAAAAGCATTAATAAACTCCTGATACCATAAACAAAAAAAAAATCTTTTGTTGTATCATACAAGGATAAACAAAAGTAAAACAAAGTAGATGCAGACACTTGGTCTTTAGAAAAAAGTAAAATTGTTACAACTAAATGAATTAAAAAAAAAAAATGATACCAAAAAAAAAAGTCAAAACTGTTCCAGACAAAAGGAGTCTGACAAACCTCAGTACCGTGACTTTGCAAAGTCATGGCAAAACTTGTGGACTTCAGCTAGAAATGGCAAGACTGGGTGACTGGGTGACTATGAGATGCTTTGATATTTACTCAATTTCTATGTTTTGAGTTTGGGTTTTTTGTTTGCTTTACTTTGTTTTGTATTATTTCCTGTAATTGAAGGCCCTTGAAATCTTTGGAAAATATGTATAAAATAAGACACAAAACCCCACCTAAACCTTCATATCTGAAAGAGTAAATAATCTCTGCATTTTCTTTAACTCTTCAACCAAGCAGAGATTAAAAGAGCTGATAAGGGCAGGACAACTAAGTTTGGTTTCTCATTTGTTTCTCATTTTTTAATTTGTGACCTTGGGCAGGTCCCTCTCTTTTATGTTCTCTGCATTTCTTTCCTGTAGTTTTAAGGTGACTTACCTGCCTTACTAAACATTCCTTCTCCCTTACTAACCACAGTATGATCTAGAAATCAGGATCTTAAATTCTCAATTTAAAACTATATCCTCACATGATTTTCTTTTCAATAACTTTTGTGTGTCTATGAGTGTGTGTGTGAATTCTGTGATAGGATCTTCTACTTTCTCCAGCTCCTGTCTTCTGAGTGGAACTGTGCTGGGGAATAGGAATTAGGTACTACTGACATCTGCACCAATTGATAAAGACTGCAATTATGCACAAATATATACCTCCCTATCCACACCTGCCATTACTGTCTGTCTCCTCTTGGCAGTAAATTGGGCTCCTCTCTGGATAAAAATCCTTTTACTATCCATAACTATGGTGGCAGTGATTACTCTTGTTTTACTTTTATGCAAACCTCCACCTAGGGAAATGGAGTAAGAAAGTACTGTACTGAACAAGCATTTACCAACTTAACCTCAAACAGCATTTGGTTACTTATAATGTAATCCAAAGCTAATAAACTCGGTTTATGTAAATCAATCATTATCATACTGTATGAAATTTGTACAGGACACTGTTGCTGACTAGATTTCAACTGGAAACCAAAAAACCTCTGTGTCTCTAACAATGAAGTTCAGTTTTATAATTTCTTTTAAATATATTTTTTTCTTATCTAATGTATGTAAAGTACCATAGGCTGATTAGATTAACGTTTGCTATCAGATAGCTTCCAACAAGTGGAAATGGGAGGCAGGGGTGAGGGGTAGGGTGAAGGAAATATACATATATAAGTGAGTTTGAAGGACCTGAACTTGGAGAGATTAATGTTTCACAGACATTTCATGCTGCCATTATTTTACTTCTACTGTAGAATTCCTGAAGATTTTATTTTTATTTTACTTTGAAGTGTTAACTCAGTAATTTCTAGACAGCTAACCTGAATATAGCTTAAGTGAGGCATGATGTATGCATGTACATTAAAGTCAGAAAAAATAGATTTCAAGGGCATTAATCACCCGTATTTCTCATCAACACATGAGTAGATTGTATTCAATACTGTACCTTTTGTTCAGGGAAGATAGTAGTAGTAGAAACAACTGTCAGAATTTGATAATGATTCAAATTGTGATATCATGAAATTAAGAGTCCAGCAAAACCAAAGGGAATCAAAGACTGACTAAAGTCATGTTCCTACTGGAGCTGCAAAGATTGAATCAGCTTAATAACCCTGCCATACTGTAACTTATAAATTAAAGAAATATTTTGGATTTCTCATAAGCTGTTAGTATTCTTCCCTTTCTAAAATGAGCATAGCTGATACATATATCAATAGCTACACCTCTTGGGAATACACATCTACTTTTCCCACTGGATGCCACTGTTTGATAAAATTGAGGCAAACAAAATCCTGGAATAATGTTGAAAATTTATAGCTGAAAGAAACCATTAATTCAAATTAAAACACGGGTTCTTTAGGAAACATTTGAAACATGTTTTATTAAAATGCCTGGAGCACAATTACTGTGGTTTTAGTACGGATTACACAAAATTAAAGATTGCAGAAGGAAATAAAAAAAAAACTTATGGGGCATGATAGAATAATAGAACACATTAGTGATATGTAAAAGCAGAACTTATTTGCTGAATAAATGTTTCAACACCTTACTCATTTTGAGTATGAGTTTGTAGTTTGAAATTCACTGATAAGGGTCTTGCCACTAATATTAAAATATTTCAGAGCTGGAATATCAAGTAGTTTTTTTCTTCTTCTTTGTAATAGAAATAGCTCAGTATGAACAGTTTCAGTTATTTCTGAAAGCCAATGGTCTTATTTTATTGTCACTGGAATCAATCACACTTTCACCACTCACTTTCAGAGGACATCATGAGACCAACATGAGTATTATGAACATATTGACTTAATCTAACTCCTTGAGGAAACATTGTTCAAGGGATTATAAGAGTATTTAAACAATGGTAGATGTTACAGTACAAAATAAGAAACAGCTTCTAAAATATGTACATTCACAAAACACAATACTATCAAACAAGAAAGTATTGTAAGAATATACCAGTAATAGCAGAACATATAAAGAGGCTGCGGAAAAAAAAAAAAAAAAAGAAAGGCTGCAAGTAAAATTAATTCAATTTGAAGAGATTAATTCAAAAGACAAGGTATTATCACAAATTTACAGATAAACATGGGAGGAAAAGATGGTGATATATTGTAAATCTTCCATTGAATCTAGATTACTAGACACAAGCCATTTTTATAGCATTTGAAACTCTGTTGTTGCTTTTCTTAATAATGTGAAATTCTACATGAATTTTGATAGCAAGACATTGGTTTGTTAAAGTATTTCGTATGAATCCTTGACTTTTGTAAGTACACTCCAAAAATGTACCACAGCTAAGTAATTACAGTTATCTTATAAGAGAGATATAATATATTTTTTTTCTGATAACATGAAGTAATCTTTCCCATTACTCTTCAGCATCTTAGACATTGCATATAATTTTCTGACCTGTTTACATCATAATATTCCTAGAATTCTGAAAAAGCATCATACATTTCTCTGAAATACATTCCTAAGACTTGCTTTACCCTAAAATGTAGCAACTGACTCTGCTAAATTTGATGAATTGCTTGAAGGCAAGAATTACAAACCCCTACCTGTTTCAAAGATGTGTGTATGCCAAGTCCAGATTTTATGCAACACTGCTACTCACTGTGTCAAAACTTGTTTTTCCAGATTGCTTTAAATTAAGACTGTACACTAAGCCTTGAAATAATTGTAAAGTTTGGGTAGTGAATAGTGCAATGCACATTTTCTGGTACTTTTCAACAGTGTCTTCTAGCATTCAAAACCAAAAAACTTTCAGTGTGTTGCTTGGAATCAGAGACAGCATGGCTGTCTAGAGCCTTTTTTCAGCAGAAAGAATTCTGGCACAGGACAGTCAGTTTGGTAGGGAAGTTGAACAGTAGAAGATAAGAACTGGCAATGAAAAGGAAAATAAGATGGGGCAAAAAATATGGAAGATATACTCAAAAACAAAAAGGGAAAGATTTGGTAGAAAGTGACAAATAAAAATAAAGAGGAGCAAAGAAAAGAAAAACTGAGAAACAAAATTATGAGCGTTTTATAAAACAGTATTTAAAAAAAATAACAAACATTCTTGCTTGCATTTATTCTGTGGGTGGCTGTGTTGAGGGGATACATCATCTCAGACAGAATTAATGAGTGTGATCTCTATATTTTTAAATTACATATACATTTATGTGTGTCTATCTGTGTATCTATGAGCAAGTGTGTATATGTATATAGATATTATACTCTATATATGGAACACAGTCCCACCTTCTCTACGAAGCAGGGTAGCTCTGATTTGTTTTTTTATTTAGTTAAAATTTAGTGTAACCAAATAAAGAGAAAGAAAAAAAAGAAGAAATAGGAAACTTTGGGCATTGTACCATGTAGAGGAAAAAACAAAAAGGAGTCATACATCCCTTAACATGTGATTGTGAGGTTAGAGTCTTCCAAGCACTTATCTAAAGTACATACAAATAATTAGCTCTGGTCATTTAAAGAAGTGTAAATGGCTCATCAGCTAGAAAGGTAGAACACAGATACTGCTTAGAAGAGATAAGTCAATAGAGAAATACCTTCTGCCCAAACTATGAACCAGTCAGACAAGAGCCAGCCTTGAGTGGCTGAGATAAGCTAAAAGACCCTGCAGGAAACAGGCACAAACCTCAGATGAGAGCTGATATGTGTCAGAGGAGCTTGAAGCAGACTAAGCAAACTCATGTACCTCTGGAACCAGAGTTGCACCCATCTGTATCCCATGTCACAGGTTTCCAGCAGTGTGTGCCAGCACTGAGCTGTTCAAGCTCTTCAGGAGGCATGTAATAAAGACAACAACCTTGGTGAACAAGCCATAGCAGGGCCTGAGCATTATGCTCAGGGCAATCGCTGCTGGTTTCTGCTGCCAAAGCAAGTAATGAGGTACCAGTAAGGGTACAGAAACAGGGGAGAGAAAGAAAGACATTGTGGGCTTAAACAAACGTCATAAAATATTACTGTAGATTAAATACAATGACAGGTAAGAATGGGGTTGAGTTTTCACCTGAAGGTCATTTAAAAAAGCTTCCTTTTGATCTTAAAATCTCAAAAAATTACCAAAAAAAAAAAAAGGTAGGACCTGATTCTGAAAATATATTTGTGAGCAATATCAATTACATGAGTATATGAATAAATGTTCCAAGGCTGGCAGTACTGCAACTGACCAAAGTTAGTGTGCTAATCATCCATGTAACTGTTGAAAAGCACTTCTGTACATCTGAAACGTTTGAGAAAACTCCTTTTATATTACCCTGTTTTCACAGTTCTTAAAAAGACCTGCCTATAAGTCTCTGCAAAAATATCCTTCTATCATGGTTAAAATTAAAATCTATTCCAGGTCTTCAATATGAAAAAGTGGATTTTTATAGAAAGAGTTAGGGACAACATATTTCGAGAGCTTTAAAATAAATTCTACTCTGTGACCTTCATATATTAAGGTTAGTATGATACCCGCCATTACATTGTGGTGATAAAACAGCAGTTCTCTTTCTGAGCAAACATTCTATAAAAACAGCAATATTTTCCAAAATTCCTTTTCCTATCTTAAGCTATCTTGTCTACTCTAGGTATTGTTGTTTAATCTGTCAGTACTCTAAGATATTATACAAGCAGATAAATTAGCTAGAATCCTTACCCCAGAGGAGTTTCATTACACATAACTACAATCATATGAGAGAAGGTAAAACAAAAGAAATAATTAGGAGAGAATAAGGGGAGAGAGGAAGAACGTCAGTTATGAAATCCTTAGTTTTAATGGTGTTTTGCATAGCTTTCTGTATAGATGGACTTCTATCTTTCATGGAGGAATAATCTAATAAAAAAACATGGGAGCTGTGGAACAGATGAGAAAGATCTGAACATGAGGAAGAAAAAAAGAGTATGTAGTCAATAAGTAGGGACAACTGAGGGAAAGACGTGAAACAAAATGTATGTCTTTAAGTTTTGCAAGAGAACCAGTTGCAGTCAGTGGTGAAAGAGAAGATGCATGAGAAGGTGTATGACATGAAAAGTTGGTCTCAGCTCCAGAGCAGGAGACCTTCTTTTCTGCTGGGAGAGGTAGTTTAAAAAACAGAGCAGAGAAAGCAAAATAGAGCAGAGAAAGCAAAACAGCAATCAGAAGAAACCAAATTAACTTGCACTGCTTTTTTTTCTGAATCTCTTTATGTTAATAGAAGTTAGCCTCTCTGACAGTGCTGTTCTCTTTCTTGCAACAAATAGCCCGCAACCCCAAGGTAATTTTATATTAATATAATCTTTTTTTCTTTATTTCTGTCTCTATGTTCACAACTATGTGATGATTCTCCTCGCATAACAAAGCCGTAGACTCAGCCAGCAGGTATTTATACATATGAGTAAGATCCCCCTTGAGCCTTCTTGTCTCCAGGATAAACAGATTCAGTTGTTTCAGCCTCTCCTCATACTACAAGTGATCCAGTCTCTTGATAATAATCATCAAAGATTATTTTATTTGTGACCCTTCATTGGACTCTCTCCAGTATATCTACGTCTTCTATTTTCTGGCAAAATCAGAACTGAGAACTGTACTCCAGAAGTATTTCACAAGTCCTTAACGCAGAGGAAGGGTCACCTCCTTCAGCTTGCAGGCAACACTCCTCCTTATGCAGCCCAGGAGGTTGTTGGCCACAAGGTTAGACAGTAAACCCGGTGCCCACCAGGATCGCCAGGTCTTTTTCTGCAAAGCCCTCACCAGGTACAGCTACTTGACATTTCCTTTTCTTTAAGTTCATAAGATTCTTCACTGCCTATTGAGGTTTCTTTGAATGACAACATAATGTTCTGATCTAACCAACACTCCCACTTTTGTATCTTCCGGAAACCAACTGTGGATGCAGTATATCCCATCATCCATATCATTAATGAAGTGAAAAAGTATTCGTCCATTCTTGACCCCTGGGGCACACCATTAATGACTGCCCTCCAGCTGAACTTTGTGCCACTAATGATAACCCTTTGATCCTGGCCATTCAGCCAGCTTTCGGATCATTTCACTGTCCATTTAACTAGTGTGTAATTCATCAGTTTGTCAATGAAATGTTGTGACATTGTGGAAAATCTAAAGTCAAGTTATACAACATCTACCACTCTCCCCTCATCCACCCTGCTAGTCACATCATCACAGAAGGTGATTATCAGGTTCATTAGGCATGATTTCCCCTCCGTAAATACATGCTGACAACATCCAAGAGCCATCTCCTTCATAGTATCAGAAAGATTTCCAGGATTATTTGCTTCACCACATTCCTGGGGAGTGAGGTGAGACTCATCAGCTCACTACAGGATCACAAGATCCTCCTTAGCATTCTGGAAGATGACAGTGATCATTACTTTCCTCCAAGCCTCAAGAACCTCCTTCATTTGCCATGACCTTTAACAAATAATTGAGTGTCCTTACTGTGTCAGCTCCCTCAGTACTCGTGGTTGTATTGCATTGGTTCCTACAGACTTGCATCTATCCAGGATTTTTTAAAAAATATTTTCTTTAAATGTTGTTTAGCATTTGGCAGGGAGCCATGATTTTTGACAAAGTTATGACTCCAAATATTTCACACTACCCTGTGCTTGCACAGTGTAACTGTGACCAGCCACAATTTCCACTTTACTGAGAAGAATGGCAGAAAAGGACTGCATACCCAGCAGCAGGCACTTTTGCAATATCGTACCCCACACGTTTTCACCTGCCTACAAAGTCGGCAAGTTTCCATTTTTTGAAAGTATCATGTCTGTTTGGTCTCTGAGCAGCCTCTGATTGTCCCTATTACTGCCTTCAGACCAGGAAGTACTCATATCTGAAAATGTAGTTATATATACACACATATGTATAAAGGTGTACACCATTGCTGTGATTTAAGCAACTAAGTATTGTGTAGCCACTCACTCTGTTACTCCCTGCCCAGTAGGGAGGAGAATCAGAAAAAAAGGTAAAACTCTTGGGTTGAAATAAGAACAATGTAATAATTGAAAAAACAAATTTTTGTTGTTGATGTTGTTAATAATAATAATAATAATGAAAAGAATATAGGGAGAGGAATTAACCTCAAGAAAAAACAAGTGATGTTTTTAAGTGATAACACTATACAATTTCTCACCATCCACTGACCAAAGTGCAGCCCATCCCTGAACTGTGATCAGCAGCTCTCCCTGGCCAGCTCTCCTCAGTTTATAAAACAGGCATGACATTCTGTGGCATAGAATATCCCTTGCCCAGTTTGGGTCACCTGTCCTGGCAATGCTCACTCCTGGCTTCTCATGCACCTGCTCCCTGGCAGAGCATGGGATACTGAAAAAACCTTGACTTAGGGTAGGCTTAGCAACAAACTGAAAAACAAACTACTTAGCAACAAACAAAACATCAGTGGGTTATCAACATTATTCTCATACTAAATCCCAAACACAGCACTGTACCAGCTACTGAGAAGAAAATTAACTCTATCCCAGCTGAAGCCAGGACAACCATACACCTGTATGCACACTATGTCAGCCAAACTTCTGAGAGATTGAAAGGAGGAATTCTCTTAGCTGGAAAAAGTCACAGTGTCATAAACAGATTCAGAAGTGAATGACAGCATGTATCTAGGGGCTATGTGCTGAAGGGAGCACAAGCTCACTGTGCTGAAATGCTCTCTCTCAACCCTAACAAAGAGGGACAGACACTGTTCAAGACTTATGTCATCACTTCTGATGGTGTAGGATGAAAAGCAGATGGTCTCTGATAAAACTGACCTAGGCAACCAAAGACTCTCTTTGTCAATAATGATTAGTTGGTTGTATCCAAATCAAATATTTGCCTTATTTTTTTTTTTTTTTAAATTGAGCTTTGAAAAAAAAACCCACAACCAGCAAAGAAAAAAACAAACAAAACAAAGCTTGGAAGTAACGATAAGTCTTCCAAATAGAAAGAAGTTTCAACTAAATCTCTGATATGGTTAGAGGGCACTAACCATCCAAAACACAATTTTCAAGGGAGCTGCAAGCATGCTATCAGTTTGACAGTCATCATAAATTAAAAGTATTTATAAGCACATTCCTGCATGTTTTTGAAAAATACAACACTATTTGTGGTTCCCAAAGGATTTCTTCACTGTATTTCAACAAATACTGACATTTAGAAAGCTCTTTTTGTAAAGTTTACTCTATTATAAACCACATACTGTGATTTCAAACATGTTTTTGCATTAGATAGATTTATCATTGCAGCTATTTAGTTTTTCTGTAAATCAGACCCACAAAATATAGCAAGATCTGAAGTGTATGCTTTACATTTATATGGTAGCAATGGTGTGCAAGAAGCCCGTGCTGTGTCAATGAGAGATAATACCCCCACACACTGCGCAGAAAGATGAATCTCCTGAAGTTCGAGCTATTAGGGTTACATGGGACAGCAACTATGATGTTATGGAATATTAACAAGTTAAAACGGCAGCAGGACATTTGATCCTCCAAAAGGGGGAGACTTAAACATAAGAAGTAGGGAAAAAACTACAAGAGAAGCAGGGGATGTGCCCTTTGCTTCCCATATGGCAGACAACAGGTCTTACACCTCAGAGTAATATGTAACTTGCAAAATACTCTTATTTGTTCTTTCATTTGTCCAGTACAAGAACTTCTAACTTGGACAAGTTGCAGTCACATGCTCTATCCATCTAAAACCTAGTACTTTAATGGAAAATGTCACTACTTGATTTCCAAAAGAAAACATTTACCAAAAAAATAATCACATTTATAACCTAATATTTTTTAAGTCTTACTACTACTAGCAGCAAGTTTTTCTCCCCTTCTCAGATATTAAAATCACATGTCTCCTGCTGGACTGATTGTTGGTCCAAATTCATCTGAATAATGAACAGGGATGGATGATTAATCATTGTCTCTTGGACTGACTACTGCTTTCCTGTTTTTCAAAGAATTTTTCAAATGGATAATGGAAAGAACTACTGACATGGGCAAAAGAGCATAAGAAATGGGAAGACACAGGAAATTTGAGGTCTAATAGAAACCTGCAGCTTAAGTTCTCTTCTGACCTTGCATACCTTAGGAGGACTTTTTTGTCTTCTCATGACTTGTCTAAGATATGCCAAGAGAATCAGCTTCAGGGTTTATGACTGTAAAAGGAGGCCCAATGACTCACATGATTAACCCTGTGGCATCTAAAGCATAGTTAGTGGAATCCATCCATGAAAGAGTCTTCTGTGTTACTTGTGATACAGTGGAAATGCAGTTTTCTCATCAACTGTGATCTGCAGATTTGCAGGAAAGTCATTACTTACAGTCACAGGCATTCTGTGACGATGGTAAAAAAAACAATCAACCTCATATTCACACAGAGCTTTAATCCCAGCTTTTAAAAAACAGTGCAAAAAATGTGGGAAAAAAAGGTAATTCAGTAAGGAATAGAATATGACACTAATTGCAATTTTACTAATAAATGATTGATGGTGGTTAACACTTTTGGATAAAGATGTCCAAATTCTACCTAGATTTTGACTAAAAGAATTTCTTAAATCAAGGTTACTGACTAATCTTTGCTGACATGATGGCTTTGTCTTCATTTTAGGTTCCCAGGATATGGGGGGTTATGTGTCCCAAGGGTTTGCTTTCCCCCATGTTGTTTAGGTCCTGAGTCTGTCTGCTGTTATTCCTGCAACATCACACTTTTCTGAGTGTTAACACTTTCTAGCCCTTCATCTGATTTCCCTGAGCTTATGATGTTTTTTTGAGAGGAAAAAAACCAAAACAAACCCCAAACCATTTACGAGTATTTGCTAGGGAAAAATGAAGTCAGCTTCAATGTGGAGATTTGGAATGTCTTGAACAGTGGAAACTCTTACTTATGATATTCCCTTTGAGCCACTCACCTGTGTTGGACACTGCATGTTGAGGTATGATTTTACATGCCATGCAGAAAAGCATGGACTTTAAACTCCTTTAATCTCCTTTTTTTCTCCTTTATTAACTAAAAACTGGACTTCTGAGCTGCAGCTAAAAAGAGGTTTTGGGGACAAGAAAGGAAAAAAATGACAACATTGTTTGCTAGCCTTGTCTGCTAATATCCTTGAAAAAGGATATCATCCTGAAAGAAGAAAGCCCTTCTGATATAAAGCCTTTATTCCTTCTCTACAATCAACACCCTAGCAATTAGTCAGTCATATCAACTCAGAAATGCAATTCAAACAATACATTTCCATAGATCACAAAAGCTCATTACTTATTCTAAGAGGTTTACATACAAAAAGGGTGAATACGACTATCATATTTTTTTAAAACTGTTCAGCAACATTCAAGACAGAGAAGTATCTACTCATTCAGTCCTGACTCATCTTGGTCTCACTCCAGTAAGAATTTTTAATCTGGCCAGAGGAGAAATATTAGCCAAACACATGACTATTTTTCTGTCATGAAGATGTAGGAAATACTCTCCTTACCTGCCTTTACAGCCTCCATGAACTGATATGATTGATAAGTGTACACTCAGTAAACTGGATTTCCGAACAGCTACAGGATGTCTTTAAAAGCTCTGACCCAAGGGCAGAAATGTGTCATTTAAATTGTCATAGTGAATAATAGTTATCAAATTAATCAAAAACCCAGAACAAAAAAACAACAGAATAAAAATAATTTATGAGCATTTTCTATTAAAATTTTTCAGGTCTCCCAATATATTTTGCAAGAAGATGCTCTCTTTTGTCAGACTGATGAAAAAGCAACTAAAAAATTCCACTAAACCTTTAGCTGATGACAGTAGACCTCTTTGAAAAATGTTATTTTCAAAGATTATCAAATCAATATATACATCAATAACTGCTTATACTCATAATATTGCAGTTTTCCTGTGTATTTTTAACTGAAAAAGTTGAGCGTGAGAAGGCTTTTATTTTAATTCTGGAATATGAGTGATGCACTAAGAAGACTTATCTCTTAGTAGCAGTTTTTAAATCAAAGTATCAACACAAATGTGATTGTGATACCCTACACCCAAGCCTTATTTTTTAATGCTTACAATGAATTCTTCATTCAGTATATGATTGCTTAGTAAAAGCTGAAGTACAGTTAGCCCAATTTTAATAGCTAGGTGTTCGACTGGAGTAAATAATTGATTTTGATGACATTATTGATACGCATTAGTTCACTTTGGATTTCTGGACAAATAATTTAGATCTCATTGTAATCTTAAAAATGTATTCGAAAAAGCTTATTTACACACTCAGGAAGGGGAGGGTTGGACAAAGGAGTTAATCTCAGTTAACTGTGGGCATAAGCCTAATCATTCTGTAGATTCTCTAGAATGCTAGGAGTAGAGTAAACTCCTTAGGAAGCATCTGTTTTTCTTCACGGATTATACATAAAGTCCATGTAAAATGTCATAATGAAAAATGTCATAAGTATCTTCGTTAGATACTTAAATTTAAGTTATATACTTTATTCACATCATAGAAACTAATGGCTGAGGGAATAGTACACTTTGATGCTGTCACTCAGTCTTCCATATGGATATTTACTGAATGTTTATAAGTACAAGTACTCATCACTGGACCTGTGACTTCATTCTCTATATGTGCTCACATTGTAGTTTGAACTCTGAAATAAAGGTTGTTCATTGTAGAAATAATTCACTCAAAGTAAAGTGAATGAAGCAATAAAATAATTTTTTGATAGTGTAAAAAGAGCTCTGACATTGGGAATAAACCATGTAAGATATGCAAAAAAATAAAAGGCATTAATAATGGAAGAGACCTGTTATGTCATTTAGATACTCTTTTCTGAATTAAATAATGTTCCCAGAGGTTGGAACTGTATGTAGTTTTAAATATCTTATGTATACATTGTAGCAATTAATAATCCAAACATTGGAATACTATTAGTATTTTGGGAAGATCTTCTCTGTTAATATCATATACCATCATTATCCCAAACAGAATTTACAGATCTGAAACTGGAAAAAAAAGTCTTCTTTCTTTTCAAGGTTTTTTTTTTTTGTCACTGAGGACCAGACACACATTGTAATTCCTCTGAATGTCATTAAATTGCCCACACATAGTCATTGGAATGACCTAGGGAACGCGCTTCATCTACATTCCATAGTCATGTAAAATTTTAATTACTTTGCTCCTCTTAATATATTTTTATTACATTCATAAGGATCAAAAAGCATCCTCTGTTGGCTAATACAGCACCTGATTCTGTTGTACTTCTCTCTTAATGTAGCCTTGTGAATAGGGTAACTGGCAGGGTTATGAAAGGGTATGAGTTCAATTCCTGTAGAGGATTTGCTTTCATTAAAATTTCTCTTATTAACATCTATCTTCTTCTTACTGGGATGTGACTAAATTAATTTTTAATTTTAAATTATTTTTCTCATATTTCTAATTGGTGTATCCAGAAGCCTGAGAGCATGAAAACAAGAAGGATAACATTAGAATAGCAAAAGAGATATCTAGACAAATTTTTCTATTTTTATACAAAAGACAGTCTTATTATTTTGAAAAAGAGACCTTTACATTCTGACTTAAACTTCTAAAGGGAGATTTTAATTTGATCTGCAGTTTGAGCTGAACAAGATTCGGGTTCTGTCTTATGATTAAGAACGGTATTAAGAATGGCAAATACAGCAGCTGCAAAGAAATAACTTTTTTGTTTAAGACAGAGCATGCCTTGTACTGGATGAACAGACATCAGCATTTTTCTGTGAGCTCAAAATGAAACGTAGGAAAGGATTACTTTAAGCCATTCTGAGTAAGTTCTGGATGATCAAGGTCAGTCATGATTATCTGGTGGGTTTGATTATGATTATTCTTTTCTGTTAGGCCTAGCTATTATTGGTTTCAATACTCCTTCTTCCAGGCCAAGAGTTAAAGTCTCTGAAAGATCTCCTGGGTGTGTAAGCAGAAGCATTTACCTAGTACCACAAATGTAGATCTTGTGGTTGCATTGTCATCTCACACACAAGGCATAGTATCATCATCTCTCAAGCAAAATATAGTTCAAATTGCTTCACCTCAAAAAAGATATTCTGGAATCAAAAAGATTCATAAAAAAAGGTGACAACACTTAATGGAATTACTTTCATTTACTTAGTTAAAATACAGTCAAACTGCAGAACTCCTTACCACACGAACCTAAAAAAATTATATAGACTCAAAGAAAAAATGAACACATTATTAGACGGCAAAGTCACAAATACTTACCAAACTTATAGGAACTTACAGAACCTAGGGATCCAGCTATATGTGAGTCAAGGTTTTTGGTATTTTGATATAATTTTGATATGGTCCAGCTGCATAACCTTGACTTAAACTTCCATGTAAATTGCCAACTTGTGAAAAAGGACTGTGAGAAAGTATATAGAATAGAGCTATGCAAGATGAGAGAGTTAAGACTGCTGATACAGGGATAGTTAGCAGTATAGGGGTAGGACAGGAAAAACACTGACAGGAAAATATATAAAATCCTGAGAAAAAAACAGTGAGTCAGAAGACAGCAGCTCATCAGTGATGAGTATCAGCCCATCCAAAGAAGCATTGAAGACCGACCTGCCTGACCTGTCTGATAACTGACAAGAATGCAAGGACCTTCCAACTACTTTGTAGGAGGTGGTGAACATATTGATGATTAGCTAAGTAACTCCTTTGTCCTAAATATCTATCATGTGTCTAAAGAAACGTGTGTCTAAAGAAACTTTGTGGAATTCCTGCAAGAAGCAAAGGTGCCCAAAAAAAGTGATCAAGAGAGGGACAGCAACAGTATCTTTTGAAAGCTGCAATTTGTAGGGAAATATATCTTATTTGAACCTTCAGATATTGACTTTCCTTATGTGCTCATTAATTCATAGCAAATGATGTCTTAATACAAAAAAGGAAAAGAAATAAACAAAACACTTCTATTTAATTTTAAATTTCACTTATCTAGACCATTATAGGACTTGTTTCATGTCCATCTCAGTTGTAATAGAAAATTTCCCCAGATTTGTAATTCACATAATTAGTCTTGTTTCAATCCTGATAAATGCTGTGAGTTCAGAATCTGACTTGTTCCAATACTTATTAATGATAATTTTCACCTCATTGCTTACAATAAGATGCACTTATTTTGCAGTTACAAATAGAGTTTGGAAAAGCAATGACTATGAAATGATGTGAACCTTAACTCTGTAATTTCATAGCCTGTCTTTATCTTGATGACAGAAACTACTCTTATAAGTAAAATAGTGATCTTTGAACTTTTCTTATCTGAAGGTATTATTTTTTTTTTCTGTTTTGGATCTAGCAGCTGCTTTTGATGGTCACATACAGAATTACAAAATTCTTCTAGAAACATAGCAAATACCTTTTTTCAGAGAAGTCCCATTGCATGTTTAGATCAATATTCATTAAATTGTTTTGAGATTTTTTTCTACTTAGATGTTGCAACTGGAAGATATTCTAAAAAGAAGCAGTTTTCACTGTCATATATGTATTGTACTTTAGATATATCTGCAATTTTGATAACAGAGCAATATTTTAGCCTGAGATATTGACAAGTTTATATATTAACATTTTCTCTTTATGTGTAGTTTTATACTGACACAGTTATCAGAACATCTTCACAAGTATATATGTTAACTAAATATGAGGATTGAAGGGTGATTGTTACTCTATTATCTATTGCCTCTTTTTTAAAATAGCAGTACATAAACTCATTATACAAACAAGTATTGGCTGCTCAACTGAATCATGTTCAATCCTTAGAGTTAGTTCAAAGAGATTTCTGAAAGGTTAGATGAGTTTATGTATATGTGTTTTAACCTTGATGAACTACGAACCATTCCAGAATGTTAGACATATTAACACAATTATTGATTCTGATTATCACTAATGGTTTTGTAATGGTTACTCAGAGACTCACTTTGGCCTCCAAGACAGCAATGCATATCAACCCCTAATTCACTATTCTCAATCAAAGTTACATTACTTCAGGACAGGATGTTCCACCATATCCAGCAGTAAATCACAAAGTTTAAACTATTTTCTGGTCCCAGGATTCCCTGCCAGTCAAAGGAACACTTGAGGCTCACTAGTGAGTTTGGTATGAAGACAGTACTGACTTATATTAGATTCTCAAATGTTGCTAAGATTTCCAAGTAGAGATGTGTGAGGTAAATTCTGTTTTTCTTAGCAGAAAGAAAAATTTTTCTTTCCAAACACAGCATTTTATTTTCCATATAAAATATGTAGAGTTTCAATTAACCACGGTTGTAACTTTAGGCTTTATCTCTTCAATAGTCTAAACAATTGAAAATTCATCAACTCTCCTTGGAGAGTTTTTCCGGTTTCAAACGGGATAGAGTTAATTTTCTTCTTAATAGCTGGTACAGCATTGTGTTTTGGATTTAGTGTGAGAATAGTGTTGATAACACGCAGATATTTTGGTTATTGCTGAGTAGTGCTGACTCTAAGTCAAAGACTGTTCAGCTTCCCATGCTCTGCCAGTGAGGAGCTGCACAAGAAGTTGTGAGGGAACATTGCCAGGACAGCTGACCCAAACTGACCAAAGGGATGTTCCATACCATGGAGTGTCATGCCCAGTAAATAAACTGAGGGGAAGTTTTCTGGAAGGAGCCAGTTACCACCTGGGGACAGGCCAGGCATCTGCTGGTGGATGGAAAGCAACTGTACTGTGCATCATTTGTTTTTTCTTGGGATTTTATTCTTCTCTCTCTGCTCTTTGTTTTTCTTAAAATAATAATAATAATAGTTATTATTAACTTTATTTCAATTAAACTGTTCTTATCTCAACCCATTGCTGATGTTCGTTGCAGTAGGGGTCTTGTGCAGATATGCACAAGACTTTATCATACCAGCTTCTCAGCAATTGGATTTTGTCTCTTCAGTCTGCTGTTTTCTGGTAAGTAGTTCTTTATTCTCACCTGCAGACACTCATTAATCTATTCTATACATTCAAAATTACAGAGAAGCTTTAATGACCTTTGAAGAACACAGTTCTGTGTAAAAATAACAGGGAAAAGTAAGCCCTTTTCTTCCTACTCTCTGATTATTATAAAATTTCTGGCCTCTCCAATGAAGATCTACCAATGGGTATCAACATTTTTTTAGTTATATCTCAGTAGGAAACAGTTTATCCATTCATGCAAAAGAATTCATTCAAGACTTAAGAAAACATTTTAGTCCTCCCTGTGAGGACATGGAAACTTTTCAAGGTGTTATTTTTCTTTTCTATTATCACCTACTGAGGCCTAGAAATAGGCCTCAATATTTCTGTAGCTAGTGCTCTCACCTTGGGTATGGATGATCCACTTGTGATTCTGTTCTATCTGATCCTGATCAGAGATTTTAGTATTAATCTTTAGGATTCTAGGTATGTATCATCTCTCAGATCATTAATGTCTGTCATGTCAAAACAGTCGAATTTTCTCCAAACAAATGTTTGATGATTTAGGAAAAGTGATCAAGTAATTTAATCATCATCTTGGAAGGATCACGTTAATGTTACCAATATTGTAGTGAGTGGGCTGCTGACAATATAAACATTAGTATAAAATCATCCTTTCCAAATATACCTCATACCTTTTCATATTTTGCCCAGTTTATGAGCACAGGGATTAACATTGCTATAATTAATAATATCAATATTACTACTAATTATTTACAAATTATTCACTGTATTCTGAATTCCCTTAAAGAATCCTGAGATGAAAAAGGTTACAAACTTAATTCTGTCTATTTTGGAGCTATAGAAGTAAAAAGAAGTATCAAGAAGGTCTAGAAGGCAGGAAAATAAGATTGTAGAATTGCTGATAATAGACTTCTGATGAAGGTCTGAGTTTCATGTGTGAGTTGCAACACAAAGGTTGATGATCTGAGAAATGAAGAGGTATGGGTCAAACCACATATATATTCAGCAAAGATCCTGAGGCCACACAGAATAGAAAATGATATAGCACTGAGATTTACATTACATGATTATGGTGTGTGAGATTAAGGATTACATGAAAAGCAATTCTACCTATTGATGTAGCTGTAAACACAGAATAACTGCTAACTAAGATAATGACATTTGAGACATTTTTCCTACATAAATATTGTACACATTTAGAGATAACTTTTAATTTTAAGTCAAACATTACAATACAGTATCTGAGAAAATTACACTTTTAGAATGCAATACCACAATTTTCTGTGGTTTTCAGCCTACCATATCAGAAAAGTCAATAAAAGTCGAACTTCTTTTGCCTTACTAGCACCAGATTATTTCTACAGTGCTGAAATGTCTGGCCACAATGCTGCCGGGGTCGAGCAAGCTTGGACAGTGGCAGTGAGGGTCTCAGGACGTAGGTTTGTTTAGAGTGACCTTCTCTTAGTTGGATTGCCTTACAGGGCTACATGTCTGATGTAATACCACAGATTTTAACTTGGCTATGCTAAAATCTTTTTTGTTTTGTTTTGCTTCTACTTTGTAACTTTTACTGTTAACACCTTTTAAAAAATCCTTTCTGTTGCTCTTCATGGGGCAACTAAACTCTAATCAAGCATTAACCATACAAATTTTCTTCCTACAATGGTTAGCTGCATCTCTGTAGTCTTCCTACATTGCCTGTCCTTGCTTCCAATGTCCATACACTTTCATTTTTCATCTAAGCTCAAGATCCTTGCTCAGCCAAGCTGGGCTTCAGTTCCTCTTGCCTGACCTCTGACGCTTTGGTGTGCTCCTGCACTCAAAACAGACGACTCTTAAGTGACCAACATTCATGTACCTCAATACCTTCAAAGGTAGATTCCTAGGGACCTTACTAACTAGCTTTTTCAGTTGACCAAAGTCTGCTCTGTCCATATGTAGGGTCAAAGTTTTGCTACCAGCTTTTCTTTTCTCACCAATGATTTGAAACTCAGCTAATTCATGGCCATTGTGACAGAGACAGTAACCAAACTTAGCCCAGAAGTCCATCTCTGTTTGCAAACAACAGATCTAGGAGGACATCCTTCCTAATTGTCTCCCTTAGTACCTGCACCAAAAAGTTATTTTAAATGTGTTTCAGGAATTTCCTGGACCTGTTTGTGTCTGCTGTATTATACTCCCAGTTAACATCTGCAACACTAAAATCACCCATAAGGGCAAGGGCTGGGTAGATTTTATTTGCTTTCACCTTCATCCTTAGACAGAGTCTCTCAGCTGTCATCATCAATTGCAAGCACCATACAATCCAACCCCTCCCTTACATACAGCACCAGCCCTCTGCCTTTTCTGCCTTCCCTGTCTCTCCTGAAGAGCCTGTAACTGCCCATCATAGCACATCAGTAACAGGACTCATCCCACTGGTTTCACTTATGTCAATGATATCATAGCTCTGAGAGTGGGTCAAAGCTTCTAGTTCTTCCTGTTTATTATTTTTATTTATAATATCCAATGTAGAAGACTGTAGTATAATATATAACATATATTACTGTACATAAAATACATTAAGAAACTAATGTATTTTATATAGTAATTTCTTTTATAAAATTGTATAATTTTTATATTAATATAAAATATATTTAAATCAAGGAAATTATTCAAGTAATTTTTTTAAATAATATATTAATACATTAATATAATTCCCCCCCATCACAGGGGGTTTGTAAATAGATGATCCTTACTGTCCTTTCTAACCCAAACCATTCTATGATTCTATGATTAATAATAATAATTATTGATTGATATAATGTATTATTTATTATTGTATATAATATTCAACAGAATACTATATATTATTATATTTTTTTATATTATAAGTTCTTTCTGAAATCACAATGCTTTAAGCTTTGTACTTTTAGAATACCTCAAATATTTCTGAAACCTGAAGTTTAACACATACTTAGGGACTTTTCCATGGAACACAACCAGTGCTACTCATCACATTAGAGTAAACTGTTTGTTTCAAATCCTGCATGGCTGTGGTTTTTCAGGGAACAAGACACTGATTGCTGGTTGAAAATCACTCCAAAAAAAAAAGGTTTGTTTTGTTGCCATCTTGTGACAGTGAAAATCGTATACTTCAAAATAAATTTTTGTGAATATTGTTCTTTTTAATGAAAATGCTTATTTTTTAATTTTAAAGGAATTTATAAATAGATCTCCTTATCAATGTAGCCTACCCATAGCACATTATGTAGATGTCCCCCCTTTTAGTCATTAAAACTGACTGTGATAAGTGATTCTCTCTGACAGTAGAGATTTTAAAAAATAATGCAAAGTAGATTTGATCATTTACTGACACCATCAGTAATATCCTACTCTTTAAGCTAAGCAGAAGTTTCTGGTATGTAATCCAAAGTGTACCTTATAAATATTTTTTTCACTCTTAATCAGGAGTTGATTGGGGCTGTGTGAAGGTCCATATACTCACTGATGGATGAGTAGCTGTACTGAAGTAACTTTGTACTGAAGCAACTTTGAAATGGCATTCTCAGGGGTAGTAGGAATGATAGACTGTTTTAGTGACCCTTACTCATTTCATAGTATTTCTCTTTTTCAATCCTGTCTCATACTATAGTCAACAAAGTGGTGGTGATACTGTATTTATATGCCAACTCACTTCAGTGAAAGTAGTGAATCTTTATCTGAATAGGCAAGCAAAAACTGAAACAGCTCTTAGGTATAAACCCTGTCTTCTGTAGTGCTTTAATAAAAAGACTGTGGTAAAAAAAGAACACTGATAGTAGCAATAAAAATATTATACAAATATAAAAAAATAGACTGAAGATGAGAGGAAATAAAGTAAAATATAAGCAAAAAAACTGACAGAAAAAGTGGAGAAGAGTGTAAAGGGACAAATTATAAGGTACCTATGTAAGACAATCCCATAAATGATAATACACTTTGTAAGGACAAAGATATTTTTTACAATGAAAGAATTCAATGAGTAAAACAAAATAAAATACATAAGGTCTTCTTGAATTAATAATAAATATTTCCCTGCAGCATTTACTGTACTGTTATATATGCAATTTGTACATTGCAAATGTATACTTTGTATACTAAGTTCTATAGTTTAATCATTTGTTAGGGAAAATCCAGATTTCATAACTGAGCACTTCAGTACTAAATTCATACCATCAAGTCTATGTGAGCCAGGGGCACCCAACATACTTTATGGATATTTTACTTTAGTCGGAACTCTAAAAGTGGTTTGCTCATCTTACATGAAACTGTTTAAGACTAAAATGCATAGAGAAGAACTGGACACAAATCCTCTCTTCTTCTTCCTGTATAACCCATTTTTCCGTATTAAAGAGCATGAGGCTGACACTTGCCTTTGGTGAGCCTGACATTCTCATCAGCACACTTAACCAATTATGGAATGAAAGATGGAGTTTCCTATTCCTGCCCCACAGCTATTTTATTACCTCTTTTAGGAATAAGGTTCTTTATTCTCCAAATACAGCAGAGGGAAATCAGTTAGAACTCAAACAAGTTAAATACCTTCTCTAACAATGAAGTATTATTTATGTATATAAAAAAATTATGTACTCCTGTTACCTCATTACTTAATTATTTATAATCAGGCATCTTAAATTTGTCATGAAGATACGATACTGTAATAAGGGTGAACATAGAAATGAATATAACTTGAATCTGAAAATTCAAGTGGCTAAAAACACCATCAAAAAGTAAAAACTTTGTATAAAAGTTTCTTGTTGAAATTGCTATGAAACTGTGTATTGTGAGGAGCAGGTCACACAGATCAATATCTGAAATCAAAAATGTCTGAAATAGCTAGAAGTCAACTTTTGTAGACTGCTTTCATGTCACAGTCAACAGGAAAATATGCAGTTCTTCAATATTATACTAAAAAAAAAGAGGTAGACAAATGTGTGTTGCCACAGTTATGAGAAAGAGTATCTTCATCCTTCGATTCAATGGAAATACAAAATATCCAGACTGGAAAGAGAAAGCAGAACACTATATAATCTCCTGTCCAGTCTCTCAACAAAGGCATCTCTCAGTCATCTCCTAGTGGTCATAATGTCAATTCAGACAATTAAACTAATTGCAAAAAGTTAAGACTCTCGAGCCAGGTGATTCACAAAGCGGCTGAACTCTCACAAGATAATGGTAGAATTTACTGAAAGTCTACTCCCTTATCTGTGTGTTGCACTTATAAAATAAACACTTTTTGTCTCCTATCTGAAATAATAATAAAAAAATTTTGTTGTTCCACTCTTGCCATTATCAGCTGTCCTGCCCTTTTTAAGAACCACAAATACTTTTAATGATACAGTTTTTCACTTTTTTCTCCTAGCAGCACAAATTCACTGCTGTTGCATTCTGAATTTTCTATATCACAAAGCTCATCAGAAAGGCACTGAGTATAATTGTTAGACTGGTGACTTTTTCCTGTGGGTATTCAAGTAGGTAGAATCAATTTTTATCAGCATGTCCTAACTCTGCTACTTTATTAAACAATCAGAAAGAAGGGAACTCTTTCTGTTTACCCTGCTCTCTCATGTGTTGGGAGAGACCTGGCAGCCGTGTTAGAGGCATGGGTGATCCCAGACTTGCATGTGGTCTGGAGGCAGCATGACCTATGCTTCCTGTGGAGCAGAAAGCCCAGTATGTCACATTACAACAAATAGAAGCACATGACTAGCTCAGATTTTCCTCAGAACATCAAGCACCACTTATATTCTGTGTTGCTGCTGCGGAAAAATTTTTGACTAGGATATCTACAGGGAAAGGGCAGATTTAATGCAGAATCTTATGAAGCACTCCTTTCAGGTATAGTTAATCATCACAGAGCAGCTTGCTCTTACCCAGCCTTTAAAAGCTTGGTTGAAGACCTATAACAAAACAGTGTGCCTTCTGTGGGATTCACTGCACAAGAGGCTTGCTGTTGTAGCAAAGGGCAAAGCCAGGTGAAATTAAAGATGCACTACACTAGACATCAAGCGGTACTGAAGGCAGTAAAGCACAATTCCTTCCAGGAACAACTTGTCCTAAACAAACCAGACATACATAAGTTAAACCTGTAGACACCAGCAAAGAAGTTTCCTACAGCAAAGAAAAAACACTCCCAACAAATAAACCAGAAGAAAATAAAAGCCATTTGTATTTTTTGGAAATGGGAGTACATCTGTTTTCAATCAAACAACGCTTCCTTCCTACCCAGACAAGACATACACCACCATAAAAGATTACATGCTTTTATAATAAGGCAAGGGAAAATTGCCAGAAGACCTAAATCCTCTGTAAGTTGAAGTCAGGGAAAGATATGATCAAGGATGATGCTACACTTTTAACCAAATCTTCAGAAAAACATCTCTTAAAAGATGAATGAGTATTCAAGGCAGAACTGAAACTATTTAACATCAATAACCATTTTAATAGGAATTTTAACTGAATAGTGTCCAGTTTTTTGATACAATTTTCCAGAAGACTGATGCAAATCTCAAAGAATTGAAAAGGAACTCTTTAGAAGTCTATCTTGCTTTACATAGTGCATGAGAGTAGACCAATAAACCCAGTTATATTTCAAATGAAATATAAAACAGAAAATAAGATGACATCCTCCAAAGACAATGTTCACAATGAGGAAATTATTGTGTTTGTATACTTGAGCAGATAAGTACATTCAAGGGTATAATATCAGCTTGATACTTGCTTACATACGTATTAATAGGAGCGAGGGGCACATGTCACAGAGAGAATACCTGTAATTGTCTAAATTGTGTAATGCTAGGTTTACGGATTTCTGTATAATGAAAAATTTCAATCCATTAAGAACTCAGTTGGGAGTAACAAAAACACCAAAAAATAAAAAGGGGTGCAAGGGGTTACACAGAATTTAATTTATTGTCAAGGTTAAAATATTTATTCAGTATAGTATCATTTCAAATGACATCACAAACATCGAGGATCTTTATTTACTTCCTGTTCAGCATTAAGTGTAGACTCCTGCAGAATATTTTCATGATAATGATAAATTGCTTAAAAAATCAACGTCTAGGTACAAATAACATTAGACTCCTCTTTGCCGTATCTAATGCCAAGATTAAAACAGAAGCAATGTCATGGGTCAAACTTGTTGCTGTAGACCTTTATCAATGCAAAATATTGACTTCAATTTTATTTACTGACAGGAAAATACATTTTGTCTATACATGGAAACAAGTATCAATAAACTATTTGTCTTAATTATTACTACTCATAATACACCTTCTTTTTTAATATACTTTCAAGACAAGTTTCCAAGTATTAGGATTAGCAAGAGACTTATCACTCATGAGGTTTCCTCCCCTCCCATCCCCTTCCCTGCCCTCCTCTCCTCTTCCTTTCCCTACCATTTTCTGATTTCTCTATGCTTTTTCCTCAAAAGTAAAAATTAAATAGCCTTCTTGTATACAAAATAATTCCAGCTAGTCCCCAAAGATAATCAAGATGATTTTTATCAGAAATGTTTTCATGATCTGAATGATCCTTCAGCCATTCAAACCACCAGGTTTATGTACAAGATAATGTATCATGAGTTAGTATAAATAAACCCCTTAATCAAAAGCTTCAATCAATACTTTGCAGATTGAAAAAACACATTCTAGTCCTGAGACTGTGAAAGAAACATCAGGATAAACCTGAACCAAAGTAGTCTTGTACAGAAAGTGATACATAGGCAAAAAAAAAAAAAAAAAAAAAGAATAATGCGTTTTACAGAATAAAGCTTAAGTCAAGACAATCAAAGATTCTGAGAGTTAGGGAAGGAAAGGCCACTTAAGATCTATTGACAATTGCCAGTGAAGGCAAACAACATACAGGAAGGGTTTGCCAAAGGAATAAATGCGGATGACAGAAGTGGAGAGGAGACTGAGTTAATGAGGTTGTGTGACCTGTGAAGTGAATGAAGGAGCATGCACTAGACTGTGCAGATTAACACTGCTCAGGAAAAAAAGGAAGTTCAAAGTAATGTAATTCGAGGTATTCATTAACATATATTCAAGATGTCTATAGTGATGCAACCAGAAAAGGCTGTAGCTGAAGAAGATATCTGATACAGCCCAAAGGAAAAAGTTAATCAACCAAGGTGGCTTTCAAATTAAGGATGAGTAATGGGTTGAAACACTAATATTGTGGGCATTCAATGCACTCAGACAATCATGAACCAGAAATCATTTAAAATTTTCCTAAACAAGGAATAAATTTGGAAATACTAATGTAATTTTTAGGCAGTTTACTTAGGAGATCCTGTTTGAGATTTTAAAAGCTGTTAAAGACCATTGATTTCATTAAGGAAAAGAAAATAAAATTATCTATTTTACCAGTATCACTTGAAATTCTAATAGCAATTTTGTGCCAAAACCCATGGAATTTGGGAGACATAAAAATTAAATTTTGATTGGTCTTGACAACCAGATACACCACTTTAACAACAAGGCAATGGCTATGTGCACATCTGCTGTGCTTAGGCAATTCAGTCCCCAGATGTCCACAAATCCATTAGTTACTCATCTGCATAGACTAGAAGTGGACTGCTGTATGATGGAGTGCCCTGAGAGGAGGCTGAAGTGCCACCTGCCTTTACAATGAAGCAATGGTTTAAGCAGTGCAGAAGCTCTGCAGGTGGGAATTTTGGGCTGACTTGAAGACTCACTCAGGCAGCACCTGCAGTGCCAAGACTAAATCATATCATTTAATGTGTTGATTTAAATCCTGAAAAAGATGTTGGACTTTCTGAGGACTCCAAAGAAGGTTACTACTGCAGAGTTGACAAAATCCTACACAGGTAAGACCTTTATAAGTAGAAAATATTCTTCTAGAAGCAGACAAAGCCAAGACAAGTTTCTGTATATAATTTCAATAGTTAGCAGTGTTGTGTTTGGTTTAAGATAACCGCAATGGGACAGACTGTGCCTGACCTGCAGTGCTGTATAGGAGCATTAAACCAGCTGGTTAGAGAACCTGGGAACTGAGCTGAACAGCAGTGTAGAGAATCTCACCCAATCCAGATGAAGGCATCATTTGAAGGACCTTTGTAAGAGAAACTTCTTTCACCTTCTAGACAGTAACTGAACATTTACCTCAGAGTATTCTATTTCTTGTATAAGCATTACCCTATTGCAAGATCTCAAAAATTCAGGATTTTTTAACAAGTTTTCTGTGTTTGGACAGCAAATTCTAAATAAAAGGAAGTAAAAGCAGTATGATACTTCTGAGTATAACAAACAGTATGGTTGAAAAAGACAGATTGCTCCACCCTTCAAGTCCAAAGCAAATTGGAATTATCACCTTTGAGATCCTGTTCCATTTTTCTCTCCTAAAAGTGACGGATTGATATTCCAGCTTTTGTAACTGATTTTTTTAGAATTACTATTTGAGGTAATAATCAGTTGAAACCTTTACATGAGTAAGTATCATTACTGCTGTTATTGTTAATGTGTAAAAACAAATATTGTAATGACAAAAACAGTGTGTTATAAGGTATTTGTGAATTAATTTGCTATTGGCAACACTGGGTATTTTAGACTCTAACTTAATTCACTTAAAGATTTTTCATTTGCATTGCTTGAGTCAGTGGAATATTCACAGCGTATGTATCAATGTTTTGTAGCTTAGTTTTTAAAATATGTTTCCCTAAATCATTCCAGTGCACTTATTCTGTGATGATAACTATTTTCTTTGAAAGAGCTAGGACTTTGAACAGGAGATGATGCTAATAATTCTGATAAAAATCCTTTTCGATCTCTGGAACTGTAGAAGATCCTCAGGCAAATATTCTTACCACTACAGTATCATGGTAAATTGTTTAACAAGAACAGATAAGATCTACATAAGACACCTGGATGTAGTAAACTATCCTCAGGGCAGGAAAAGAGTGAGAATAATGATTTGTGTTTCTCCGTTGTCATTAAAGAGTAGGGAGATCAACACGTTCAGTGGTTTGAAGAATCTCCCTGTCAGTGGCATCCCATGTCAATAGGAAGTGGCTAGTACAGTCCTTCCTATGCACTATTCGAGCTACGCCCTTGAGATATTACTTTATCCTTAGTTTGAACCTAAATTTTCATAGGCATTGAAATGGCAAACATTGCTTCAAATCCTAGACACCATTAATTTAAGCTGTAGACCTGCAAAAGTTTCCAAGGGCAGAACACTGCTTTACCGATAGAATATGAATAGTACCTTTTGTCACACCACGGTATACCACTTTCTTGTGTTTTGTTTTGTCAGGTTTATTTTCCCCCATGGATTAATAAAATGCAGTTGAATTGAATTTTAAAATACGTTTGTACCCTATGTAATACTGAGCTGTTCAGTCTTATGGATGTCCCATCAACGACTTCTGCCATTAAAAAACATAAAATGTGTTAGTGTCTTTATTAGGCAAAGCCAGTTTGACAAACTGAAGCGTAAGCATTGTATTTTCTAAAGCATTACTGCAGTATTAATGCTCAAATGAGTAAGTCAAGTAGAAAACATAATATATTTCACTTTATAGGAGTTGGAAGATAAATATTAGGTGGATTTCAATGATTTGAATATAAATAGGAATTCCAAAGTTTCTACAAATATTTAACAATGTATTTGAAAGGAAGAATGTGTTGGAAGTACTTTCTTATACTAAATTTAAGGGTAAAGATAACTTTTATTATGTTTTGCAATTTGACAATACTGTTAGTAATAATCTCATAGTTCATTTCTTAAACAATCCAGTCTGTGTAGAAAAGCAATAAAGTTTCCAATTTTGTAAACGTAGATGAGTTACAAAAATACATATGAAATTGAGTTTGGTTCATCCTTGCTTTTCATCTTGAGGATACCTAGAATGAGAGCTTTCTAAGCGCAGTTATTTCTGGCACTATTCAAGAAACTACCAGAAACAGTTGACATCATGATCAAGGAATATAAAATCTTTGTTTGCCAGTACTCCTCTCCTAAAGTTCCTATCTTAATCATTCCTCTTCTCCCTCTACTAATTTATGAGGTTAGGGAGAGACATTTGAATAAACTTTAATGTGTTTTATTTTACCACGAAAGGACTCAGCTAAAAATGTGATTTGACATTTTACCTTAAAAGAAAGCGTGCAAAAAAATATTATATTAGTGGAGATATAGCTGTGCTTGATTTTCATCCAAGTTAGTAAAGATCTTGAAATTCTAACATTTTCAGGCAAAAGTGAAAAATATTTTCATTTTCCAAATGAAATTAAATGGAAATATTTTTGTTTGACTATAATTAAATCTTTTTGTCTCAAAACAAGATTTTTAAAAACTTTTTTGTTTATAATTTTAGCAAATTTCAATTTAAGAAGATTTGTAAATGAAGCAATAGTTCAAAATGAAAAACAGAAATGTTGAGAAAATATTGAAATAGACATTTAAACGGCTTTCTTCTCTGATTTTACTTTGTTACAGTAGAAATAGCATGATTTCACAAGTTTTTAATAATCTCATCTATATGTTTAGTGACAGAGTTCAAAATTCTACGTGGAAAATACTGTAGTTTTTACTACTTAATAGATTAAAAATATATCTCCTTAATGCCATATTAGAAAGTGATTTCTTAGAATCAAGCAAGAGATTTAGCAAACACATCTCATATTTAAACAATCTAAAAAACATTTAGGCAGCAAAATCATTTCAGTACTAGATCAGCATGGCTTGTCCTTAAGCATATAGGCATTCTGATTGTTTACCATCTACACAAAGCATTAGTTGAAGTACTCATACCATCTAAATAATTAGATTAATAACCATTAATTAAAGTATTACTTATTTTACACACATACTATACAGACTTTTTTTTCAAAAATAGTTATTACTAGTTCTAGCACTATTATTAATTTAATGATATATCCATCAGCACAGATAAAATCTATTCCATTCTATTTCTATTTTTATATCACTTTCATAGCTGCAATAATGAGCAGCTTTTGGTGATGTATAAAGTATCATTAGTAATATTTTTCCTGAGTTTTGTTCTCTCTCTTTCTAGATAATGATTATTGTAATATAAGATTTTTTTATAGAATGAAATGCAAGATATCCTTGACTAACAATGCATCAAATGACCATTTAACTGTTTAACTCCCGTAGATCTTTGAATCTTCGACTTGTAGCAAGTATTGGGATGTCAGTTGTCTTTATGAGTATTTGCCTTATCATTTCAAAATTAATTTATCTCCTTTCCTTGTAGAGCAGCCATAATAGTAGCTTTTATCAAAGATCTTGTTGAGTTGGAAAAGAGGTGTCTTAGGAAGAACTGCTAACAACCTATTATAAATAACCCAGCGGGTCATGCAAAGAGTTCTTTATGAGCCCCGACTAAAGACACTCTAAACCTGGCAAGAAAACATATCACATATATACTAGCTGTAAGGTTGTTGATCCATTTCTGTAGTTATTGTTTCTATTGTGTCCACACTTCAATTCTCATACATTTAAAAAAAAACAAAAGAAAAAAATAATTAAAAGTTTGAGATCAAATTGACACCCCATTATTGAAAGTGTACAAATGAAACAGGAAAACACACAGGAGTCCAAATATCTCAGTGTTGTAAAATTACTTTAAAACAGCAATAATATTTAAATGTAGATGTAATTAATAAACATCACAAAAAGCAAATAAAATTCTGTGTATTGATTGACTTTTTTTGAGAAAGGTAAACTTAATATCAAGAAGTTAGAAGCATACTGCACCTTTTAGAAAACTTAACATATTTCTTATCTCCTAGAGAAACAGCAGAACAGGCTTCTATGAAGAATTATGGAATCTCTAATTAGTTTAATCATTTTGCAAATGAGATTACATTCCAGCTTCACCCTCTTGTTCTTCCTCCACCCCCCAACATTTAGTACTTTGTAATTACTATGAATAGAATTTATAAAAGGATTTAATTGCTTATCTCCTTTTGAAATCACACCCTTGCCATGAGTCTGTAAAACACAAGCAGTAGGCCTAGCTACATCTTCAGGCATGATCATACACAAGGGTGGAGGTGAATGAATGGAAACATCTTCTGTATAAGCTGAGGAGATACCTGCTTCAAAGGTATCTCTCTGAACACCAGTACCAACTTTCCAGGACTTCCTGAGTACCTGTCAGATAGTCCTACTCACTGGTATGTTTTGTCACAAATGTAACTGCAGCAAAATCCATTTTATACTTGGATAGTGTCAGCATGTAGCCATTTCTATTATCTTTTTTTTTTTTTTAAATCACATTAGTTGCTTTTAAGTGATGTTTCAGTAAGGCACTGTAAATGCTTGAATTAGGTGGTGCAGTAGAGTAAGGTAAGATCTTGGAAAGATGTTGGCTATTCACAGAACAAAAATTCTAAAATTCAAATGTTACTTTTGGTAGTTTTTCACTTTTTTCTCTTTCTTGTCTAGTCTGTATATTCCTGAGGAGAAATCATATTTCACTGTTTGTGTTGATGCACTGTTTAGTTCATACTCATCTCACCTTATTAAACTTGTAGTAACCATGTACCTCTATATTAAACCCTTACCTTTATATTCCCCTGCGTATAGCCCTGTGCTAATCCATCTCATTGTCTTTACCCATTTTATTTACCAATTGAATAGAAGTACCAGCATGTGAGCACAACAGTCCATTTGGTTCAACAGCAGTACTACTATGGAAGAAGGTAGCATTTGAAAATGCTAATAAGATCATGCTGACATCCTCCCTGAACTGCACTGAAGCATGAAGCAGTGAAGTCTGAAGCTCATAAAGCCTTCAGTGGTATGACAGCATTACTAGTGGCAGAAATATCAGAAGTACAGGCAGTAGGTCAGATGTGAGTTCAGTAAATCCTGATGCTCAGAGCAGAAAGCTGCCCTGGGTGATGCCATTTCCTCTGGAGATACAACTCATGTCTTCTGCAAAGGGACAGGTTAGTGGTAAGGTGGAGCAGTCAGGTAGTTTTCTGATATAAAGAGGAAATAGAAACAGTATCAAACCCCAAAATGAGAATGTAGATATCACTAAAGTTAGCTTATTCAATTGGATTGAAGAAAATTCCTATGCATTCCTTTCATAAAAATAGTTAAATGGTATAGCTCTAATACCTGGAATAGCTTAAATGACACTAGAAATACATGGTTTTAAAGGACATCAATTCACCAATTTTTTTACAGAGCTATAGAAAATAAATCAGCCAGAATGCAATAAATAACTGTATTGGATTCCTGACATATAAAGAACTAGAGACAGGCTTTTGTCTGAATTGACAAGTGGCTTTTGGTTTTGTAAACACAACTTCACTCTTTCTAATAAATGTGTCTAAAAATCTTGTTATGTCTGAAAATCATACCACTCAGTCTAACCCCCTCTGAAATTTGGGAAGAAATCCCCTGCTTCAAAATTATCAGCATGAAAGTTTCAAGTGCTTGATATTATTTAAATGCACAATGAATTGAAGATGCAACTATTTTCAGATGCAGATTAGTTATTACTATGAAAAAAATTGCTGTAAAATGAGATTATATTATGACTGTTATTATTTTTGTTCTTAACAACAATAACATCACATTTTCCAACTCTTCACTCAGTTTTTATGATCATGATTGTTGTTCCCAGTGTGGTTACTCCTGAAGAGCAAATCTTTCATCAAATGTTTGTCTCTCTTTGTACATTCTAAGTCTGATTTCTTTAGCTCTTTCAAGATCACATTGAATTGTTTACAAAGACTTCTCATAGCAAAGTCCAAACCTGGCTATGTATTTTGTTTAGGACAAATGGATCTGGAGATGTGGATCAGGAGGGCCTGCCAAGGGCCTTGCTTATATCAGGCTCTCTCTAAAGGAGAAAACAGCTAAGATAGTAAGTAAAAGACAATGATCTCAGAAATTTCTTCTTTAAAAACAAAACAAAACAAAGCAAAACAAAGGAGTCAGCTACACTCATGTATGTCTTTCCTTTGGCATGAGGTAGTGTTTAGAGTAAATAGGAAGAAACATACTTTTATTAAATTACAGTTGAGAGAGTTCCTCCAGACACCTGGGCAGATGCTTGCCAAGCTGTAACTTCATGGTATGTTGATGTTGATGCCCCATCCCTGGAAGTGTTTAAGGCCAGGTTGGATGGAGCTCTGAGCAACCTGGTCTAGTGAAAGGTGTCCCTGTTTATGGCTGGGGTGTTGGAACTCGATGATCTTTAAGATCTGTTCCAACCCAGGCCACTCTGTGACGCTGTGATTATAGTGGCTGTTAGCTCTCACTCTTAAAATTACAATTTGCAAAGGTGCTGAAGAAATGTTTGATTAACATGGTGTTTAACTTTTAAAAAATGTGTCTTTCTTTCAGTGGACTTGGAGCTATTTGTGCAAAGACAAAGTAAAGGAGACACAAAGGTACACTCAGAAATTATTCTGATAATTTTATAATTCTGAAAATATTGAATGCCAAAGGTAAAGCACTGAATATTGGTTTTGATTACTTGAAGAAATGCCTTTGGAAAAAAGAAAATTCATGCATGACTTGACAATAGTTTTGCACACTGCTTTAGGTTTTAGTGTACTTATGCTATGTACTATATATGGGTCAGAATCTGTCTGACTATCTTCTGGGTGCCAAGATTGTACAGCAAAAATGTACAGTTTCTCTTTGAAACCCAAACAGGAAACAGAAGAAAATGAAATCTAGGTGAAAGAGTAACTCTCACTTTCCCACCCTGTTACCTTCATTATAGTGTAAAGAGTACAGGTATGAGTATTACCTGTAGAAAATATCAAATTATGAGTACTGCTTTGTTTGTCCCATCACTTTTTACTTATTTACTTGAACACACATTAATGTATATTTGATGAAGATATGTACAGGCCACACAATTGTGTCTCACCAGAGAAGACAACTTTTCTCAATTAAATTTGTCACATCTCAGCTTTTTTTTGTACAAACCAGATCTGTGTGTAAACTTTAGCAAAGTCTATAAACATTGTTGCATTTTCCACTATAGGGATATGAAAAGCGAACAACAGTGTTGTTCAGGGCAACAGTCAAGGCACTGCTGACCAGGGAGTGTATCAAAAACCCCACCCCAACCAATCGAAACAATCAAATAAGAAAACAAACAACAACAGAAAAAACCAACCCACAGGAAGAAGCAAAGGTAGTCACTTCTTTTCATCTTATAAATTAGGTTCAACTTTAGGGCAAAAGGAGTAGCATAGCAAATTGTGAAACACTTCAGTTTTTCAGCTTTGTTCTGTTCAAAGGTTTCCTTAATCCCATTTGAGGAAAAAGGTATTTTTTTTACTTGAAACTTCAAAGATACAATTTCTTTGTAAGAATCAACTTATTATTTGTAACCAAACAGAAGTTACTTTTATCCTGATCCTCTCATAAATTATATGTTCCTTTTTAATTTACTCATCTATTACTATTCCTGTGCTACTTTTCTTGAGTTTGCTCAAGTTTGAGCTGTAAAAAAGTGTCCAATCAAGATTCTCTTTTTCTTCCAGATGGCTAGTCCACTAATCTTCTACCACACATCACCCATTACTCTTATGAGAAATTCCACTTAGCCAGTGTCATCCCCGTCATCTTTTAAGCAGTACAAACTCTCTTGATGCTTGAGTCCACTCCTTCTTCTTTCTTTCTTTCTTTTTCTTTCTTTCTTTTTTTTCTTTCTTTTTTTTCTTTCTTTTTCTTTCTTTCTTTTCTTTCTTTTCTTTCTTTTCTTTCTTTTCTTTTTTTCCTCCTGAACATGGATGAAAATTGAATATTGACTGATATTTATTATATGTACCTATATTTATTTGATTTCATTAACTCCTGCATCAAACTCAGTGTGTCTTTCTGTGTCAGGAAACATTTCTTTTTTTGGTCTATTAGCCATATTTCTCTCGTATTAAGAAATCATTTCATATCCTTCAGATTGGACAATATTCTTTAGTTTGCTTTAGCAAAGCTAAGTGTAGAACTCCAATTAGAAATTTATTCCAAATCATTATTTGGACTTCTTTTAGCCTTTCTTTTCAGCCTAAAGAAAAAAATAATAATATATCAAAAATTTGGTTCAATAAAATGACAGCAGGAAAATTAGAGGAGGGGAAGATAATATTTTTAGGTTTTTAAAGGCTTCAGTACATCGGCAGAATTAATTATTTTGAGAACGATCATGACCACACACATGATAATTAAAGAAAAATAACTTTACAATATGTAAAAATTTGTAAGTCATTCAAAAACTGATACTTTCACTGCATCTTTGATTTAAAAATAGAGATGTTTTTGTTGTGTTCAAAGTGTATTGTCATTTGTACAAATTATTAGATTTCTACCTCTCACTAAGAGTTTGGAGGAGACTGGGGTTTCTTCTGTTTGTTTTTTTGTGTTTGGTTTTTGTGTGTCGGTTTTGTTTTCTTTTCCCTGAAACATGTAATGTTCTTGCAAGCCTATTCCTTGTGGAAAATGGAGGGAGAGGATAGAGGATAAAAGAGGGGGAAAAAATGCAGCTAAGCAATAGGGGTGTTGAGCAATTACTGTAACTACTGTAGCATGTTATCCTATTACTGCTAAGTACAGAAGTTACTGAGCTTTTCCTTCCAAAATGTCATGTCAGACAAGACCTGGATTACAGCTGAATTTTTTTAATCTTCGGAGTAGAGAAGTCCAACATTTTTATAATAGGATGTGAGCGGTGATACTCTATTGTCAATGACAATGCTACAGCTTTTCAGTTAACTCTGGCAGTAGCTGCATTTTCTATCTGACATTTGGTGTAGTGAGTTATTTAAACTTCATTTTCAAGACATTATTATTAACAATATATTTCTTTGAGATCATATCTTAAACATTGCTCATAATCAATGTACATTGTTTAAGATGGGGATATAAATCTATTTGTAACCTGTATTGATGCCTTATTTGATGTTTTGCAGAACTTCTTAATTCATCATCATCATCATGGCTAGGCTTCGCGAACAAAGATTTGGGAAGGGCTCTACCCACGATTGTTACAAGCACGCTGGTGGCTAAAAAGGCCAATACGGGATAGGTACGTCCAGTTGCAGAAGGCGCAGCAGAAGGACTCCTTAGGTGGTATATTCTGCAGGACACAATTCTTTCTGCATTTCTCAAAAGCATCAGCAGCGTTAAAGAGAGTGTGTCTCCAGACCTCCCGATTTGAGGCCAGAGTAGACCAGTTATGGTGATCAATATGGCCAAGGCTGAGATGTTGTTTCAGGGAGTCCTTGTATCTTCTCTTTGGGGCTCCTCTCTTGCGGCAGCCAGTGGTAAGTTCACCATAAAGCATGATCTTAGGAAGGTGATGGTCCTTCATCCTTGAGACATGTCCTGCCCAACGCAGCTGTGGCCTCAATACTTGTGACTGCTGCTTGTTCTAGAACAGATGTATTAGTCACGTAAACTGACCAGTGGATGTTTAGGATTGTACAGAGACAGCGTTGATGGAAGCGTTCTTGGAGTTGCTGGTGGTGGCGGTAGATGACCCATGATTCGGATCCGTATAAGAGGGTAGACAGCACTATGGCTCTGTAAACACTGATCTTTGTACTTTTCTTCAAGTATTTATTTCGCCAAACTCTTTTATGGGGTCTTGCGAAGGCACTGTATGCCTTTGCTAACCTGTTGTCTATCTCTCCGTCAATCTTACCATCTGAGGAGATGAGGCTACCTAGGTAATTAAACTGCTGGACTGATTTGAGCTCTGATTGGCCAATGGTGATATGGGGATGATGGAAGACTTCCTGAGGTGCCGGTTGAAGGAGAACTTCTGTCTTCTTTAAACTGACTTCCAGCCCAAAAAGCTGAGCAAAATACTTCTTTTTCTGAGTAAAAATACTTCTTATTATCTGGTAGTTCAGAAGATATATCTGTATGTGATAAGGCTTCTCATCTTGAGGGGAGGGAGGGAAAGAAAAAAATAAAAAAAGAAAGAAGAATTGAACAATTAATAATACTTCTTTAGTTTTGTTGTGATGATCCTAATCATCAATATATGTTTTTCTTCCTGTTTATACTTTCTCTCAGAGTCATTTTAATTTGATTTGGTAAATCTTTGTCAGATGTCATCAATAACAGACAATACAATTGGTCCCACTGTGTCTAATTGTTACCAAGCACAGCATGTAAATAGAGAGAACATAAACATACAATTTCAAATTTAGTCAACATGTTAGAGCTAATGGTTTTGCTACAAAGACCTGCTGATCTTTGTCCATCAATGTCTTGATTTTCTGTTTACTTCAACAGGCTGCAAAATTCTTACCATCCAATATTGAAACTCCCATTAGATGACACTGTGGATGATTCATAGTAAATACAGAACTACTAATAAGCCCCGCAGTGCTTTGGTTTTCATCTCTAGCACTGGTCATATTTAGCTTTGATCATCTCACTCCATGAGAATCAGCACGGCCAAGTCAGGTATGGCAATGCACTTTCTGAGCCCTTTCTAATAATCAATGGTGTGAAACAAGGCTGCGTTCTCGCACCAACTCTATTCACAGTCTTTCTCAGCATGATACTCCAAAGGGCCACTGTAGACCTCGATGATCAGGATGGTATCTACATTCACTATCGTACTGATGGAAGCCTTTTCAACCTAAGGCGACTGAAGGCCCACACTAAGACCTTAAACCATCTTGTTTGAGAGTTGCTCTATGCAGATGATGACGCTGCCCTTGTCGCCCACACAGAAACAGCTCTGCAGCGTTTAACATCCTGCTTTGCAGATGCTGCTGAGCTCTTTGGGCTGGAAGTCAGTTTAAAGAAGACAGAAGTTCTCCATCAACCTGCACCTCAGGAAGTCTTCCATCATCCCCATATCACCATCGGCCAATCAGAGCTCAAATCAGTCCAGCAGTTCAATTACCTAGGTAGCCTCATCTCCTCAGATGGTAAGATTGACAGAGAGATAGACAACAGGTTAGCAAAGGCATATAGTGCCTTCAGAAAGCTTCATAAAAGAGTCTAACCTTGAGTAGAATTGGTGGTATCCACTTGGAAATAGGAATGTACATCTTAGGTTTTTTTCTCATTTGTACAGAGTGATTGATCTGGATTCCACCTGATAACTTAGAAACAGTTCATCTCTTTATTTCTTTATGGGTGTTTTCTTGTCCTCAACATATGCATGTCTTATTTATCTAAGTGTGACATATGGCTTTCCAGAATGCTCATTTTGTCTGGAAACTTACATGTTGTAGACAGATTTGGAAATCCTGCTCTGCTCTTTCTTCTACTGTGTCATTGAGTGATTGTGTGCTGTATAATTTGACAACCCCTTCTATCAGCTCATCAGCATAACCTGCAACATGCATAATAATTACAGTTTCATTTCAGGAAATACATGAGAAAGGGTCAGAAATGTGTAAATCTGTCTAACTCCTTCTTCCACCACATCTGTTCTACTTAGTAGTTGAACAGAGTGGGACTGCCTTATAAAATAATAATGTATTTTTAAAGCTGGACTAATCTTTTGGCTGTGACACTGCTCATTCATCATTATTCTATAATGCATTTTTCTGAGGATTTAATTATAAAATCTGATATTTTAATAATAATAATATATGAAAATCATTGTGATCACACCATTGCACACACAGCCCCATACTCCGCCAAGGCTTGAATCATGTTGATACATATAAAAAGTTCTGTGTCAAAGTTCCATGTAAAATTTAGTATTATTTTGAGGGCCACGGTTAATGTTAACATTAATGTTAACATTCCTGTCATAAATGCTTTGCAGGTTTTTGAAGTGTGTTATAGACATCTACTATGTTATAAACATATCACCAAGTGTATATATGTAAGTGGGTAAAAAACATAATAATTTTATTTTCTTTCTGCAATATATAACAACTGATTTTATGAAATGTCTCTAGCAAATTTATTAACATCTTTTTGAATGTGACTTTTAGATAAATTATTCCATTTAAAAGCTTTATGTATACACAAATTTTATTATTGCTATTTTATCTGTGCTCATTAAAACATATTTTCAATGTATTCCAGTAAACCATTTTTTGTCATTAGACTTCATTCTTCTCTTTAAATAAACAATAAGTAGATATGAACATTTACCATATGCATTGTGTAGTTTTTATTAGAATACTACGTTATTGCTAAAATTGATGCAAAAATTAATTTTGATTCTGTTTTCTGATAAGCATCAGGAAATTCTCAAGAAAATATTATGTGTGATAATTCTTTATTTCTCTATTTAAACTTTCAAATTCAATTGATTTTTTTTTTTCGCAAAAGATCAAAGATGACTTGCAGAAGCAGGAACATCAAGTTGTAATTCATGCCCATAAACAAGCATATGCAAATACTCCTCAGAAATTGTCAGAGCCTGCAGCTTGTAGAGAGAGGAACTTCTTAGCATACTTGAAATTAGAGCCCTTTAAAACTACAGGGAAAACTATCTTTCTCACAATAAAGCTGCAGGAAGGAAAGCTGACATTGCAATAGACTTGTCAGAGCTATATTGTTACAGGTGATCTGTTTTCCATCTGATGAGAAAGCAAACATCAAGGACACCGTCCTACTTGGCATTTTTGTCAGAGGTTCCAGAGAAAAAAATAGTTTTAAAGAAAAGCAAGCTTCTTTTTGAGGTTTTGATTTACACTGAGCAACGAAAATGTTAAATGTTAAAGTGAGAGGGATGATGAAAAACTGTCTTCAACAGATTTGGTTTTGTGTGAGTCTCCCTGGTAGAAAAACAACCACTGATGTATTTCTCTTTTTCAGTGAGGGAAAAAAAAAAGAAGAGCTACAGATAAGTTAATTAACAAACTACGTGCTAACATTTTAATACAATTAAAATATATTGACATGCCATATCAAAAGAGTGTTAAACAGTGAGCCTTGTATAGATATAAACTACACCCTTGGTGACCAAATTCTGCGTTCCTTAAATTCATACAAGTAAACATATTGGAAATAATTTCAGAATCAAATTATAGTCTCTATTTTTCTTTCCCTTTTTTTTTTTTTTTGCTTGGGGGAGGGTGCAGGGATTACTATTTCACATCAACAACATGGATCAGGAGGCGGTGCCATATTTTGTTATTCAAATGTTGCTGAGTCGAAAGCATGGAGATAAGATCTGTGAATTGTAACATGGAGAATTCGATATCTGAGAATCTGATTGATATTCTTCAGAACAAAAAAAAATTACAGGGTAATGTCTGATTGAAAAAGAACTGCTTTTCTCTCCTCCTCTTGTTTGAATATATATAGATATATAGTGTAGTTCTTCTGACAAGTGCCTGAGAAACTCAAAATATGTCTATGTAAATGTGGATATACATATGTAAATGTATGTGTGTGTTTGGATATGTATGGTCATAATTTTAAATCTGGAGACAAGTTTTGTTCTCCAGTGGCCACACAATTTTCTTGGTTGACTTTTTTTCCATCATCACAATTTTAGAGAATATTAAGTTTTTGGTGCAGTTGAGGAGAGGGAGTCGTGGTAGTTTATGACAAGGATGGCATCAAGTTATTTTTTAATTACTCTACAGTTTTGGTTTTTGGGGGGTTTTTTAGATCATTTTTGGTATTGCTGTGCAATAAAGCCAGTGGGTACCTCTGGGTGTTTTGTTCCTTTTTTGAAGTTAAACATATTAGTTAGATTCTCCTGTACCCTTTTCTCTAAGTCCTCACTCTTAGACAAATAACTAGGTCAAAATTTCATTACACTCAGAAAATCAGACTGAATTTTCTTTGTTTCATGCAGTATTTTTATTTTTCATCTAATTCTACAATAAGCACCAATATCCTTCTAACACATGAGTTTGTCAGCTAGCAAAAAAATATTTAGCTGTATGACTTGAAATAAGTAAAGTATGTTGATTTAATTTCATCACAATTCATATTTTGTTACATTTAAACAATATTTAATTTCTTCTTGAGTTATAGGGTGCAATTTTCATTCTTTTAAGACAGCAAGGATTTTTGGAGTCAGTAATAGCGGTGCTGTAAATTAGACTAATGACAGTAATTGTACTTTATTTTGATTCACTGATAAGATTTTAAGGAATAAACAATAAACTCTTAGCTCATATACAGAATAAACAATAAACTCTTAGCTCATATACAGAGTGTGTTTGCTATTGCTTGTAACAGGATTTTTCATGAAACAAGTGGACCTGTCTTCTTTTCTAGGAATATCAAGTCCACAGATGAGGAGTGCCACTCAGAAGCAAACTTTAAAGTGGAGAGTTACATACTAGTAAGTGCCTTGATGTTCTCCATTTTTAATTCATGTTTTTATTGCAGAAAAGCATGAAGTAGCTAATTAACAACTCGTAGACTTTTAGACTTTAAAACTTGTTTGTGTTGATCAGGCATAACAAACCCTTCACAATTCGTTGTAACAATTAACTATCATGTTTACATGGGTTGTAGATCAAATTCTTCTTGCTTCCTAACAAATTCACATTCATTTTGATAATCAAAGAAATGGATAGTTAAATATTCATCTTTATGATAAAAATGTATAAAACTCTTAAGGGCAAAAATTAAGGGAAAATTGGTAGTTGAGACTTAGTCAGCTTTGTTTAAGCCTTGATGTACACCTCAAAAGATTCTGTACTACTCCGGAGTAGACTTAATCAGAAAATTAACATTCTGGTAAGTCCTCATGCTCCAAGCAGAAAAAAACTAAACAGTGTCTTGCTTTGTCAATGTGCTGGTTTGTAAGTGCTTTTATAGCACTTTCCTGTTCTGCTCTTGGTGGCTGAGTAGTATTCTTTGCTTCTTCAAAGTACTAAAAACTATTGCCAACTTGGTCAAATTTAAAATAATAAAAAAAACAACTTGCGCTTCCACAGTCCCCTCGGATTAAAAGGAGTCTTCTTGATTTAAACAAATTTGTAGCTCTTTGTCTACTCGCTCAGCATACATGTTAAAATTGCCCCCACAAATTTCAGCAAGGACTCACTCAAATACAATCAAATTCATTGCATTTGAGCAGAATTTTGTGGGCTACTCTTTTGCTGTTTGCACATAACTACTTATCAATTATTTGAATGCACTTCTGTGAAATGCTTTCTCCATGATAAAGTTAAAGCCAAATTTTGATCATCTAATTTGATAAGGAAATATGAATAATTTTTTTTCATGGTAGCTTTAATGATTTGATAACAGATGATGTCCAATACCTCCCACTGCTTTCATTCTTTGTACAGTGATATGATTTAGTGTTGTTACTCAATAATATACTTAAGGTATTTTTATTAAGCTTTTCAGAAAAACGTTCCTTAAATATATAATATGACTTTGCAAGTGTGTAGTCCTATGTCTCATTTAAGCCTCTGTTTCTCCCACCATGTTTTTTCCCCTCTAATCATAGATAGTAGTGCAGACAAGATCATCTTCCTGTGATCAGTACTTTACATGATTCTAACAAAGGAGAGCATGCACATCAAAGGGTTACATTACAAGACAGTATAAGATTATACGGAATAATCAGGAGTTTATTTTACAGAAGAGCCCTAAATATGTCTTTAGGCATGTAAGAGATTTTCTAAAGCACTGAAGCAGATTATGTATCTAACTCCCATTGACTTTAAGATAGCAAGATGTCTTTGGGAGCTGTGAAACAGAAAATATGATAAAACAGATGATGTTTGAATTACCAGAACAGAGTGATACCTCTAATATTATATATAAGAACTGATGTGTTTAGCTTGTGGACAATGAAAATTGGTTGGTCAGAAGTGAAAGATCTAAGGAAAGATGGAATAATTTAAAAGAGAATTAATGAGATCTGTGCATGTAAACTATGAATCAAATTCCTAATGCTATTATGAATACGCTGTGATGAGTACCATAGCCATTCCACAAAGTCAGGATACAGTTCTTCAAGACTTTCACTTTTATCAGGTGTAATTTACTTCATTAAATTTTATAAACAATGACAACAGAGAAAACTAAATCAAAAACAGGAACAAAAACTTATCACAGGTAACACAACGACAGTTTCGTCTTACTGTAGTGATACTAACTTAAAACTAAGAACAAAATGCTACCACAAAAGAAAAGACTTGGTAAATTTTGTGTGCACTATTTTATGGTCTACTAATTTTTTTATGCTGTAAAAATCACACAAGTAACATCTGAATAAAACAGGTCTATCAGACAGAATTTTTATTGGTGTTGTTTTCAGTGCAATTCACAAAATTGGGCTCTTGGTTCCCAAATAGTGTCCACATGAGACCATGCTCAAAGATTTTTCTTTTGCTTAAAAACTTTCTTCAATTTCTTGCACAATTTCAATGAACAGTGAGTCAGACACTGGAAATTTTTCCACTCTGGGATTTTTATCAGATTGTAAAACTACCCATTATATTTGGAATAATCAATAGGATTTTAAAAATGCAGTACTATTTTTAAACAGAAATTATCAGTTTTAAAAATTTTAAATAAGAGATCACTGGGATGACTGGGAACACTACAGATTACTCTCTGACATCCCACGGAGTCTTTCACCTCCTTCTTTTCCTTACCAGTGGTAGCAATTCCATATGTTTCTTTCTGAGCAAATTTTTCTCTCAGTGTCAAGGCCCATACTCATGTGATGTTCATAAATAATATGTTTAATGTTTCTCTGTGTTTTTTCACCAAATAAGGTCTCTCTTTCTCTCTCTCTATATATATACTTATATATATAAATCTGGTTTAATACTAATTCAATGTTTTCCCTACTACAAAAGCATTTTTAAAAGCAGGTAAACAAAAACAGTCAAGGCTTTCATGGTAAAACACTCAATTGATGAGATATGTGAAACAACTTCATTTCCTGTGTACTAACTCCCTGGTCTACAAATTACAACTTCCTTCTGTCCAATACATCTGTTATTCTTGCAAAAATAAGATATTAAATAAACACTTAGAGCATAGAAACAAGCGAGAAATTACCTAAATTCAGAGTTTTTCCAACAGAAATTGCTCCATTTGGCTTGAAACCACAGCCTCTTTTCACAATAGTAGGTCTCATTTGTAAGAAAGCTTCAAAAATGTAGCTTTCAAGTAAGACACGGAAACCACAAGTTCATCCCCACTTCCCCCATAAACATGTTCACATCCACACTGCTAATAAGCCACATCTCTGATGAATTTGCCTTAACTTCCTGGCTACTGATGTTGTGTGAATACCTGGGGATACACAGAAGTCTGGAGGTAATCTCCTCTTAGTTATAGCTCTTTCATGACATATAGGTTAATGGAGAATTTACATGTTCCACATTTAAGGAAAATGTTCTTCCTTCAGACTGAAGAATAATATAATACTTTGTTTTTCCCTTGAAATAAGTGATTTTACAGACAAATCAATAAGGTTTAGTTACAGTATCTCAGAAAAAAGGATTCCTGTTTTATGCTGTCACTGTTTCCTCTAAATAATATTTAGCTATGAAGTCTGGACATACTCAGTAACTGCTTGGACAAAGATCCTTAAAGCAAAGAAAAGTTTCACAGAGCTACCTTGAAAATAAGCTATCATAGCTCCAGGTTTTCTTTTGCTTGACTTCCCCACCCACATGCACATCTCTAGAAACAGTAGGAATCTATTATTCATCTGGGATTTCATTAAATCTTATCAAGCTAAAAAAGTTTGGAAATCTTGTACAAAGGGCTGTGGCATCTACACAGATTATCTGTACAGCTCAAGTGCATTAGGAGTAATATATCTCATGCTTTTGAAGTAACATTTGTGAATTTAGTGTATTTGAGCACAATAGAGAAAATATAGTTCTTGTAACACTGCAGTGATGCAGAAAATTTCCTTTGTGCAAAAAAGATAAAGTAGACCAACATATGGTACACAGGTGAAGGACTCTGAGGTTAGTTCAGTTGGTCAGAGCATGGTGCTAACAGCAGCATGCCTGTCTGGGCCATTCACTTAAGAGTTGCATTTGATGATCTTTGTGGGTCCCTTCCAACTTAGAAGATTCTGTGACTCTGTATAGGTGAATTTCATCTTAGAACAACTAAAGGTGTTCTTTGTATGATTTATATAATCTTTTTTTGCCTGTTTTTCTATAGTTAGAGCTTCCACTCCTCCATTTTCAGTAGTAAGAGAATTCATTTCAGGGAAAAAGTTTCCTCAAATTTTCTTATTCTATCACTTTCTCAACCAGCCAAACAGTATTAACAATTTCTTAAACATTGGAACATTGCCAGTTTGGGGCAATTTATAGATTTCTTGTTTCTGCTCCTTCTCTTTTCTCATACCATAACCAGACATGACTTTTTAGTGGTATCTTTGTTTATTTTATTTGAAGTTGTTTTGAAAAATTATCCTGTTCTAATCTTAAAAATATGTGTTGGTAGGTATCTGATCACATTTCTTTGTAATTTTTTTTCTTTTATCTTCTACCTAATTACCTATCTGGAGCAGGGAGTCTTGTGACCAAACAAATGTGCTTTCTTACTTAATGGTACTCTCATTGAGAGAAATATAGGTAATAGCTGTTTAACAGTTTAGAGATCAGACTCTGTTTTCAAAGCAGAGATTCTTCCAGCAAAGACAGGAATGATAAAAAATCTATAGGTTTTTCTTTACAGTTAATTAAGCATGTACAAGTTTTTGGTTTGGTTTGGTTTGCTTTATTTTCTTGGTTTTGTGTCAGAAAAATCAATGCAGTTGCGTGATAAAAAGTTTTTCACTGGTATATTTTTATCTTGCTCCTCCCTTCCACTTCTCTGTGTGAATATGACTACATTTTTCCTTATCCAATTCAGGTCCTTCAGGCTTCAGAATAGCTCTCTGATGCAACAATTAATAGTCAATTTAAATATAAATATCAGGCTATCTCCAGTTCTGGCTAGAATCATTGATTTAATTTCCTAATGACAGAAGAATTAAGTAATAGGATCTAAGTAGGAATGCAAGCAATCATGTGAAACCATGTGCCAAATTGATATTTCAGCAACTCTGATAACTTATTAGGATGATGGCCATGAGATGTCACAGACCTGAATCATAAATCTTCAGTTTACTACTTTCCTGCTTCTTCTTTAAAATAAGTTTTCTGTTATAAAATTAATTGGCATTTGTGTTGACAGTCAGTGTCATCTTCAGTACTGTTTAAATTAAGAGGCTCACAATGCTACTAAATGCTGTGAAAAAGTAAAGCAAATAATCTTGCACAATAAACAGGCAGATAAAGGAGGTTGGAATTCTTTTCACAGAGGGCCAACCCAAGTCTGACACATCAATAAAGTTCATTCATGGCAGGATACAGCACTTAAGTACTGCAGAGTCCTATGGATGGAGAATTTCACAAAAAAGGAGTAAATTGGACAATTACATTTAAAATTGCAAACCTAAAAGCACAGATATCAACAGGATCAGAAAACATATATCTCAAGGCTGAAATAAACTTCTAGCTGAGAATTTTGGGAAGGAAGTCAGACACACAGAGTAGTAATGAATCTTCTGTGACTCTTCTTCATGATCATATATGTTTTCAAGTGATTAAAAAGTATGAATATAATTTTAATAAAAACTAATGTCACTCATGCCTATAGGTTAGATTTTATGTTTTCAAATAAGCAGGGAAATTCTTTAAATTAATTAATGGCTATGCAGTTTAATTATCTGCCATTACTGTCAGTAGCATATTTACCCCTGACTTTAGAAGGATAAAAAAATCATACCTTACCTACTTCCTGAAAAATGTTACTGGTCCAATACAATCTTAACAGAAGTCGATGTTTTCCCCATCCTTTTAGTACTCTAGACATTGACAGAACTGTAGAGGTTTCAGCTGGTAACATCCGACTTGCATACACCTTGTTATACTGCCTTACCCTAGATTCTGTTCCAGAAAGCTAATACAGAGGGTTTTTTCTTTTCTATTCCTTGTGCTCAACCAAAAGATGCAGGCTTTTCAGATTGTGGTGAATATCAAACAAGCTGGGAATATCCTCTGATAGCAATGGTGCAGCTCTATTACAGCCTTAGGATGTTAAAACAGTTTATGTATATAGAGGAAAAATCTCTCTCTAAAATGTTGACAGTGTAACTCCTGAGCAACACTAAGAATCAGGGTCAGTACTCTGAAGAGGATTTGTTAAGCAGTGCATGATGGCAAGGTACTTTGCAGAACTATGCTACTGTTGTTCTTCTGCATACTATGGTTGCTTGTGGTTTTCTACAATCCCTAATGAATCTGGTTTTGGACAAACAAATGCCTTAGAAAGTTAATGCAGAAAATGCATTTTGAAAATTACACTTTCAGGTACAGACACATGGTGGATACTCCATAAATGAGATGTGTAACTTTCCTGAAGCATTTCTGTCCCAGAACTCATTTATAGGTTTGCAACAACCTTTGTGTAAGGGGAGCACATGTTGTTTCTGCTGCAAAAAGAAATCATGAACTGGACTGGGAGGATGTGCATCTCACTAATGTATAGTGGCTGAATGCATATTCCAAAGGCTTTACCCCCACCTTCCCCCAAATTCTACAAAGCTAAAAAATTAACTACAGAAATATGAGTTTCTCTAACACTGTTTTCTACACAGTTGTAACATTTTAATAGGTGAACAAAAAAAAAAAAAACTTGTAAAATAGTGATCAGAGTACTTTAAATACTAAAAGTAATAAAATATACCAGTTATGAAGTTTATATTTTCAGAAACATTTTCAAAGATTAAAAAATAAATTGAAGTTGTTAAATCCTGTGGAGTAAAAATGACATATTAGTAAAACAGACACCTCATGCATCCAAAACAACTGAAACCATTGGAGACACTAATTCTTTCCTCAGATACTGTAATGGCTGTATAAGTATTTTCTCTGAATCATAGATAACTTTACAGTTTTCAAATAAATAATCCCTGTAACTTATTATGAGTGAGGTAATTTTAAATAAACAGAATAATTCAAAATATGAACACAGGAACCAGAGGGTTAACCTTAATAAAAGGTCAAATTCTGCCTGCAGATACATGAACTTTGAAGAATGCTCATGGGCAAAGTTTAGGCCCTAATGTACATAGTACAAATTTAGCAAATATATTATTGAAACTACGGTTCTTTAAAGAGATTTCAGAGTCATGTGAGTTAACTGTGCTGCATGGGGAATAGGCCTCTGTGAGAGAACTTCAGAGAATTGAAAGTAATTCACTGTTGGAGGTAATGATAGTCCTGAGGATTTCTGGCAGTTTAGGGTGACATGACTGAAATAGTTTATTAGCATATAGCTTACAATTACATTTATGAAAATTATTTGAGTGTGGAATTATATGGAAAGTTTCTGGTGCTCTGATATTACGACTATTCAGTATTTCTTTAAATCTACCATTTTGTTGCATATTATATTGCCAGACTTCAGAAGTGAGGATTGAATATATCAATATTTGGTGTAAAATTGATTTATTATTATTATTATCATATTTAGAGTTCAGCAATACTGTAAGGGGTTTTAATTTTGTTATGTTTGGGTGAGCAAGGTTAGCAACAGACGCTGTAGGTAGTTTTACCTGCTTGATTGACTGTTTGTTTGTTTTTCCATTACTCTTTGGAAAATGTCTCTTGTAAAAAGTGTGTCATCTACGGTCCACGTGGTGCCTTACCAGAAATCCTTTCCAAATCAGATTTATTTAAATAACTGGAAATTGCTATTTGAAAAAAGCAAAAACAACCACAAACTAACAACAAAGCAACCGAAGATATCCCAAAACCAGAAACGAAACCAAAAGAACACGTGGGGAGGAGACAGTTACTGCTGTGTATTGAGTATGGTGAGTGTTTAAAGTGCTCCAACACTGATTTCTGCGATGAGTGTTACATTTCTTCATCCATAAGGGAGGAATTAAGAGCCACATCATGGGAAAATGCTTTAGGCAAAAAGTTTTGAACAGTTTCTGTGTAGCAAGGTAGGGAGGAAGAAGAAAATAAGATCTCCGTTTGAAACTCTTCACCCTGTGCAGTGAAAGTGAACATAATTCTCTAGTCTACTGTGTAGGACACTCAATAAATGGAATTTTGAAGGTCCCAATCCCCCATTCAAAGCCTGGGTATGTAGTTTAGTAAATTATCTTTTTCATATAAAAAATACATAGACAGGCACTGAAGCCCAGACATATTCATTGGTTCTTTCCAGAGTACAGCAGCTGCTTATCAATCCCCACTGATACTGAGAAAAAGAAAAGTATGTGGGTTCCATCTAGAATAAAAGTTAGTTCTTGTGACAGCTGGAAAACCGTGAAGGTAGAGGAAGTAGGGAATTCCAGTTCCATAAAAAACCTACAATGAAGTTGTAATGGTAAACCACCACAGAAGTGGTAGCTATCATTATGGGCCTCTGACGATGATGAGGTGGAGACAAATAAAAGGAGAGGTTTTGTGTTCTGATTGTCCCAGGAGGCAAGTAAAGACTAGTGGGCAGGTAAGCAGGGGTCCAGGATTACAGCCTTGGGTCCTGAGATGCACTACTTTGGGAGATTTAAATACTTATTTTCCTGATAAGGTAGTTTAACTTCCAAGGTATTACTTCCATATAAACAGTTAGAAATATGAGTCTCACTGATTTCACTTGGAATGACTTTTTCAGATTCCTGCCTGTGAGCTTCTGGTTTCAGGCTGCTTTCAGGCTCCCTTCTGTTATCATAAGCAGTTATATGATCACATATTTAATTAAGCAAGAAAGACAGAACTGCTTCTAGAAAGTAATTCTGAAACTGTATTCTGTTGAGACTTTTTAGTGGTTAAATTTTAATTTTACTGTGCTACCCCTTTGGTTTACCATGCAGATACATGAATACATGAACACCACCTTTTAGTTGGTATCATTAGAGGCCTCAAATACAACTAACTTCAGCCAACCTGCTAGAAATGATATATTAGGTCTCCTGGAACAATCTTTTCTCATGCATAATGTCAAGATTAAAAAAAAAAACTGTAATAGAGTTGTCTAACTCTCTATAATATTTGGAATAAAATAAAAAGGTATGATCATCATGGCTGGGCTTCGCGAACAAAGATTTGGGAGGGCTCTATCCACATTTGTTACAGGCACGTTGGTGACTTATGAGGCCAATACGTGACAGACATATCCGATTGCAAAAGGCACAGCAGAAAGATGCCACAGCCCGCGGGGAAAGGGAATGGGGATGCGGCACTGCAAAAAGGGTTCGGGACACAGCAGAGATCTCGTGAAGCAATGCCAACTTTATTAGGGGAACATGAGACTTAAATAGGGTAGGATAAAGGGGTGGAATTTGGACTAGGAAGGAGCACAAGACAGACAACTCAGGGATGAATGTGGTTGGGGAACCGGGCAAGGAGGGGAGGAGTTTTGGTGTTTCCGGGGAAATGGGCCAAGGGTAGCTCTCCCTGCACTGCAGCACTTAGTGGCCAATCAGGTGCAGGGGAGCGGGAAAACTGTGAGGGGATGAGGAAGACAATATGGTGGATGATTTTAAAAACAACAACTGAGATGCAGACAACAGTATAACAATACAATAATAAACCAGAGACAACTAGGGATAACTGGGGATAAACTGTCCAATCCGGGGTAATGTCATATCCAGTATAATAAGGCAAAGTCCAGTGAAGTAATGTCCATTCAGGTATAGAGTGTCTCATTCTGGGTTGTAAATTCTGCGCCATGCTTGAAATTGTTCCCACTCAGCTTTATGTTCTCCAACAGAAAGACTCCTTAGATGGTATATTCTGCAAAACACGGTTCTTTCTGCGTTGCCTTTTCTCCTCGAGAGTGATCCTGCGTGTGTTCTCAAAGGAGACAGCAGCATTATAGATGGTGTGTCTCCAGGCCTCCCGATTTGAGACCAGAGTAGACCAGTTATG
>NW_016690212.1:1094117-1165938 GCF_001604755.1 Lepidothrix coronata
TCTTACCATCCGAGGAGGTGATGCTGCCTAGGTAATTAAACTGCTGGACTGATTTGAGTTCTGATTGGCCAGTGGGGATGTGCGGATGATGGGGGACTTCCTGAGGTGCAGGTTGGTATGATATACACATCCTAAAAGGTTCATTTCTGAAGGATAAAGTTATTATTCCGTATGTTCATAAAAAAGCATTTTAATGTGTACAGATTATTTATCTTATGTTAATCAATAAAGACAAATTTGTTTTACTTTGTTCATTACATACTTTCACATTTGGAGCACAGGATTAATTCTTGGAATAACTAGTTACACTTTCATCTGTTGGTTATATATTTACAGGAAAGATCTGTAACTAATACTAAGATTTTTTTACCTGCTTGTGTTAAAATTGTTGAGATGCTTTCATAATATTTTCCTGCTCTGCAATATGATAACTTTGCAATATTTTTTGTCTTATTTGAAGATCTGGAACAAGTGAATTTATTATAACACAAGCACTCAGGCAAAAACTCTTTCATGGACCTTTTAACAAACTCTAATACACTGAATTAATCTTAACTACTAGACACAAAGCAGAGTCTGTGTTTGCATTTGCTGTTGCATACTATTTTGCCTCAAACATGATGTTACATTTAACAAGTATCAGGTATCAAGTTGCCCATGACTCTACTGATATGAAGGCAGCAGGAAACATGAGCCAGCAGTGTGCCCCGGTGGCCAAGAAGGTTAGTGGCATCCTGGCTTGTATCAGAACTAGCGCGGCTCCCAGGACCAGGACAGTGATCATTCCCCTGCACTTGGCACAGGTGTGGCCATATCTCAAGTCATGTGTTCAGTTTTGGGCTCCTCAGTACAAGAAAGACATTGAGGTGCTGGAGTGCGTCCAGAGAAGGGTGATAGAGCTGGTGAAGGATCCAGAGCACAAGTTCTATGAGGAGTATCTGAGGCAGCTGGGGTTGTTTAGCCTGGAGAAAAGAAGGCTCAGGAGAGACCTTATCATTCTCTACAACTACCTGAAAGGAGGTTGTAGCTAGGTGGGGATTGGTCAGTTCTCCCAAGTAATAAGTGAGAAGACAAGAGGAAATGACCTCAAGTGGCACTAGGGGAGGTTTAGATTGATTATTAGGAAAAAGTCTTCACTGAAAGGGTTGTCAAGCCTGACCAGGGAAGTGGTTGAATCACCATCCCTGAAGGGATTTAAAAGATGTGGCACTTAAGGATTAAACTTAAGGTTTAGTGGTGGATTTGGTAGTGCTGGATTAACAGTTAGACTCAATGGCCTTAGACATCTTTTCCAACCTAAAATATTCTAGGAAGCATTATATCACTGTGAGAAGTGGCTTAGGAGAAAAATTCTATTTGACTTGTGCCAGAGACCTGATTCAAAACAAGAAAGAAGCAAATAAACAATCCCAAAAATAAAATTGTTTGAAAAATATTTTAAAATAAATTTTTGCTTGTCCTGAAAACATTTAATTTTTAAAATTTTTAGAATGTGTTATGACAGAAAAATAGTAATATTTCCTTTTAAACACCTGTCATTTCAGGGGAAAAATAAAATTTCGTGAACTGCTAGTCATTTTAGTACACAGAATTAGTATTTTTCAAACAGCTTCACAGTTTCATCTAATAATAATGTATTTCATTGTATTCTACCACCTGAAAGTCCCCTCTCTATATCATCTGTGAAAAGATGAAAACGCCTCCAGCTAACATTGCAATCACCATACCGTTGAATTATGAATCTTGCTTTCAAACACACGAACTGCTACCTTTGCTTATGTGAGCAATATTAACCAAAAACTATATAAAGATTAAAGTTTCACTCAGATTCGCTAACAAAGGAACAAATAGTAGAAAGGAGTAAAGGAGGGAGACTGATTGGGGAATCCTGGGTTGGGAACGGATACTGCTGAGAAATTTCAAATCCTCTATTGGCAATATATAAGACAACAGAATGTATGGAAAGTCCTTGTCAGATTTTTGAATAGTCAGTGTAATTGGGGTGTAAATGTGGGGAATAATATTATGCATAAAGACTTCTAAATCAGCAATGCAGTCTAGTGAGAGAGCAATTTAAGCTTCAAATTTTAGTTCAAAAATATGTCTGCCACTGCTTAATCACCTGGAGCTATTCTTGAAATATTTGTAAGGTACCATGAGCTAACCTTACCAGAAATAATCTGAAAAATATTTTGACTTTTTTGCAAACAAACAAGCAAAATGAAGTGATTTCTTAATTATAGTATATTTTGTAGGTCACTGCACAGGAAAAAAGTGACAAATATATTTGTTTCTGCACTGATGGGAGTCTTTGGAAAAATTAAAACTAGAGCCCATAGTTGGAATTAAGGAGTATGGACTTTCTTTAGGGTTTTATGCAATGTCTATCTAAGTTAACTTAAATAAATAAGGGACTGAGCTCTGAGTCTTATACCTTATATGAAGGTTACCTCCCATGAAAGTTTACTCCCTATTAACCAGAAAAAAAGATGTTGATTCTCATATTTTTTCCTCTGTCGTGGTTCAAGGAGCTTGCTTTCTTTCAGTAGAGCAGTAGAGCTTTTAAGAAAGGGTATCTTTTAATCCCTTCCTGCTTTCCTCGTCTCCATCCTTGTCTTCAACTTGTGGGTTACAGCACACTCTGTGTGCCACACCATCAGGCATGGGTTCAAATCCTGGCAGACTGAAGTGATAATAAAACCAAGTCTTCCACCTTCCGGAAAAGCCCACTAAACACTATGCTATTATGAAAATAAATTGCAGCGTTTGAAAATAGTAACATCATTTGAAAAGAAAGCAGCAACTACTACAGTGTTGTGTGAACTTGTTACTGTGTGTTAGGGATGCTCTGAAAAATGCTATTAGGTCAAGCCCCTGAGGGAACTTGCAGTCAAGCATGCTAGTGTCTGAGTTCCACTCAGGCAGAGACATTAATATACCAACACATATCTCAGCAATCTCAAGTTTGACAGATTTATGGCCGTATTCAGGAGAAAAGTTTTCGAGTACTTACGGAGTGCTTAAAATGAAGGTTTATATATATATATATATATATTTATAAATGAGTAAGAATATAAGGTATCACTAACCTTAGATGGATGTTTGAGTTTTCAAGATCACAGGTTTTGACATAGATTACTGTATTCTGTCTAGCTATCAGGGTCTATATGCATAGGAAGAGGAGAAAAGGGGCAGACGATCTGTGCTATTGTTTTATTCTGGAAAAAGATTCAAATTTCTTGCAAAAGTTAGCTCAGCTCTCAGATTTCATGAGCCAGCTTGCAACTTAATAGAATAAACCATTTGTGTGTATTTTACTACTTTGATTAAAGTGACTAATCAAACAAATATTCACCTAAACAAGCATATTAGTACAATTAGTTAAACTGATTATGAACAGAACATTTTTAATTGAGGTCACAGTAAAGATGGAGCCAATAAATGACTATTTTAAAATATCTAAATCTTCAAATAGAACAGGTAATCACTGAATTATGGGTTTGACATGAGATGAGGTTATTTTATGCTAAGCTTGATTTAGGAAATAGAATTCAGAATCTTTAAAATTGGTGAACAAGCAATTCCAGTCACTGAAGTTATGATTTCCTGCCAGAAAAAAAAGCAAAGAAATTTGCAAAATGTATGTGTTCCTCATTTAAGTGTCTGTTCTGAGCTAAGCTATTTGACAAAGGTTTTAAATTTTTAATCAAAGGAACGGTCCACTCTTTGTAGACTCAATAGTTAGTCATTAAAAATATTATTTTTTAAAAAAAATAAATTTGAATAGTATAATTTTAACTCCTATGTTTATTGACTTATTTATTGACATATGCATTTATTTTGGAAAACTACAAATGGTGTTTTTCTTCTAGATACCTGTATTTGTACATAGCTACACCAAAAAAAAAACCAACTTATTAAATAAAGTTTAGGCTTCTTCTGCTTTGTTGGTATAAAGAACAGAATACATTTATGCAAGAAAAGTAAAAATTTGGAGCTACACTTTTTTACTTGATCAGAGTTGGAAACCTATTTCAAGGAAATTCAAGAAATCTTGTTAAAAAGCTGACATAAATTTATTCTGAAGTATTTAAATTTAGTCATCACAAAAAATACTGTGCCTTTTTCTTACCACTGTATTATAAATTCCCTTTAATCATCTTGTTTATTCAGAAGTTTTTATTTGCCCAATCAATTAATTAATTTTTATGTTAATTTAAATTAATCACTATGAATGTTTTGGTGGTTTCTTATCTTAGAATTGATCAAAGGAGCCTAATATACTGGCCAAGTATTTTACTAATCAAACTACAATGAAACAAAAGGCCTGCATTTAAATTTACTACATCTCAGCTAAAGTCTAGGCATCTTTAAATGTTTAAAGAAACAAAATGTTTTTCTTAGGCAAGTAAAAAGAGTATTTTTTCATGACAAACAAAAGGAATGGACAGGGAATCTGAAGGTGCCCATGAGATATTTCTGATGACATGAAAAACATTGTTGTGGCTTACTGGAGCCAGTGAAAGCAGTTGCAAGGATAGAAACGGGACCAGAGAGAGAAGGGTGAAAATGTCTGCAGATGGGGAAACCTGACAAACACCAAGGTACCTCATGCTATGTCCTTCTCTGTCTAACCTCTCCACTCAAAGAATTATGAATCTGCCACATGGAATAAGTTTTAAGTATCTATTAGGCTCATTTCGGAAAGACAATGTAATTATTTTTATTGAAAAATTTCCACTTAAATAGACACCTAATAGATATTTTTATAATTCTGTATTAGTAATATAATGAATGCTGCCATTCATTGACATATAGAATAAATATCAAGAGTAGGCATGTCTGCAGGATGTCTGATAAAATTCTGAGCTCAGACTGAAGTATAAAGGCTTCATATTTATGTGTTCCAAAAGAACATAGATTTTTTCTGTTTTCCCTTGCCTACACAAAAAGTTTATTTCCTCTTATACTCACAATTTAATTTCAGAATAAGAAACACAAAACATAAGCAATTTGCTCGTCATGACCAACATGAAAAATGCTAACTTTGTTGCCATTATTTGGTCCCTCCCCTATAATAAATATAAAGTGTCATAAGTCTGATTCTTGTACTGAAGTAAAGCTGACACTTAGCTCTTCCCGTTAACAGAAAAGAAGAGACCTGTGATCTTTAAGGTACAGCTTTTTGGGGATGTAAGCGCTGACAAAGCTGGGTTTTAAATGCTGGCAACCAGAGTGATGTGTTCGACCCAGAGCATTGAATTTTTTCAGTGTGCTTTAACCAATAAACCCTTGGTGAAGATGGAATGGCATTTGTTTCCTTACCTCTCACTGAAAATGTGCCATTATGAAATGGATACAAGATCTGAAAAAGCAGGGAGTGAATAAGTGATTTAGCAATCAAGCAGAGGCTGCTGAGAACACCACTCACTTCCTCATTCTTTTTCCATCAGTCTAACATGAACATAAATACTCCCCTTACTCTCCTCTACCTGCTCCCAATTAAAAGCAAATGATGACTCTGATACAATGATGTAAATGTCATATTACTGCAGAATTTCAGCGATTCTGCATTTTTTAGCATCTTAGAAGCTCTGCAGAACAATTTCTGATTTGCATTTCATCACTACCTTAATGGAGGAACAGCAGTAAACTTACGAATTAAAGCTTGCTAGATTAGGGAGTTTGTGCTCAAGATTTCAGATCTCTAGTGAATGGCTTGCTTCTGCACAACAAATCATTCTGTCAAACCAAATTGTGCTGTTAAAATACACATTTTAAACTATGTTCCCCAAATAGGTAATATGGAGGTAATTGAAAAACCCAAAGTGCATACAAATAATTGGAAAAAGTGAGCAGTGAAGGAATAAGAAACCAAATGAAAAAGAAAATAAGAAACATACCAAAAAAACAAGGCAAATGTAAATAAACATTACTGTAGAAAAAATAAATATAATTTACTTTGTCACCAACTGCAAATAAATCACATACTTTGGGGCTTAACATTTCACCTATTGTGCACACAGTGCTATCTACTGAGATGTAATGGCGAATCATGGGGAAAAATAAGGAAAACTTTATGCCTCATAAGTCTCCCACTGAAATGCACTGAGAAGCATGTAATCTCCTGCAAATGCTCAGAAAATATCCAGCTAGGAGTTCTTCATTTCGTTAAATGGCATCATTGATTTCCATGGAAAATTACAATTAAAAGAGAAAACAGAGGCCAATGACAAACGCAAAGTCTATAACATTTTTTAAATTAAGGAGTTAAAAAAAAACAAACCCAAACCTTCATCATTGTAGAAACTCAACCAAATGAGTTTGCAACTTTTATGTACCTTGTTATAGTCTACGCAGTATCAGATTAATAGAAAGATTTGCCACTTCAAATATTCATCCACATGAGCTCGGTAAGTTAGTATGTGCACATACTACTGGTGCTCCTCATAAATGCTAAGATAGAATGAGTTTGAACCAGTCTTTTCTCCTCCCCTCTCCCCTAGCATCAATTTATGTATTAATAAACAGGGGACATAATTAGTAAAATCAGCTTAAGAGATTCATAAGTTCATATTTTTAATATTACAATATGTATACTGAACATCCTGTTCAACTCCATATAAAATAGGAGCACAGTCTTTTAGGTTAGATAAAGATGCTAATTAAGGGTTCTGTTGACTAGATCTGTTTCCATTAAACACTTAGGCCTATGTGAATTCTTTCTTCATATGCATGAAAGGAAAAGGGAAAACCTTACTAGAACAGCATGATCAATGTGTTGTTGCAGATCCAATTGAATTAAAAAAAAATCCAACTTTCTTCACTGAATGGAAAATCAGTTATCTATACATTCCAATGGACTTATACTGAAATTTCCTTCTGTCCCACAGGAATGTTAGATACTTCATTTAAAATTAAAAAAATATGTTGAAATAAATTAATCCTTTGTGACCTGTTATCCCCAGAGTTCTTAATCAATTGTTTTGATTGTTTAATAGATCTTTATATGGCCCTAAATTATATTGCTCACATCCTGTCCTTTTCTTCTCTCTCTTTAAATATCAAATAATTCTAGAGTAAAAAATATTATCACCAAATGTTTGTCCATGTTCTAAAACAAGCCTTATCCCTTAAGGCACATTTAGTAGAATACAGATGACATAATTTCTGAAATTTTCATTGCAGTAACTTCAGCAAAATTGTAAGATGACTCTTGTTAAATGTAAAGCACCCACATTGTTCTTCCTATCCTCAGTTGTACATATTTCATATTTTACATATTGTGTATTTTGGTCCCCAGGACTTAAAACCAAAGATGACTTCTTTTTATTTGGTTGGTTTTGTTGGAATCATGAGTATTGGAAGAGTTGGAATACTACCATTTCATTTTGAAGAAAATCTGATTAGATTAGAAGATATAAAAAAATTACAACTTCTACTTCTGGAAATAATTCCACTTGGATCACTCTGGAAGTCCCAGTCTCTCACTATAATTCACAATTGATTTTATGCATGTAGAAAATAATGTCCTAAACATTTTGGAACCTTTTCCATCTGTTTCTTTCACACTGATAAATAGGGTGTAAAACATCACATAAACATATCCTGTTTGATTTTTCATATCAACTAGAACCTAATTTTTATTAAAATCAAAGAAAAAGACATATTAAATTGTTTTTTAAGAGAATCTACATGCAAATCTGTGGATCTTGTAATGACCCAAAATTTTAACACCTTTAATTGATCACTTCTGGATGAAGCTATACACAGGAATATATTATTGACAAGTACATTATTGCCTTTCCTCTTCAGTGCAATAACTCCATCTGTTTAACCATCTATCCAATACTGTGTAAGAAGGCGGAGTATTTACATAACTCCTGTAGGCCCTCATACCATTCGGATATGACAGTTAAGCACATTTTAGTCATGGCAATATAATTTTAACTCACAGTTCTCTTTCTCCTCCCCTTCTTTTGCCTTCTTACACAGACCATAACTATGATCGTATTTATTTACTAATCATTTCTTTATTCATATAAATGCATATTTCCATCTAATGCAGAGGCAAAAAGTGTTTTAAATGTAGCATGAGGAAAAATTCAAATATGCAAAGGATTTGAGTGGAAAGTGAGGGGAAAAAGAAGTACCTCTATGAATAGTTAATTAATTAATTGATGCATTTTGAGATAGGAAAGGAAGTATAATGAATATTTATGACTGTGGGCTCTGAATTAAATCTATTTTTCTCTTTCCCAAAGGAGCAAAAGTATTTGAACCAATCTTGGTAATGCTTGCAAAGGGGTTTGGGTTTAGATTCTTGTGGGTTTTTTGTTTTTATTTCTCCTGCTTTTATGTGCATTGTATATTCGGATTGTCTCTTCAGATCATTTTTCTTGAAATTTTGCTGAAAGGAGAAAATAAACCATAAACAACCTTGAAATGACAAATAGAAAGACAAGACTATAAAGAAATAAAGTAAAGTAAGTATTTTTTTTTTGAGTACCACAAATTGTGACTCTTGGCAATCTTATAAAGTCTTGAATCTGAAGATAGCAGCCTTAAAAATTATATGTGGGTTTAGATGATGATTTGAGGTATTAGGACACCTCGATGTACCTCCTGCTGCAGTAGGTAAGCGAGGAATTTAGATCATAAGTGGTACTTTGTTGGTATAACGGTGATTTGAGTTAGGTAAACTATGGTATATTAGCAGTACTGGGGAAAAATGTCCTCATTCAGAGTAAAATCATGTTTTCAAGTTTGTTTGGGTTTGTTTTTTTTTTCTTTCTCCTTTTATTTTAGCACAATTATCAGTAATAAATTGTTAATCAAATTGAATTTAAAAGAAATATTTGGCATAGTTACAAGGTTTGAATATTTAAAAATAAAATTGATAAATATTTTGAATGCAAAACCACTTTTTAAAAATTGTTCTATTTTTAAAATGTCTATGTGGTTAATTTTAAATATTTTAGTTTGTATGCCTTCTGAAAGAAAAAAATGTTAAATGACTATATATATTTGCCAAAAGTATTTCATACACTTTCCATTGTGATTCTCACACTGTAGAGCAACATCCTTCAAAAATAAGCAGGAGGGGAGCCATTTCTTAACTTAAGACTAAGAAATATTTTCTTAATACCATGGACAATCAATAAGTAATATCAGTTTGTGGGTGTCTCTGATTGATATTTGGGTTACCCCAAAGTGAGAAGTTCTGCTGGAAACTTTAAGGTGCTTTAAGGGAAAAAACATCACCTGGATTTTTTTTGTCTTTTATTTTAGTCTTTTATTTGAGTTTGGCCCTCAAAATAAAAGCTTTATGAAGTTTTGCTTAATTCATTGTTATCTTTTCTGTCTCCAAGTGCAGAATTGGCATCTTCCTACATGCTAGGTGAATTTCTAGACATGCTGATCTCTTTTTCACTTGAAGAACAATGTGGAAACCCTCCATCCTCAGGACAGCTTGAAAACAAACTGGACAAAGTGAGGCTATTTGCTTCTTTCCTTTCCAGAGAGCTTTTATATAGATATTTCTGTAGTTATTCTTCATTCTACTGTCAGTTGTTAATTGAGTTAATAGATAGTAATGATTTTCTGTTTATGGGTGCATCATTAAATATCAAAGTTCCTAAAATAAGGACTATCATCAGACTCAAAATTTGAAAGGCACTTTGAAGATAAGAAGTCCTCCAGAAGTGCTTGTTGTTAAAGATACGTTATCAGATATAAAGTGTCATAGAAATGATTGAATAAGCCATGGGACTGATAGAACCTTGTCATTTTATGCATGTGTACTCTATCCGTGTTATACACATATCTGGAATTTAGAGCTATGTCTCTGTACAGTCACTCAGCTTTCAGTAATTTCACAAGTTTCATTGGCACCTGTTATAGGTTAGAAATTCAGGAGAATTTTTCTTTCCCCTGCCCCCCCCCCATCCCCCCATCCCCACCCCTGCCGTAGGAAGGACGGAGTTTGAGTGGAAAAGGGGGAAGGGAGACAATTAGCGTTACAAAAGATCTAGCTGAATTCCTGGCTAATGGACCATCAGAGAGGCTGGGGGGAGCTGGCCGATCAGACTGAGGACTGAGCAGACTGCGGAGTTGGCTCTCGGACGGAGACAGGGGGCGGTCTGCATGCAGGCATTTGGAGAGAAGGCCTGGAAGCCTGTTTGTCTGGCTTCCTGTCCTGTTCAGCCCTGACTGCTTCAACTTGCCTGCAAGCTCTTTTTTTGTCTCCAGCCCGGACCTGCTGTGCTTTCATCAGAGAGTCTCTGTGCTTGCTGGGAGAAAAGGAGGAGCTTTTTGGGGTGCCATCAACTGAGAACCACAGTGAGTCCTGTTGGAGGGTGAACTGTTTTCCTTACCCATTCCTCCCACTGAAGGAAGGGTTCCCCATTTCCTTCTCGGCTCCTCCCGCGGTCCGGGACCGCCCCCCTCCCCCCGGACCCCTCTCCCCGCGTGGTGACCGCCAGAGCCCAACAGCGCCCCCTGCCGGCCACGACAGAGAACTGCAGGCCCTGCACCTTCAGCGACCCAACAGCGCCCCCTGCAGGGCACGGTTAGGACTGCGCTAAAGGACAGAGAAGTGTTCAGTCAGACTTCTCCTTCTAGGATTACTGTCTAGTTTCTTTTGTGTTCTGTTACTGTTTTTGCCAACATACATATATCTTTTAATAAATGGTTTTATTTCTTCTGGGTTTTTTTCCACACTTCCTCGATTAAAGCCCCTTAATTTTGAATTTACGATTGCTGAGAGAGAGGAGTTTGGTCTATCTCATAACTCATTCTCTTTAGCAAACATTCCAGTCTCCTCAGACTGAGACAGCACCAAAGACTGGATCCCTATTCAGCTGACAGATGAACTCAAGGTAGGTCAACTTGTATCTAAACCTAAGTAGAATTTAAAAGCCAGTCCAGTTACAGTGTGAGTGGGGACACTCTTGACAACAGCCAAGTTTTCCCCAATACACGGCTGTCTTCACGACTGACAGTAGGGCTCATTTCTTCCTCCTAATTGGTCAGTGACTCTGGGAAAAATGACTTTTATGTTAAAAATTCTGCTGTCTGTACTAAAATTCCCGTCTTCACTTCTAAGGAGGTGCATTAACACTGGATACTGCCTGCAGTGAATGTAACATTTCTTTGACAATGTTAACACCAATAATGTTTGACTGGCCAAAACAAAATCTCTCTTATTTCTGCATTATGAGGAAGATAAGCCTGACCTGAGAATGAAAGTTCAGGATAGATGTGCACAAAATGTTCTTTAAGATATTTGAGAAAACGTATGTGTCCAGCCGTTTCTGTGACAGAGCCAAAGACCTGGTCTTCCATATGGACAATTTTGAATAACCTATGCACAATAAATGTTCTTTGATAAAGTTTTCAATTGTGCAGCACCTAATAATCAACACTTGATTTACTGGATGCCTTGTGTTCCCTAGGAGGATAGCGTCTTCAGTAGCACTGAAATCCCACCATGGATTTAGTTCATTGCATTTCTATAACCATTAACTTTAAATAGACTAAATAGGATTACAAAAACTGTCAATCCTCACTCTATTAACAGAGATAAGGCTGTCCATAATGAGACTATGCTGAAGATGGGATATCTGTTAATAATGATTATCAGTGCACTTTATGTTTTGAAACTATCTCACACATATATTTAATTTGGTAATGCTACCTTGAACCTGAAATGCAGCCGTGTTCACCATTCTATTATCAGATTTTTTTTTCTGTAGTAGAATATAGACCAGAAATTTGAACTTCATGCTTTAAGCTTCTCCTATTAAGAAAAGCAACATATTGGATCCTTCCTTGGATAACAATACCAAAGAAAGTGATTCTTAGAAATACTTTAGTGATTAGGAAGGCTTTGATACATATTCTTTATATAAAAAACCCCCAACATTATACTTCACTTAGTTCCTTTGATTTCCTTGAAAGAGATTGCACATAATTCCTAATGTAGAAAATGTGCACAGTGCCTTCTAACGAACAGGAACAATTTCCTTTACACACTGAGGAGTGGGCAGTCACTAAAATTTGAGCTGAAGGTTAAGTGTCTGCAACGTGATGGTAACTTTGCAGTTCAGAAAGAAAGTAAACTGCTGATTAGTTCATCTTCTGGTTCTGCATACACCTATTTATAGCAAGTATGGTAATAGATAATTAAAGATTGCATAAGTACTATGGTGGAGTATGATATTTAATCTATGTTTGTTAATTCATATGTTTGTTTGTTTTAATAAGATAATCAAGCAACATTTGTAAATTCAAAAATATCTCTCAAAATTCACCTTGGCTGACCAGTTTGGTTTATTTCTTTCTAATATCTATCATCTACACATCAGTGACCAAAGAAGAATAAGTGGCAAAGAAAAATTTCTGTCATGACACTACTAAATTTCAGCAACTAGCTCCATATTCTTTTATTATGTTGACTGATTTATATGTATTTGCTAATGGTTCACTAAACTGTTTTCCATACAAAGTGTTAGAGGTGACACACATAACTTTAAATATTATGTTGTTGCTATTTGAAAAGCTGGTGACCAGTTAGCTGTGCAGAAAACAGCTGCCTTATAAAATGAGTAAAATTCATGTTTTGAATTCCAGGAAATTCCCAACTGCCTTTTCTTTCAAAGACTCTCTAGAACAGAGGATATCAATACTTAAAAGCGGAGAAACAAAATAAGAGAGAAGGGGGATTGCTTAGGATAATTGCCAGAAAATAAATAAATGAATGCATAGAATAAATAAATAAATAACTGCTACATGAATGAATGACGGAAGTACAGAAGGATTATGAAAAGCTGCAAAATATATAAACTGAAAAAACTATCACAAACAATTTTCTCAGTAAGTGCTAGAGAATTTCATTATAATTGGAAGCAAGTCTCTGTTATCTACCACTATATTTGGGAAAAACTGTACCAAGCCTTTTGTTTAGGTTATGTTTTGGTTTTGCTTTAATAACCCAGTGCTGACTTCACAAGCGATATCCTCAAGAGATTTTCCACTGTAGATGTTTGCGATTACTGTGATGGATTGTGATTTACTGTACACCAGTGCTGCTGTATTTTCACAGAGGTTAAATGGTATTCAGTATGGAATACTGTAAAAATATCTTCTCTTTTGGCAAGAAAACAAAACAAAAATAAAGGAGCATCCGCACATGCACATTCATTATGTCCAGTCTACTTTTTTAAGCAAGCCTCAAATGACGGAGATTCAGCGGTTTGGGAGTGAATTCTCTGATGCTGGATAACAGTGTACCAATGCAATTTCAATTTTTTAAACACATTTTTTGATCCCGTTGAAGAAAAATGGCTGTTGAAGTTATAGAAAATAAAAAAAAAATAAGCTATTAATTGCACAATTTTAACTTACCACATTCGGGCTACTCCTAATTGCCAGTGAAGTACTTGTTATTGGTTTTTATCTTAATTTCAGAAGAATTCTACACAATAGAGAGACTTTAATTCTTCTATATCTATTCAATGCTTCAACAAAATGCTTTAGAAGTTTACTTATTTCATTTACAAATAATTATTTATCTCTGTTTCTGTATTATTAAATTACATTCTATATATTTTTAAATAGAAATATTTATTTTATTGTTGCAAGAGTAAATAAATCAATTTCAGTGCAAAACAAAGACAGAGACTGAAAAACAAAAGTGTATCTCAAATTATTTTTTAGATAAAACCCTGGCAGTATTTAAAGAAAAAAATGTTGCTAGAACAGTTGTCACAACAACTTGAACCTGAGTGGCTTTTGCATGACTCATGTCATCAAATGATTCACTTGTGTATTATTTTTAAAAATTCTGTCTGACACTGTTGACATATCATGTCCTTTGAGTTTCTCCCTCTTATTCAGAAATCAAGGCAAAAAGTTCACTTCATAAAATAGTAATAGAAGCAAGTATTGTCTCTGACCTTATTTCATCAAAGTGGTTAGTGTTAAAGTTTAATTGCATTTCATGTGTCGTAGTGACATCTCTAAATCTTACGTGGAGTTAATAAATTATCAGCATCATAAGAAAATCTCAGGCAGCCATAATATAAAATAGGAAAAATCTGTAAACTGATACTTCATACTAAAATGAAATTTTATTTTATTTAATCTTAGTATTTTCCTTAAACTGCTACTAAATATCAAAGATCAAAGCCTGAATGAGGCAAGGAATATTTAGGGTGTTTTTATGATAGGATTAGAATGAGTCTACTGTGATTTGAATAGGGATAATCAAATCCAGGATAATCTTGAGATCCTAAAGATTGTGTTCTTCACCAGATTTTTTTGCTAGACTGTTACATACCTTGTGGTTTACAGTTAGAAGTCAGTTCCTGGCCCTTGTACTGAGCAGGCATTTTGACATTTGGCACAGTTCTTTCTCTTCAGTTTCCATCCTTAAGTAGTTATTTCCTTCTCTAATCACAGAATACACAAAATTGGAAGGGACTCACAATGATCACTGAGTCCAGCTCCTGGCCCTGCACAGGACCATTCCCCAGAGTCACACCATATGCCTGAGAGTATTGCACAAATGCTTCTCGAACTCTGTCAGACTTGGTGCTGTGATCACTTCCCTGGGAAGCCTGTTCCAGCACCCAATCACCCTCTGGGTGAAGAATCTTTTCCTAGTATCCAACCTAAACCTCCCCTGACACAACTTCAGGCCATTCCCTTGGGTCCTGTCACTGATCACCACAGACAAGAGATCAATGTCTTGCCCTGTTTTTCCCCTCACGAGGAAGTTGTAGATTGTGATGAGGTCTCTCCTCAGTTTTACTGGTACTAGTACTCTCCCTTCTAAAACCCTTCTGTATCTCTAGTCAACTGTGCCAGTTGACTCAGTCAACAGTGGTAAGTTGTTGCCATTAGGGTCCTAAAGCCTTTGTCATAGAATTCCTTTCTCCTCAATATGTTTGATTATTTTTATGTCTATTTTTCTCTAGGTTCCTTCATTCTTTCTGTTCCCAGCTGAGTGTGATCATGGCCCGCTCCATAGCCTCCCCAGTCTAGAATCTCCCCCTGGGGGCTCTTGTTATTTGGACAAGAACCCCCCTGGGTTTGCCAGACCCTTCCCATGGAAGCACTGGTACAGCTCAGGCATAGGCAGGGGAGGCAACAAGCACTTGCCCCCAAGGCAGGAGCTGAAACCAGGCCAGCTCTGAGACTGGAACTCTCAGTTCAGAGCAGAGCTTGTGGCCCTTTATTAGGAATGGCAAACAGTCATATTCCCTGTATTACAACACTACAAGTGGAATTGCTTTCATGGAAACAAAGTTCTGATATGCTTCAGAAAAATTGCTAGTGGGTCTAGACTGCTCAGTCAGGAAGAATAATATTATTTCTTTACAAGAAGAATCTTTTGACATAGTCTGCTCATGACTGAAGGATGAAAACAAATTGCTCTGGCAAACAGTTTCTCTTTTGGCCATCTCTTCAGCCTGAACTGTGTCTCTATTGGATCACTGGCAATAATTTCTGACCTGAAGAAGCCAGTCAGGGAAAGATTCCAGTATTAGCTTTTCAGATGGAGGTACAAATATTTACATCAGCAGGCAGCTCATAGTGTCAGTTTTTCTGGCTTGCAAACAGCTGCACAACCAAAAGGATCATCTCTGCAGTCATCAGGATGTGACTGGAAGTGTCAGCTTCTCTTTCTCTAGAACACACTTGCAATCTGTGTGAATCTCCACCTTAAAACTATAGACATCATTTTGAATTTCAACAGCAAGCACTTGTCTTGTGCATAGGTTCATTCACTTGATGTCAATGTTCTTGAATAGTAAATGATAAGTGCTTCTTTCCCATCTGGTTATGTCTCGCAGAGATTGATTCCAATGTCATAGACTGGAATACCACAAACTACAGATAACTATGTCTGTTTGTCATAGCAGATGAGTGGAATTGGATGGCAGTCACTTGGTCACATTTTTGAAATGCACTTTCTTCGAGAAACTCCATCTCTGTTGATCTGTCTTGACAAAGAAGTGGAGAAGAGTTTGGTTGTAGCTGTTTACTTTGGCTGAATGCCAGGTGTCCACTGAGGCTGCACAGATTTCAACCCCCCCCCCCCAAAGGGGAGACAGAAGAAAAAAAACCGTGAAACCCGGCTCTTACCAAGAAAGTTTATATTTACACGGAGAAAAAGAAAGGAAGAGACTAATAACGCTACAAACACATAGACAAAGGAAACTAACAGTAAAAATTCTACCTCCCTCAAGGAGTGGCATCTTGGACAGGCACAGCTGTCTACTAGGCCAGTCCTTAAGGAGAAGAAGGGCTGAGCTACCTCTCTCTCCCCTTTTATAGCTGGCCTGACGTAACATAGTATGAAATATCCTGTTCCACCCAGGAAAGGAAATGTTATTTAACTACATAAACCCACTACATTGGTGATCATTGATTTTCGTGGCAGGGAGATGTACCAGCAGTTCAGAGAATACTTAGAGATCTTGCTTAAGTTTTGACTGAGAGAAATTTAGCCTCTTTCTATAATTGTACTTCCTTAGTCTGTCTTCTGCTTTCACTATTAGTGGGGCCATATATGGGATGCAGGGGGACAACCTGCAGCACCACAGTCTTCTCCATAGTCTGCTCTGGTGCCTGGAGCATCTTCTCCCACTCCTGATCTGGACTGTTTCACATTTTCCTCACTCCACTCCTTTACAGCACCACGGCACTGTTTTTCACCCTTTCTTAAATATGTTATCCCAGAGATGCCAACAGCCTCCCTGATGGGCTCAGCTGTGACTACTGTGACTACTGTGGGGTCCATTTTGGATCTGGCAGGAACTGACTCTGTCTGACATGGGTGAAGCCCCTGGTGTCTTCTCACACAAGCCAACTATGCATCCCACCCCACTACCAAAACCTTGCCACATAAAGCCAATACATGTCTAGCTGTGCTTTTGTGAAATTTTTGTTCTTGTTCAGTAGCTGTGACAAGGTTTCACACATTACCTCCTGCACCTGGATGAAGCTCAATCATCTCTGCTGTTTATTCTGAAACTTCAGTAGATGATTGCCATTCTTGTGACCAGAAATTGCAGTTTTGGTTACATAACAGAATTCACAGTGCTGAAGTTCATGAAGGTAATAGAATTCCTTGTGCTTACTGACCACGTGAACAATCACATATAGGTAGGACCATCTGATTTTCTCTGGCTCCTACTGTCTTCTACAGAGAGAAGGAGAAGATATGATATAAACTCTTTCTGCATCAAAAAGAAACAACCTCCTCTGGGCAATTCATACTGCACAAAACGAGTGCAGTGACGGTGTCCTTCAGCAAATACAACATGCACTCTCACAGGACATAAAGTAGAGACTGATGTTCTACCAATAGAGAAGTCAAAAAAGGTAGTTATACGCACTGCAAAATTGATGACTTTCCTCCTCTCCTACATATCTTCCCAATATACAGCTCATTTACTTGTAGTTACTGTAACCTCTCCAAAATAGTGTCTTCCAGCACCATGTTTAGATGTAAAAGAAATTTTAATTCTTAAAACAACAACCCTTCTAGAATATAAAAGTTTTTCAACTTTGTAGCTCTTTGTTGATTTGCGTTTTTTCTACCACTCCTATGAAAACTGTTTTCTTTATTTAACAACAGGGTTTTTTTCAACTGGTCTATTCAAAAAGTAGAAGAAATTGCTGAAGAGACTTCAGAAATTCTGTGCATCATTACCTCTTAACTGAAAGATTTTGATTGATTCCCCTAGACTTATGCCTGATGGATTGTACAAACATTTGAGACAGGGGACCAAGTAGACTTTTTTTACTCACATAACCCTGGATACTGGTTTAATGTGTTAGAAATACCTACCATGTGGCATGTTTAAACCATACTTCAGTATTTCAGATGACTTTTCATCAGAATTTTTTTCTTCAAGGAACGGAACTATGCATTTTTCATTCTGAAAGTTGATATTTCACAGTCATTTAAATACAACAGTTTGAGAAAGTAGATATGTAAATCATATAAGACTAAAACCCAATTAAAACAAAACAAAAATAAAATTTGAACTGTGAAATATAATTTAATGTTACAGATGTCTAGAGTATTTACAGCACCATTCTAAGTGACTATTTCTTCCGTGGTTCATGTCAGGTGTAGTTCAGCAATGCTAAAAGCATTTCTGTATATTCTGTTTAGCAATTAAAAACAGAAGTCAACACACCAATAAATGCTAAAGTGAATTACCTGCATACATCTTTCTATGGGTTAAAGAAAAAGCAAACACAAAGCATTTAGTGCCTGCAAAACTTGATGTGACCTCAAAAACTAAAAAGTGTTATATGGCTACCTTTTTATTTATGACTATATGGGTTTTATAGAATATGAGTTCAATGTTTCATCTCTGTTTCTCCGGAAATATTAGATGAGCAGCTCAGAACAGAGAGCCAATAATCCATCTAGTGTCACGGGGATAGAATACAGCTAGTCTTGAGAATAATTTTTTCTAATAATGTTTTATTTACATAAAAGCCACTCTGATAGATAGACACAGTTTGACAGTTGCTTAAATACCCTGAAGACTGCTCTTCCCAATCTTCCCTCATAACAAGGCCCACACCTGTATTGAGTAAAAATGCTTGCAGCTACAATATTTGTATATAAATTGAATCCATTGTTCTTCAAAAATAATGTAAAATAACATATTCTATTTCTTTTCTAAGCATTTGTTAACTTTAACTTGTACAGTTTAGAAATATTTGTACAAGTTTGTCAGGCAATTTAAAGACAATAAGGTAGATATATGAAAGGAAAGTTAACTCTCGAATGGAAGTTTTCATCCGGTTTTATGTACAAGGAGATGTCAGGTTTGCTAGAAATACTCAGTGTCTGATCTTAGACATCATTACGTGAAGACATATTTGACCAGAACTCAGTGTTCATCCTGAACTTGAATGCACACAAATTTGAGGCTTCATATTATACTGCATATTGATGGAACAATATTTAATTTCAGTTCTATCTCTAACTGCATTAATAATTTCATGTTGGAATGCAGAGATTGAACTTCTACTCTCACTTACGATAGGGAGAAGGTTTGCCAGTTACAGAAAGAACAGTTTTTCTTGAGTATACATAAAAGAATTATGAAACAAGTTGGCATAAGTACCAAAAAGATAGATTCAAGAAAAGAGAAAGAAGAAAAAATTGAAAGAGAGAGGGAAGGAAGGAAGGAAGAAGAAACCCCACTACTAGTAAGAAAAACATGTTATAAAAACTGCATGAAAAGGTTATAAGAAAAAAAATCCAAGCATAAACACTTTTAAAAATTGAATCTATTATTATTGGTTTGGGCAAACCAATATTCTAAGGTATGTGCTTTGTTAGTCAGGTGTGTAAAAAAGAAGAAAGTACGGCAATGAGGGGAAAGTAGAACTGATTAAAATAAGTTGTTAGTTCTGTTGGTAGACAACTGGCAATTTAGAGAAAAAAAGAATTATTCCCATTTAAATAATAAATTAAATTACTAGTGAATTAAAAAGTATTTTAAGCTCTTCAAAACACTGTCTTTGAGAAAACTATAGAACTCTTTTAATTTAAAGCAGATTTTTTTCTTTTGTAAATATTATATATATAACATATATAAATGCTTTGCTATTTTATAGTTACAAAGTATGAAATTAGTATATTAAAGAGTTCATATATTTTGACAATAATGCAGAAATTTTTACCTATTTTATCCAGTGAATTTGTGACTTTGTATCCCTCCCCTCCTCACACACTAATAAGCATGCATGAAATAGGGAGGGGAAGAAAACTGCGGAGAAACAGCTGGTGAGTGACACACAGTGGTGTTTACTCAGTCAAAAATTAGCAGAGTGTTCAGTGAAGGCACCTACGTCAAAGCGGGCTCAAGGGAAAGAGATGTGGTTTGACTGAAGGAAGCAACACAATTCCCATTTTGGTGGAGACAGAAGCTCCCCGTTGCAATGACATATATTCCTGAGCTCAAACCCCTGTCTCCCACTACATTCATTTCTGTATAATGCAATGTTGTCAAGACTTTCTATTCCAGACAAGTTTTTTTTCAACTGCACCCACTTAGAGGCAGGCAGAAATGGAAGTCTGTTTAGCAACAACAGCTAGCTGAGCTATTCTGCTCCCTTAATTCCTGCTCATGTCTTTGACGCTCTGGCAGATGCACTTTTAATTGCTATTTAGGAACAATGACATTCAGTCAGAGTTTTATAATTGTCAAAAGGCTTTTTTAAATTTTACAATACCTTGTCTTACCAACTAGTTATAGCTTTGTCAATCAGTAAAATTAGAGCACAAGTTAATTTACATTTCAGCAAATGTGTTAAGGCTTTTGCAAAAATGTCTCTGTAACTCAACCTTAATTTTGTCCAAACTGTTCCACACTGGAATACCATCAATTAGCAGATGCTGTAAAACTAGTTGACACATTGTTGAAATACAAAAAAGGAAATACACTCTCTGTGCCATATGGGAGATGATGTACGTACGTGCACAAAGCGAGACTGCACAAATAATGTCAGTATTGAAGCCAGTACTAGACAAAAGCAGGTGATGCGAGTGGGAGAGAGCACAGAACTCAAAGCAAATAGGTGCCCACAGAAGATGCACATGCTAGAAATTACTTCCCTCACTGAATCCTAAATTACTTATAGTTGGATTGGGTGTCTGTTTCTATCTCACTGTCTATATCCAGAAGATGTCTAAATGGTAAGAAATTGTAAAATAAAATTAGAGGAAAAGGTGAGTATCCATAGTTAAGCAGAGAAAATAAAAGTATGTAAAAAGAGGCATGAAAATAAGGAGAAAATTTATATGAGAAAAAATGAACCATTAAAATAAACAAAAAGAAGTATAAAAGGGAAGTAACTTACATGGTTAAGATGTCAAATATAAATTTTAAATGAATTTTTAATAAGAAAAATAAATAAAGCATTTTGTAAGTCATGAAAAACTCTGAAAAAAAGGCTTTTCAAAGAAGAACCATGGAAATAATCAAAGGGATGAATAGACTTATTTATTAGAAAAGATTAAAAACATAAATACAAATAGTTTAGTGAAGTAATTAGATTAGGGAAGAGAATAAACAACTACAAACATCTGGAGGCAGTAAACACTGGGGGAGGACAGGAATAATTTATCCTGATACAAGAGAGTGTAATTAGAAGTAAAAGAATTAAAGTTAGAAAGGAAAAAAGAATACACTGAGCAGAAGAGAAAATCACTTGCCTATGAGATGAAAAAAAGATTGAAGTGGTGAGAGTCCATATCTAAGGGTAAGTAGATAAAAGGATTGGAAAGCATAACAAAACAAAATAAGAACAAAAAGGTTTAAAAAAAGGTCTAAAGGGCTGCAAGAAACAGTCTAACTACAAAATTTGCATTCCATGGATACTGTTTATGCTCAAAAAAAATTTTTTTAAAAATAACTGAAAGGATTCTTTCAAAGATAATTTTCTTTACTTCTTTATAAGTCTTTATTAGTGCCTGTCATGTCATTGAACCTTTGTGAACTGTTTGTTTTGGAAAGTCCTCTGGGAAAAGGAAGAAAGTTTCCCATACAATCACAGTGAGCATCTTCAAGGCATGACAAGCCCAGAGACCATGAATTAGGTTTATTTCCAAAATCACTGAGGAAGCAATGAGCGGGGGATGGGTTGATAGGCTCAAAGCTTAATCTTCATCTTGCTTAGTTTTAAAAGTTAAGGCTTTATGGGGAGTCAGTGTCAGCATTTTAAATTAGGATTCTGCTGTTCCCTGACAGGATGTTCTCCACAGGTTTTCAGTGTCTCTTTCCCTCTCTCTATACATTCCCTATGACTTTCAGGCTATCACAATCCCTGTTGTTTTCTTTTACAGCTCTCTTCCCTTATCTATCTTCTTGCCTCTCCACAAATAGTTTCCTGCAAGTTTACCTTTCCTTCCTTGCAAGCACACTAACTTCTTTCCTATTACTTCTCACAACAGTCCTAGCTCCTGCCTCCATTCTCAGCTCATCTCCCTTGACATCCCTACTGCTGTTTTTAGGGACAAATCGTATGGAATATTTCAGTCCTGCCCTATGATACAAAAAGCAAAAAATAAGTTCAAAAGGCAAACGATAGGTCCAATTGTAAAAAGCAATTATCAAACTCCTTTTCTGTTTTTTCACAAGAATAAGGTATGTCCTGAGACACTTTTTAGAAGTTCATTTCTTTCTAGGGGCAAAGAGGAAGGAAAGGTTATAAAGTGAATAACCTCATGTTATCATGAGTTTTAACTGAAGCACAAATAGAGTAGCTGTTATTAGAGAACAGTCACATGCTGGCATGAGGTTGAAGTCTAATCTGTCTTTCTCTCTTTAGCTTCTGTTCCCAAGACATCTGATCCAATGGTAAAGGCAGCAAAATATATAAATGTGCTATGGTTCCCCAGTGCTCTCCATCGATCCTGATGTTCCTTTTCCTAGCTAATGGAGGTTGTTATACTGTCTATCACTACTCAGACTTGCATTTATATTTTAAAAGCATGCTAGTTTGTAGTGCTTTTAAAAACTTAGGGCACACATTTAATGCTTATCTTCCTAAAGAGATTTAAGGTATAAAATAAAATCAGATATATGCAAGGAAAATTAATTAATTAAGATTCATTTTTCTCTCTCTGGGTACAAAGAGGGTTTCCTTCCTACCTTTTTTTCCAAGTGTACCCTAACACTTATGACAGATAATATCAGAATTATGTATGGTAACTTTTAAAGAAATTCCATGTATTGTAAAGATTGATTTATTAGTTTATTATCAGAATAATTTTGAAACAAACTTTAAAATAAAAAACATCTGCCAGATTCCCTGACTATCTTGACTGTTAAAGAGGTCATATTGGCCTTGATATGCTACATAAAAGAACTAGATTGGTTTATGAAAGTACCCTAGAAGATTCTGTCTGTTCCCTTAGTTTGAGGAACTGGAAGATATCTATAAGAATGACTCACCAAACTATTACACACAAAGTCTCTCAGATGTGTTTTGAGTACCATAGCTGTAAAGTTCCTTTCTTGAAACTGCTGTTGTGCACTGTAGCTTTAGATCCCTGCTTTAAAAAAAAACACTGTAAAAGTGTTCCTGAAGTCCCTTGCTTTTGAAAATGGTATCCAAAGTATACAATTCAGAGGACCACATAATTTTTTTACTTTCTCACTTTAAAAATCAAAATTAAAACTAATTTTGTGACTTTTCTGATTCAAATCCTGTTACTCAGTTTTCACTCTAAAGATCCTAGAGGTGCAGCACAGAAATATTTACCCATAGTCCAATAAAAGTAAAGTGTGCTCATGTTCTCTTTTGATTTTGAGAGAGTCACTGTTCTTGTGGATTTATACCATGTTGTATATGTGTATAAGAGCGTTTGCAAGTGATTTTCCACATGATGAATACAATTTAACAAAAATGTGTTTTAATTTTTTAATCAGCATTCTTCATTGATGAGAAACTATGAACAGAAAAAGCATTAACAAATTCCCCTAACTCTAAAATCATCAGATTCTGTTGAAGAACTTAATAATTGTTTTCTTTTCAGTTTCCCAATCTGTCATTTTCTGGTGGCTCAAACAACCCTTTTTTTATCTTGTTCTTGATTAGATGACTAATAAATAACTCACTTTGTGTGTTGGAATGAAAATAATTTTGCAATCTGTGGGCTATTTATACAACTCGAATTTCTCCATTTGCTCAGTACAGGTCCATTACGCGGTTTTTAGTGATAGCTTAAGATCAAACTATAAGGCATGATGACAAGTCTCACATCTGTAAAAATTCTATTTATTTTCTAAGAGGTGTCTATATTCTTTTTTGACTGGACACATTAGCAGATAACAGATCATGTGCTGAAGGAGTTATTATTTCGAAGTGCCACGCATTTGCTTGCTTCAATTTGACACATTAAACATAGTGAACAGTGAATAGAGTTATCAACATTGTCCAGTCCACAGGGACCTGAATAAGACTTAAAATCATATAGGAATGATCTGGTTGTAGTATAATGAAGCATCAGACTGAATCAGCAAATAAGCAAACAGAAAATTGCAGCAAAGTGATATGAAGGAAGCAGAAATTGTGTATTTATACCCATGTAACAGATTCCCTGTTTTTTTGTTTCTATTGCAAACTAAACATTCATCAGATTCTTACATCTTCCTTTTCACAGGTGTTTTACATCTCTATGCCATCAAGAGTAACAACTAAATGTATACCATATAACTGAATCTATGTGCTGCGTTATCACACAATTCCGTACCATTCTATCTCCACAAGCTGGATCACAAAGAGAGTGCTAATAAAAGTGCTTCTTCACTGAACCACGAGCTGGACTAGTACATTTTAGACATTTATGTTTCTGTCAGTATGACTCTGATTTTTTCAGGGTCACACCCACTTGAGTCCTATGGATCATAGCACATTCTGGGCACAAAAATTATATCTTAAAAGCCTCTTCACCATCTCAAAGATTTTTCCAGCATTGGAGTCATCCTCCACAAGTCTCCTCTGGTACAGGCTATACATGTAATTAGAAAAATGGAAAACCTTTTCACCACCCTGAGAGTTCTCAGCTGTCGCATCGACCTCTTTGAAACACTTCTTAGAACAACTTTTTTATGCCTAATAAACGTAAGAGTAATTGCAAAATCCGAAGGACAGAATGTCAGTTTAAAGCCGCTTTTAGTGAAGTGCCTCTCAGATCTCCTGCCAAGTACTTCTTTGTGGGTCAAGCAGATACCAGGAGCTACATGTTGTCGCTCTCTCCCTTTTAACATTTTTGAGGTGGTAGCAGTAAGGCTAGAACATGTCAGAATCTATTTATGAGTGGCTGCCATTACCTGACCTTTCTTATCCAGAGTGTTTTCTAATAAGTAAAGAATTAGCACTCAAAGAGTAGCAGTTTGTAATTTCCTGTTTTAACTGTGATATGAGTATTACCATTTTGAACTCTATCATTACCCTCTTACTCATCTGAAAATTATACATGAAATTAAAATCAGGAGCTGAGAATATAATTTTTTCCATTCAAGACATACAAAAAAAGGAAATCCAGTAAGAGAGCTTGAGTTTTCAAATAGCAAGTTTCCAGAGCCTATTGCATTAAGGTAAGTCTAGATCTACCTAAACAATATCTTTGGCTGTCCAAAATCAGAGGTAAAGTATTATGCATATATATATATATATGTATATATATATATGTTCTTCTCCCCACACATGTCCCACACACTCACTTGGCTGCCTTCAGTCACAAAGAACAATCGTGCCTCAAGTGGCTTTCCAGCTTGACCTTGAGATTCTTTTCACACACACACTAATGTTAGCTCAGGATCACATTATTTTTGCTTTAGTATTTTCTTCTTTTTCTTTACCATCCAGGTGGCCGGTGTTGTCTGTCTAGCTGCTCCTACAGTTGACCTTGGCTAGTCTTCATATGACCAGCTTCTCTATTATTACCCCTCCACAGCAGGACCAGTTGAGAAAATGAGGCAAAAAACTTGTGTGTTGAAATAACAACAGGGAAATCACTCAGCAATTACCGTCACGGGCAAAAGAGAATCAAATTGAGAAAATTAATAAAATTTATTTCTAATTAAATGGAACAGGATAAAAAGAAATAAGGACAAATCTAGAATCTTCTCTCCACTCCTCCTTCCTCAGCATGCTCAACTTCATCCCCAACTTCTCTACTTCCTATTCTCTGAGTGGTGCAGGAGGATGGGGAGGGAATGAGAGTTAAGGTCAGTTCATGATGCTTTATCTCTGCTGCTCCTTCCTCCTCAGACTCTTCCTCTGCTGCAGCATGGGGTCCCTCCAACAGGATTATGTCCTTCATGATCTTCTCCAAGGTGAGTCTTCCCACAGATTGCATTTCTTCAAGAACTGCATGAGTGCAGGTCCTTTCCATGGGAATGGAAATACCTGCAGGAATGTACTGCTCTCATGCCAGTTCCCCACAGGTTAACAGTTCCTGTCAGAAAACTTAGTCCTTTATGAGTTTCTCTCTACTGCCCACAGTTCCCTCCAGGAGCCTGCTTCAATGCAAGTTCTCCATGGGTTGCAGCTAATTTCAGCACATTTCCATTTGTTGTGCCAGTGGATGCTTTAGGACTGCACTTCCAGACTGCAGTGTGGACTAATGTGCTCCAGAGTGGTTCTCTATAGGCTGCAGACAGACAACCTGCACCACTATGGTCTTCTCCATAGGCTCCAGGGGAGTCTCTGCTCCAGCACCTGAAGCATCTCTTCCCCCTTCTTCACTGACCTTGGTGTCTGTAGAGCTGTTCTCTCATGTATTCTCACTCCTCTCAGCTGGTGTTGCACAGTGTTTTTACACTTTCTTAAATTTGTTATCACAGAGGTGCCACCAGCATCACTGATAGGCTCAGGGGTGGCTGGTGTTGGGTCAGTTTTGGAGCTGTCTGGAACTGACTCTCTCTGGGAGCTGTTTATGGTGTCTTCTCACAGAAGCCAACCCTGTAGCCCCCTAGTACCAAAACCTTGCCATATTGACTTTAAATAAAAAACCAAAAATCTATCAAAACAGATTCATAACTGGTGAAAATCAGCAGTTTTGTCAGCAGAAGCAAGAAGACCCGATATGTGAACAGAGTATAACTGTAAATGTATGTATATGTAATGAGATGCCTACAGACTACCGGTAGTTTGATATAGCATCAACCCCTATATCAAACAGCCTGTATTTAGTTCCAGAAAACAACACTCTACTTTATCCCTCTGGCTAATCATCATGATCCAAACTACCCACCAAGAGGGCCAGAATAGTAAAAGAAAAGTTATAAACTCTTGGTCACTTTCTTGGGAGAAAACTAAACTTCAGAGTAAAAAAGAGCCCACAGAGGTCAGTGCTGCAAATAGGCCATAAAAACACAATGTTGTAAGCAGCTGTTGCAAAATGAAAAATTTCCTGGCAGCATGTTTTATTTTTAAAATTAACACATAGCAATCAAAAATGGAAGATCAAGACAAGATTTAAAAGCAACCAGAAGCAACGAAGTGAAAAATGCCACTTACACAAACATGTCTAACTGGACATACTGGGATTCTTAGAAGAAGCTGGAATTGCTACTTTGTAAATCTGAGATATATTGTTTGGAAGAATTTTGAAATGCATTAATTGCAAGAGTACATGATATATACACACACCATTGACATGTTTTGCTATACTCTAAATACTTATGACGCTTATACACATTTAAGGCATAGAAATACCATCCACAAATTTCATTCATCATTTGTATATCATGATTATGTCTACAGTAGCTTCTTTCACCAAATATTTTCATATTAATATAATATTTTCATTAACTAAGTTATTATTAGTAAAATAACATTATTATTAACATTAACAGCAGCATAAAATTAAAGAAAATGCCACTTATAATTGCTTTGATTATAGTTTTGACAATCTAGAAAATAAGACAGAAAATAATCTAGATAGACCCTTTCTGCTAATGTTAAACAGTGGATGTTACTAGATGAATATTATTAAGGAAGAAAAAAAGAAAGAAAAGAAAGAAAAAAGAAAAAGCTTTTGCTGTTATTAGAAATACCAGCTTAAACATTAAGAGACTGACACATAAAAAAGTACACAGAAACATTGAGATGAAGTATGAGGAGGAATACAAAGAGCTTTTGCACAAATAAATACAACACAGAGATTCCCAAGTTTTCTTTTCGAGGTTCAACACTAGCAGGAGTAGGTGACACCTCTACCTGTGTTAATAAAGCAGTAGCTGTTTCTGTGCTAATTCATGTGTCTGTTTGAGTGTTGTGCAGGCCATAAGAAGATGTACACAATCCTTCAGGAAATAATGAGTTAATAAAAATGAGATGAATCCGGATGTTGGTGTTCCCTAATTATTTTTTTTCTTTGCAGACAGACTGCCTCTGGAACCCTGAATTAAGTTAGGCCCAAAGACTTGAACAAGTTTTGTAATATTTTTCTTCTGATCTTAGCAGATCTCTTGCTTCTTGAGATAGGATTTTATCTATCTATATGGCTGTCTATCTATCTATCTATCTATCTATCTATATATCTATCTATCTATCTTAATCCAGAAAACTATTTGATCACAGCATATAACTATCTGAGAACAGAGTAGTTATTCACCTTTATTTCTTGACTCATGCAAGACCATTTCTGAAACTCTCAGAGATGTAAATGGTTCCATGAAATCTCATCAGCTTCTTGGGCACCTTGAAACACTCATCCCTCATTACTTCTTCAGCAACTTACAGAGTTGAGCCCTTGCTAATTTTAACATGTTATCTTAGTATCTTAGCACTAGCTTACTCTCCTGTGACCTTCTGACACTGATTCTTGCTTTCAGTCATGTAGTGTATTAGCAGAAGTTGTGACAATATTGATTTGATATAATTTAAGGTCAGGCACACTGTAAAGTAGAATCCCTCACAGGAGCAGGTAATTTCTTTAGTTTCATTCTGGGGTTTTTGTTTTAATGTTATTGACAGATTTGTTGCTGTTGTTTCCAGATTTATGAAGTAATGGAATGGTCTCTGGGGATAATTATTACAACTGTTCATGATAAATAATTAAACTATAGGGCAGAAATCATTTTAATTATATTAACTCTATCTTACATGTGAAGGCTGAGCATTTACTATCTCCAGAGGTCTTATGTGATGTTTTGTACAACATCTCTACAATTATCTTTAGCCATGTTCTCCAATCCTCAATTAAGCGTTCCTCCTAAAAGGAGGAAATTTAATTTTCAACTCAATTTGTATTACTGATTTTGTTACAGCTAGTAAAGGAACAGTAGAAACGATAGGAAAACATGATCAAATTTCTCTGTAACATACACAATACTAAAATAGCTTTGTTGCTAAGAGCTGCTGTATCTAGTTCTCACACAGTGGATGGGACTATATATGCTCCAGGAGAGATGCACAGTACCAGTTGAAAAATAAAAGTCATAAACAGGGACAATGCAATGATGTACTCAATTTTATTTTTGCATTGTAATAAATTTGTGTGTTTCACACAAAAGCAATTACAGTAGCTAATTGATGGCAAGTAGTTTTATATGTTGTGGACTGATGGACTGATGCATACCAGAATATAGTTGGCAAAAATGTTATTAATATTCAGTCTCACTTTTGCAGCCCAACGCCTTGAGTGAGGAAGGTTTGATTTTTATTGTTTTCTTTCTTTTTTTCTCTCTTGCCATTTCTCAATACAAAGTTGTTTGGATTCACATTGTTGTAATTGATTTAAAAAGAGTGGTTTTCCTGCAGAGGATGAATTTGGCCACAAACGTCTAATTAACAAGAGGTATTGGTTGCCCACAAAATACTATGCTAAAAAAAAAAATCAACAGCCCATATTCATTTCAAGTTAAAGCAACTGACAGGACCGGCACCGCAATTCAACAACCTGGAAATCATATAAATTTAAATAAGATAATTAATGTCCTCGTGATTTTTTCCTCTTCTCTTTTGTGTTGTTTTGGAGTATTGGCCTGCAAATCCAAGCATTTGTCACGCTTACTTAATGTAACATGGCAAACATCAAGTTTCATGATTTCTTAGCTTACGGGTAATTTTCACACAGAACAAAACGTTACAGGTTTTTGGACTAAGATGGATAAAGAAATGGCTTTATAACAAAGAGCTAAAACTCTGTGTGGTCACTCTTGTTAATTAAATAGAGCTAAAGGGTATATAGCTAGAAATTTTGCATGAGTGTGACTATGTTTGCACACATCTGCCTATGATGACAAAGAGGGAATCTTGGGTACCAAAAGCTTCTTCAGACAACTAGAGGAACCACCTCATACCTGTAGGGGAATTTAACTATCTCAACATCTGCCATGAGGACAACATTGGACACCATCCTGGTGAGTTTTAGAGAGCTGAAAATAATCTCTAGACACAGTTAATTCTGACCTAAGTAAGGCACTTTATTGGACCTGAGGAGGCCACAGGATTTGGTACCAGGCAATGTACAGTGTCCTTCCAAACTTACTTGAAAAGCCTTGCAATTGACAGTGTGAAGAACAGAGTATTTTGTGTATAAGTGTATGCTTATGAATATGTATACATACATTTCATTTTTCACGTATAAAATATGTTTAAAAAGTTATACTGCTTCCTCACTCTGCTTTTTCCCCACCCAGTTTTTAATCATTTTCTTCATAGGTTTTCTTGAGTCTCTTGAACTTTGTCAGACCTATATCTCAGTTTTTCAGCTATTCATTTTTTTTTCATCCTTAAACCATGACAGAATCAAAGAATAGCTGAGGTTGGTAGGGATCTTTGGAGACTGCCTAATCCAACTTGTCATGTCCAGTTAGGGCTTGAATATCTCTGCAGATGGAGACTGCTCAACTCTCAGCAATGTGTTGCTGTGTTTGACAATTTTCACATTAAAAGGATACTTCCTTATGATTAAAGAATATTTGTTGCATTTGTATTTGTGCTTATTGAACTTTGTCCCGCCACTCATTACCACTGGGAACATTCTCTTTACACCATCCTATCCTATCTATAAATATACAGATATTCTATCTATATATAGATATTTACATATTATAGAATGTTTGAATAATTTATTGTAAAGCTTTATGTTAATTTTATTTTAACATTTTATATTACAACTTTTAAAAGAGGGAATGAAGGAATCTAGGTGTTTTTTGTAGATTTTTTTTCTTTCTCTTTGGTTTAATAAAATGTTCCTAACAGAACACCAATGCAGAAATCCAAATCAAATCCATTCAAATTCTTTCAGATAATTTTACAAGCTTAAATGCTTTGGAGACTAATGGGGAGGGAGTATTCTGCATATTTGCTGTATGTATTTGTGCAGAACTCCCTGCAGAATTAGATGAACAGTATTTAATTTCAAATATTCATATTCCAGACATATATATTCATATTCCAAACAGTTAAACAGATAAAAAAATTTTTTATTCTTTGATAATGTACTGCTAAGTTTTATTTTAGTGTTTTGATGCAAATGTAGTTCAGGGTCAATGCTATTACTTTTAATTAATATTTTTTAAAATCCTTTTGAACAGATAGATAACACTTTGTTATAATCATATAATAATGATTATTACACTCATCATGGTCAGTCTTCGCGAAGGAAGATTTGGGAAAGGTCTTTACCCTTCAAGCCTGCGCAGTGGATTTTTTAGGTGAGACCCAGTGTGCGCTGAACTGAGCCCACCCTTTAATCCTAAGGTTCATCTGCCGGGGCCGAGCAAGCTTGGACGGTGGCAGCAAGGTCCTCAGGATGTTGGTTTGTTTAGAGTGACCTTCTCTTAGATGGATTGCCTTACAGGGCTGACGAGCTCCTTCTGCCCAGAGAAGTTCCCTGACCGGGAATCAAACCCGGGCCGCAGCGGTGAAAGCGCCGCATCCTAACCACTAGATCACCAGGGGGCCCCCATTATTACACTATCTTCCATTTAAAAATCCTGGCTCTTCATGGAAAGTAAACTTTTCTGACAATTATTAGAGTAATGTGTGGATAACAAATCTAGGGCTTGTTAGTAACTTCTGTGCTACCAAGAGAGAGAATGAGTTTTTTGAACCCTTTTTTGTGGGATGCTGTGCAGGGCTGAAAGAACATCAAACTAATTAACAGTGTAGACCTACCTACTTTGCTTGTCAGATCTGCCTGAAAAGCTGTCTCATAGTTCCTACAGGAAAAGTGATTGAAAAACCTCACTATGTTTCCAAGCTGTGAAGTCTCTTGGCACAGCTTGTATTCAATTTGGCCCTCCTTAAGCACTGAGTATGGTCATTTATTGCATTTGGGTATCCCAGGCTTTTGCTGGACTCTAAATCTGGAAGCCTAGGAGAACTCTTGCACATTTATTGATCATTTGTTACCAGCCAAGCCAGCTATTATGCAGGATCCTGATTCTCCTGTCCCCTCAGGAACCTAAATAGAAAGTTCAAACAGAAACCGGCCCAAGAAAACAAAGTAATATCTTTAAAGTGATATGATCACAATAATATCTCATCACCCAAGTTAAGTGGTGTTTTTTAGAGTGAGGCACAGAAAAGCTCTCTTTGATTTGCATGAAATTTTGGTCTTCTGCTGTAATTGTAAACAACTTTATATCTTATATAAGAAAATAAAGGCTGAAGTCTTTGTAAGGAGTATGGACACACTTTAAAACTTAAACATTAGTCTTGATCTCTTTTAAGCTTAACTGACAGAATACATACATCCTAATGACACTGTTGCTCTTAACTTTAAAAGTAATTTTATTTAATTGTAATAAATGTTCCACATATCCTTATAAGAACAACCAAATTGCCATCACACTAACTATCTTTCTTTTATGAGCAGATATGTTTTACTAGTAGATACTTTGATCAGAGGAAAACAATCTGTCACCAGATAATTGCTAAAAGGATGGGAATAAGTCATATTTTTTGACTAATTCTTATGTTACAGGCTTGTGGCCTAATTCAATCTATTCTGAATGCACAGTAAATGCAACACAGTAATTTCAAAATCATAAACCTCTCAAAAAATCCAGGCAGAGGTCTGCTAATGTGTTGGATGATGGATCTCCTATTTACTATTGATCTCTGAATTCAGAACCAATCCATTCTGTACTAGCAAGCATTTTTCATATATTTTTAGAAAATATTGAATTGCGCTTAATCAGTGACAAGACTGCTTTGTGTGTTACCACTCAACATAGATTAGCAACAACATACAGCATTTTACTAGAAAAATGAAACTTGTAGAATCTGGTATACCTTAAATGAACTGATTTCACATTCAGCTACCCTTGAAGTAAAGGAAAGCTCAGAATAAGCAATCCAGATGTAATAAAAAAAGTGCTGTAGGGGTTATTACATATAGAAATCTACCTAGCCCTTTGTTATATGAACATATTATACATTGTAGTCTGAATCACTGATGGGAGAGGATTTAATACAAGCAAACTAGCTTTTTGATTATTATAGCTGGTTTCTGTATCATCTGTCTCAAGAAGCTGCATTTATATCCCATTCTCTACTGATTCCATTTTCTCTTCCTCAAACCACCCCATTCCAACGACCAGGTTCCTACATCTCCTTCTTCTCTATTTTTTTCTATTCAAGTTTAGATGCAGAAATCCCCAATATACTAACCTAATCTCACCTTTGTGCTCATTGGCCCCTGGTCCAGACCCGGATGACATTAAAACAATATCACATGTCTGATCTAACTAAATATAGAATGCAAGTGGGTATGTGCTAAGCATTATTTGATGAATAAATGTCATTGGGTTTGGACTCCCAAACTTTCCTTTCAGATGACTTGCCCTGCTCTTGAAGTCTATTACTTCCTCCTCTATATCTCCTTAACAGCCTTTTCTTATTAAGACTGTGTCATTATATTCCCACAAGTCTCAGAGGTGACTAGGAACAGAGGGAATGAATATAAGAATGTGATTCCATTCATTGATTAAGGACTCTAATTTTAGGTATCTACCAGTAGATACCTATTTGTTTGGTAGTTGTTCATCTTGCTATTATAGTCAATAGAAGTTGAGGGTTGGACTCAGTTGTGTTAAAGTAGGTACGTAGCACCACACAATTTTCCTTAAGATGTCCAAGACATCTACACAGGATTGACAGGTAAGATAGATGATAGACAGGAAGCCTCAACCCTACTGAAGCAGCAGCAGAAGGCCACAGAGTATATTCTGTGGCATATCACATGCCCTTCTAGCCTTGTTTTTATTTCCCTTGTTCTCAACACATCCCGTTTATCATAGAAAATATTTGGGGGCATTATCCCCTAGATAATGTCTACTGCAGAATAAACTAAATCCCTTCAATGAATTTGCAGAACAAAGAAACAAAGAAACAAACAAAAAAACAATCTCTAAACCAATAAGCAACAATGACGAAAAATCGGTGTCCTTCTAAGGCTTACATATGACACAATTTGCAAGGGAAGTTTTTTTATCTGTGCATGAAGAATGACAGATTCTGACTGAAGGACAATCAAACCACAGATACTATATAAGAAAAGGAAACTCTGAAATGTTTCTGAACTTAGCTACCCCATCATGTTCAATTACAGAAGAGTCAGGCTGTGTCTCTCAAGATATTTCAGTTACACTTATAACAGTGATATTGACATTGCATAAAAGTACCAAATTCCAATCCTAGTTAGGGTTAGGTTTCCCTAGCAGTCCACAGTCAACTCACTACAAGTTATGGTAGTTTTCGATAATTTAGTTTTCGTAATGGCCATTCACAAGGCCTATAAACACTAACAGTAAGTGCTTGCAGACAGGAAATAAGCACACTGAATATTCTGAAAGCATGAAATATTCAAGAAAGTTTTTCTCTATCTTACTGATTTTTTTAAAATTCAAATTAATTTCTAAAACAAATAAAAATAACAATTTGGAAAATACTGCAAAGGACATATGAAAATCTTTTACAGATCAGTCCCTAATTTTTATTCTTTTTATAGATTACAGATATGCCAAATTGAGTTGATTATATATTACTTTTTTTCTCATAAATGTTATACTCTCAAAAAAACCCCTACACTTTAATCATTGATATTAAGTCACATGAAAGAAATAGTGCTGTTTCTGGCTTGAAAATTCCTCTATATCAGCCTATAGGATAACTCTTCTCTCTCCTATTAAATAGCTGGAGAAGAAATTTCATCCTCATCTCCCAGCTATATAACTATACCAAAATTATTGCCAGTTAATATCAGTATTTTCTTTTTTGATTCTTCCAATCATTAAGCACTGAAATAAAATTTTCAGGTTTAAAAATATGCAGATACCACAATAATCCGAGCTTTCATACATTTCATTACATTGCCTTTTTCTTTTCCCATTTTTTTAAATTTCCTCTGAAAAATAACATTCCTGAAACACAATTCACTCAAACAGTTTTGTTGTCATAGAATGAAAATATTTAGAGTGTTTAAAAGTATTTTGTCAAAATATAATTAGGAATTTAATTTCCAAAGTCATTGAGAAAGAAAAAAATTAAATCTTTTTTCCTAGAGAGACAAAGTAGGATGTTTCAACACTAAAATATTGTGGATTTTTTTCTGTTTGCCTTTTAACTTATGGATTATCCCCTAGCAGAAGATATTTTACATTGCCAAACTAATTTATACAAAATGTTCAGTGCCACCTAGACTTATTTAAAATAAATGTGAAAACCAGTGAAGACTGCAATCTAAGCAGGCTGCAAAAAATAGTTCAGATAGGGATGCCCTGAATAAAAAAGGACGGTTATCTCTGCTGATATGGCTGGACGTGTCAGAAGCTGTTGTCACAATTCTCAATTACCTGTGTGCAAGATAACGTGAGGCTGGACTTGGCTGTGCCTCTTAGTAGTCAGCCAGTCACTTGTACCCTTTCTTTAGGAGTGCTGATCTTCAGTGTCCTACAGCACACTGAGATGCCTCTTTTTTGGAAGGCTGCTTAAGAAGTAAATAATTCCATTTACTAGACTGCAGTGAGAGCATCACGCACCAATTACAGACGTGGCACCAGGCAGTGGAGGGCTCCTGGCTCGAACAAAATAATGGCAGGACCAGCAGAGAGAGAAAAATGTATTCAGAAACTCAAAAGACGTTAATTAAACATATCTCCCCTTCTCATTATAAAAGTAATGGATGTTTACAGGGTTATTGAGTTCATTGCTGGACCATGACAAATAAACACACAATCTTTTTCTCCACTACATGTGTTCTGTAGTAGACTCTTTTTTTTACCCTTAATTTAGTTATTAAAATACTTTCTGATGGATATAATGCAAAAGATAACTGGAAAGTCCAAATATATGTACTAGGAATCAACCCATCCTTAAAATGAGATCTAGAAAAAAACAGTCTACCAAAGTTTTCTTTTTCCTGATTTCCTTGTTTATTCAGGATTTTTAGTTTGGTTTCCCAAAAAGAGTACAAACCAGGATGATATGATGCGACAGAAAGGCTTCCTATCAAACATGGAATCGTAACTTTTTGTAGGGCACTGCCAAGAATCATATCTACACAAATCTCCTCCAATCCAATGAATAATGTCACACTCTGAATAAACATGAAATACTAAATTGTTTGTGGGGTTGAGGGTTGGGGATGATGAGAAGAGAGTATGTTCGAAATATTTTTCCCACCTCAACAGCAGCAGCAGCTGCAGAAGACTTGATATGAGGTATTTTATTGGCTGATGCATCTAAAATTTTCATGTAGGCTAAATTATAGTGTCATGTTCTTCAAAGTTGCTGTACTTGCATCCACAACATTATGATTCTGCCTAGAGTTGACATTAGCAAGAAAGCAGGAAATTAAAATATTATTAATGCTATGAAGCCTATAAAGCCATGAACATAATCTGTTAATAATTTTCTTGCAAACTATTTATGCACCCAAAGATATTTCTCATTATATGTGCTATGTTTCATTTGACCTTTATTCTACCTCCACTCTTCTTCTTCTGGATAATTATTTCTAGGTCAGAATCTATTCATGAACTATGAGTTTTGGTATTAATGGATCTAATGGAAAGAGATTTTATTTGAAAGATTGGGAAATCAGGTTAACAGGAATTGCACATGTACACTGTTGCAAGAATAAACCTCTGTTTGATACCTGATTGTCCCTAGATCATAGATTACTAAACCAATATGGGTTGACATGGTCAAATCATTTATTGTCTTGCAGTCAGTAAACAGGATGGTATTTGTTATCAGATTTTTTTTTTCCTACAAGGAATGAAGCATCAAAGATAAAACAGTGTGAGCAAAATGGAAGGACAGAGATGTAAAAGATGATGAAAAAGAAAAGAGAATAGAGAGTTTAATTTAACATCTTTGCCATCATAAATGAGATATTTAGGTCAGACAACACATCCTGATATTCCCCAAAGACAGTATTCTGAAGTGACAAAAGTATGTTCTCTTCAATAATGCATAAGGTGTATTGGATCTACTTAAAAAGAAGGATTTCTGGGATATAACATCAGAAGACACTTTCAGTGAGTTAAGAGAAAAAAAAAAAAAAAAAAAAACCATGAATTTTTTTTTAATCAATTTGAAAATTCAGAGTAAAACATTTTGTAGATTTTCAAGGTTCAGTCTGTTCAAAAAGTGCCACCAATAGCCATTACTTGGGCCCCTTATAGCTCTGGGCCCTGCAAGGTAAGAACATGGACCTGCTGAAATGAGGGCAGAGGAGGGCCCCAAAGAGGATCAGAGGGCTGGAACAACTCTCCTATGAAGACAGGCTGACAGAGTTGGGACTGTTCAACCTGGAGAACAGAAGGCTCTGGGGAGATCTCACTGGGGCTTTTCAGTATCTAAAGGGGACTACAAGACTTTTTACGAGTTTATGTAATGGTAGAAAAGAGGGAGTGCCTTTAAACTGAAAGAGAAGAGATTTAGGTCAGATATTAGGAAGAAATTCTGTACTGTGAGGGTGGTGAGGCACTAGAATAGTTTGCCCAAAGAAGTTATGAATGCCCCATCCATGGAAGTGTTCAGGGTCAGGTTGGATGGGGCTTTGAGCAATCTGATCTAGTGAAAGGTGTCCCTGCTCATGTCAGGGGGGTTGGAACTAGACAATCGTTATGCCTAGAATACACTACAAGTTAATTTGTACTTTGCTCTTTAAGAGATGCAATATTTTGCAACATTCAGAGAGTTCACAAGCATCAAATCATGAAATAAATTGTGTTTCTGTCATCTAAGTAGAAACTATGACTTTCTGCAGACTTTGCAGTAGTTAACATAATGTTCATTTATTCAGATAAGATTTTTACCAAATCCAATAAAGTTATAAATAGAATTAAATTTCTCTATTCTGCTCCTACCTTACCTTTTCTCAGAAAAATTCTTGTCACCATAAACGAGTCATTCTGTAGGTAGTATGTGCAAGTGGGACTCAGATAATTGTTCTATTAGATTTTCCTCTTTTTTATTTTCTTGTGAAAATTAATTCTAAAAAACTGCTAATTGTATATAATGGTGACACAGTGACAGCTTATTATGAACATTCTCGTTCTCAACTTCAGAACTAGGACTTTCTGTGGTAGTCAAAGAAGTGAAAAATAGCCAACACAGGTCTCAGAAGTATCAATTCTCTGAATTGGCTGTGGGGCCTTGATTACTTTCCCATCCCATAGAGATAATCTAACCTAAATAAAGTCTTCCTTGTAAAATAAATGGAAAGACATGAGTCATTGTTTGCTACTGAGTTTCTTTCACAAATACTAAGAAAAAAAAGGGCATAAAATTGAATAAAAATGAAACAATAACTCTAATTCCTATAATTTAGTCTTCCAAGTATTATGATTTTAATACTTGTTATATAACTTGATTTGATTCTATTGATTCATATTAGCTTCATCATCTATGATCTAGGGACAACCAGCTAGCAGACTAAGGGCTTTATTCTTGCAATAGCATTGAAGTGCAGTACTCATTACCCTTAACAAGTGCTGTGTAAGCATGTCAGTTGATGAAAAGTCCTCCTAAAATCTTAAGGACAAAACAAACAAACCCAGAAACAATATGTTTTCACTTATAGTTGTTATTCAATGATTAAAAATTACTATTGCAAAAGTGAATAATTGGAAAGCATAGACACATACAATCAGACCTCATAATCAAGTTTTCTTTCCTTCTAGCATTAGTACTACTGTCTCCGCATTTCATAATGTAATTTAATTCTATGTACAAAATTTCCTGAAAAGTATAAATGCATTTCAGCTCTATGTAATGGCAATTCAGTTTTAAACCATGCATAAAAACTCAATAAAGAGCAAAATGCTAATAGTTTGTATATGGGCTGTGACCTTTCCTAGTAATTTTTCAATATTTTTTAAGAGTTAAGAAACAGTCACTGAAATAAGTTGAGAGACTCTTAGTCTACTATTTACTTTAGAAAAATGAATGTTTATCAAATGGACTTGAATGATGATAATATGATAGTTCATGCTTCAGAAGCCACTCAATTGCCAAGGTGAAGAACTGGATATTGTCTCTCTGGCATAATCACATGGAGCGTGGATTGCATTTTCACTTTGCATGACCTTGAAAACAGTTTCCCAGACCAATGACAGAAACATTCTTTTTTAATATTGCTGCTGCTGCCAAGTGTATAGACTAGACAAATAAAATTAAAAAGGAATAATAAACCTAGTGATAATAAATTAAACAGTTATACTCTTTGTTCAGTGTTTTACAATGAAAAAATCCTTATAATTATGAACTAGAATTTAAAATGCAGATTTTGTACAATATTTCACAAAGAGATTTTAGCATTTCTGAGATCTATTATATTCTAAAACAGACTTTGAATGACTAATGTTTTTTAAATGTGCTTTTAAACATTCACTGAGATTCCAGATTCCTTGAGTCCATGATCCTAAGTTTCAGAGATGCTAGGTTTGATTCACAAGCTGTTGTTGCATGTTGAATGTTTTCAGTAGCTTTGACTTCTTTGTTGCGTTATATATTCCTAAATTTAGCAGCATATATTTTTATTTATTTCACGGCATTTTTCTCTTGAAGGTCTTTTATATCTGTAGATTTTTATCATTCTCTGGATACTTTCCCACTACATTGGATAGGTACTGATACAAGTACTCTGAATTATAAAAATTTTCTTCACATCTTAAAATCAATATTTGTCTATGCTATGTTTATTCATCTGTTGCTCAGCAGTTCTAGTGTCCTTCTCTGAAGAAGATCCAAGGATGTCTTTAGTTAACTTCTGTTCGTACCTCAACCTTAGTGTAATATGATCCAGAATTCTAAAATATTTATTGCAACTATAGCTAGGAGGTCCACGTGAATATAAGAGAAATCATGCTTTCTGATTGAGTGAATCAGAAGGCAACATAGGTTTTTGCCATGGGTTTCCATGCAGCAATGAAATTCCTAGGACCTACAAAGTTTTCTTCATCTTTGGATTTCACCAGCCTATTTTTCAACTGAATTTTGTATTTCACCTGTTTACATTGCAGTCATGGTAGATTTATATGTAATTACATTCATATCGACATAGTCCATATTTTTTCAGGTGTTTTTTGTGACATTATTCTTGTGTGTATTCAAACTCTCAACACCCTTAAATCGTAGAAATGCTCCACTGTGTTTAAAAATTGAATGAATTACCATATTACTAAAGAAATGTTCTTGATTCGAAATGGAGATTGGAGTTACAGACCTGCTTAAGATTTGTTGCTTTAGGACAAGATCCTAAAGCAAGTCAGTGTTTCCCAGTTATATTACCATTTAACAGGAAACAAGCTCTTTGAGAAATATATATAACAATATACTTCTCGATTAAGTTACAGCACAAAGTCTACTACAGTTACAGTTTATAATGATCTATTAATGCAGTCTGGTTTGAGTTACTCCAACATTTTATTTTGCTTGATCTGAATGCTATCTTTGATGATGTCGATTATAACATTCTGCTTTATCATTTATGAAATTAGGTAGGATAACCTGGCACTGTTTTGAGTTGTTGTCATTCTTATTATCAAATGCACGTCCATCTGTGTCATTACATATTAGCTCTTTTCTGTACTACCCTGTCAGTTCCTTCAGTTTTTACATAAATTCATTTTTACTTAGTGCACAGTATATTATTTCCTTCAGGTAACTCCATTTATCATTTAGGTATTTCTTCCTTCATGTAAGGTAATCAAGGACATGGGATAGTGACTTTGTACAGCTGTATAAAAAACCACCAAAGGCTGAAAGGAACACATTTGTATTTTGAAGATGTATACAAAACCAGAGAAAGGTGATGCATGTCCTGGGGCAATGGTAAAACTGTTTTTCTTCTTTAGATGAAGTTACTCAGGACAATATTATAAATCTAGAATATGTCACATTTGCAAGAGACTTTATCAAGGAAAATTATGAGACTTTTCACATATCTAAACCTATACTTATATGATTCTTCTGAATAATTTTCATTACAGTCTTTATTGATAAATAAGGTAAACTTTGTTGTAGAAATTCACGAGACAATATAGAGCAATCAAGTTTCACTTACATTATCACAGTGTTTATTTATTTTTTTATTTAGAGAAAAATCTGCATGCATGAGTAGTGGTCTGAAAAATAAAAGCTAGACACGATCCCAGTATGGGGGAACTGGAATAGTTTAATGAACATGAGAACACTATTTTAAAGGCATCTGGGGCTGGACATATTAGTGAAGAGGACGAGCTATGTTAATTAGGGAATTACACAAGTTTTTACTACCATTGCCCAATGGGTTAAATATTTCCCTCCACCAAGATTACATAGGGGGAAAGGGATTAACAGGGTTTAGACATGGTCTGATACAATCATCTCAAGAGTCCTTTCTGATTTCTGCTGGAGCCAGGCTTAATCCATAAGGTAGAACTTTAACAGGTCTTGTGAGAAGGGTCCAGCTCCTTCAGATCACGAGGTTTTTGTCAGCCTTGTTTTCTTTTGCTGAAAGCTGGGTTTGGGCTCCCACATGCATGTCTTTAATTTGGTTTACATCAAGTATTTACACTGATTTCAAGTGAGGAACTGAATTGATATATGTGTAATCTAGAGGTAACACACAATCTCTCTCACTGTTCCTCTTGAACAACAAAATGTTTAGGACACTCCAGACATTTACTTTCACATGGCTGTTTTTTTTACTCTGTGAAGTTAATGTATATTAATGGGAAAAAATACTATTGTACTCAAGACATGAGCTGTTACCTAGGAAATCCATTTGCTGCCTTCATGTTTCTGAATTGAGGTAGATCATTCAAACAGAACACTAGGCTGAGCCAAGATGTGTATGATAAACAAGAAAACTCCAAGTTACTTTGTCACTATGATAACCATGCCTTGGGTGTACCCTAGAAACTTTTCCTGGTGCAATGTTGTCATCTATAGACATTTGGGAATTCTTTAATGATACTGCTTAGACCACCAAAGGGCCTAAAGTAAACACAGCAATTCTGAAGCAAAAGACCAGACCTTTTCTCAGATAACTTATTTTCTTTGGGAACCTGGTAAACGCTACATCCAAAGAAACATATCTTTATCAGTAAAAGCTGCATCTACTTTTAGAGCTTTTGCTGAGATAGATGTGTTAGCAATCCCTCTCTAGTTTAGACTAGCCCTTAGCAGTATAAAGCAATTAAAGATAATCCTGGCATGCCTTGAAAAAGGATAATGTTTTCTGCAGCTCTTTTATTCATGATTTTCAGACGTGTGCTTTTCTCTACTGCCCCTGCAGATCCTGTAATATAGATTGCATACTGATAATGCATGCTGTTATCTGTAGGTGTTCCTAAATAATGAATAGTCCACTGTAACAGCTTTTCTTGCAAGTAACTAGCAAAAGCCAGCTTCAATCTGTTTTTTTGAACAAAATAATTTATCACATTTCTAAAATAGAAGCCTACCTCTAGGCTTTTAAATCCATTCTTGGGCACCTAAGGGTGCCTTTCAAGCTCCATTCATTTCAACCTTTAAATTATATTTAGTCCAAAAATGGCCATATTTCTTTAAGCTAGACTGTGCCTGGACAAGCACAAACTCTTATCCTGAAACTACAAGGACCCTTACCCAACATTTCAGTCCCTATGGAAACAAATCTGTAAACAACTTTCTTTAAATATTCCTATCTTACATATCCATATGTGAGAGGCAGCCAAAGGCTAGATTATAGCACAAAAGGAATGATGTTTTACTCTCTCCTGTGTCTCCATCACATTATAATAATATTTATGTCTGATCACATCTTCCTCTGAGAAATACTATGAAAAAAACCTTTGTAATTTGCTGGGTTGGTGAAGGTTCTGGGTTTCTTCTCAGCTTTAGTTTGCTTTAGCAGTTTCAGCAGAACTCCCTTTCTATTACGGGCATCACTATGAACATAGTAAGAGAAAGCTTAAAACACAATGTGTTTACTGACAATTTTTTCCCCCTAACTGCAATCCACTGCCCTGTCCTTTGTTCCGTCAGTGACTCATGGTGTCTCTCAGCAAAGACTAATTGCTGAAAAATCTGCACTTGTTGTTCTGCTCTGTCCTTCATTTTAAGCTGGGTTGTAACTTTTTGTAGTCCTTGGTGTTTAATTAATCCAGATCTAACAGAAGATTTTCCTCATGGAAGTTATGCTTGCATTGACCCAGATACTATGAAGAATTCTGAATAAGTGAGAGGGGCAGAATCTAAACATTATTCTCAATTGGAAATTGAAGATCAGAATATCTTGAAGCTCTAATTTACCATCAGATAGAGCCATTAAGTACACCAATGGTTATGACATCACTGTTTTCATTTGTCTTTCATCATACTCTTTTCTTTTTTTTTTTTTTTTTGTTTCCACAGTCTTGCCTCTGTCTACCAAAGGAATTATTTCAATACATCATTAGTCATCTTGGAATTAATTTAAAAGTTCTTCCTGAGTGATCTTAATGGATTATGGTATACTTCAATTTATTGGTTCTTTTCTCTGCTATTCTCATCCAACATATAAAACACATGCCATATGAACAGCAAAATATGCTCCTTTTTTATTTCCTGGAAGTTTTAATAAAATCACAAGTGTCTCGGTTAGAGTCAATTTACAGTGTACATATACTAAGAGGAAAGGAAGTTAGATATAAAAAAACAACAAAGTGAAATATCAGAGAAAGAAATCAAAATGTCAGTATTTTCATTATATATCCTTATTTTTAGATATTTTATTGCATGCTAAAAACTCTGTAAAGACTAAAACCTAGCATATGAAATATGACATTTCATTCTAGAAACTAATTTTATCTCATATATATGTATAAGGAAAAGTTAATTTGTGGTATTTTGTTAATATTATACAGTTGAATGAAAGGTGGCATTACAAAATGGAATCATTTTGAGAAGTTAGCATAAAAAGTATCTGTAAGAAGAATACCACATCATTAAGATTCAGGTTTTCTTAGTAAGTTTTGATTTATACATGTTTGGAACTCTGGAATCACTTTTTAAACCTGATATTATTTTATGTTAGCTTTAGATTATGCTTACTGTGCTTTACAATCAAGTTTTCCTAATAGTTAATGAAGTATGTGTGTATGTATGCATATAGTATATGATATTTGACACTATGCTCTCACTTTAATTCCATTTTCTTTGTCAATAATCTTGTATTTGACTGCTGTGTGGTTGAAGAGAACCCAGAATATTAGAAAACCTTCTGGTGTGTTATGAACAGAGCCATCACGTCTCACAACATGAGCACGAGACTCAGACACACAGCATTTGGTTTGCACCTTCACACCGTAACACTTCTGTACCATATGTTTTTACAGCACAAAACCAGATCATTTGTCATACTTTGAGATCCCACATGACAATCACAACTGCATGCCTTAGCTGTGATCTGTCAAACTGTTATGTCTGTCACATGAGGGTCAACAGAAGGAGAAATACCTTGCTAGCTGTGCTTCAGTTAGAGGAAAAAAGGAAGGAGGTTCTTAAAGAAACTCCACCACAAGGTAACATTACCCATCTACAAACTAATGTTATTACACTGGTTCACCACTTCAATGTGTCGAAGACAAATTTTAGTGGCCATTGAAACACACTGTATATCCATACAATCTCTTAAAGCAAAATGTTTGTGCAGAGACACTACAGGGCTTTGAACAGTTTCAAGTTTTTGTTGTTGAAACACCATAGAAGTTTCAATCTAATAATGCTTTGGTTTAAATATAAGCAAGGAATTCCGCTTTCCACGGAATATTGAAAATGTAGTTTGCCGTACAGATTAGTACATAATTAGTACATAGCTACACATTCATTGCTCCTATTCCTTGGAGCATGGCAATCAGATTTTTCTGCTCAACATGGCACATAACATTCACAGAGAAGCAGACTAAAAAGAGGAAATTTCCTTCTGACCACCAGAAGAAGCTATATACATAAACCTGAGATGTTGGACTATATTGCTGGTCTTATGGTTCACCAGTAAACATCTCCTGCCCTTACCTTCTCTCTCCAGCTGTACAAATACACAAATAACACCATTTCCTCTATGATACATGTTGCTTCCCTAGCTCCAAAGTTTTCATTTGAAATGTCTGAAATACTCTTAACCTGCCTGGTGATCAACATAATCTACTGTTTGCCATATATGAAAATATCAGTTGCTTCATTTTTATTGTTCTGTTCCTTGATGTATAGATATAGAAAAACTAAAAAAGGGGAAAAAACATGAGAATGCAGACACAGCTTTAAAAAAACCTTTAAAGGACATCTGGAACATATTTCTCAATGAATAGCAAATTTCTGCCCTTCGTGTCTCACTATAAGTCGGTATAGTGAGTTACAAATTCTTTGCTGAATGAGTAGTTCCATGCTCCTGATCATTCAAAAAGGTCAGGTGAATTCCAAATAATTCAAAACCCTACTAGTATGAGAATTTAAACTGTGGAGTTTGGTAACTCAGCAGTGAATTTTTCAGAAGCGCTTAGGTGATTAAAAAGAACAAATACAATTTATACTCCAAATAATTCAAACAATATTGTCAAAATAATGTAGAGATGTTATGATGTTTCCCAGTAAATGTCTAGAATATGAACAGACAGTTTAAAGAATGAGAACTGGAATGCAAAGTAAGCTTCACAGATCTAGACAGTTCCAGTATCTCTACATTGTTATCAAATATAAATGGTCCTTTCAAAGGACATTTAAAACTTGAAAGTCACCAAAATGCTTAAGAAAAATTTACAGGTTTTTTGGTTTACTTGCCTACACAAATGAACTTAAAAAAAAATCTGTAGTGCTTGTAGCATTTTTGAAAATTCTACTTACGTACACGTAATTATTGACTTCTCCCTTAGGTACTGATATTTTCTGAGCGGTATCTACCAAAATAATCCTGTAAATTAGCTCTTTTTTATTTTGTAAATTATATATTGCTATTTATTATGTGCTTGTACAGTACCTATCCGCATGAGGACTTAATGGGTATTATTATAATTTGTGTAATATAATAATATAAATTCCATTAATTATTATTTCCTTCAAAAGGAAATAAAATTGATATTGTGTGACATTGTCCACAACATAATCCTTGACAAGTAAAGAAATAGGAAATTTTCTTACAAGTTTTAATTACAATGGAATGTCCAGGTATCTCAAGTGACAGATTCCAGACCTTCACAAGGACATCTCCTCTGTCTCCTTCAGAAAAGGAAACACAGCATAAATAAATCTTCTTCATAGCATCACTCAAAGGTAATTATAAATTTAGTGGCATCAACAAAATTTAAGACTGAACCACCTGTATGCATTCTGTTTGTGATGTATTAGCCATTAGGCAGACAACTATGAAATAGATCAAAATTAAGGTTGTGACTACTTTATTTCTTCTAATCCCTTTGATTTTAGGATATCAAATGATTAATATGACTACCTATAAACAATTAACTCCTATATCATTGTCATTGGGTTTTTTAAAGCATTGATGCCCCACCTAAGATTAGATTTAATAATCTGAGAGACCCACAGTCAAACCTTAATATCATAATTTAGGAAGCCTTCTAAAACAGGGAAGGAAACTGCTCATTCATGTCATCTTTCAATAAGATTCAGGTGCCTAGAAAGTCAAGAAAAAAGTCTAAAAATTTCCAGTTAATTTTGAGGGCACAATTGTTCATACCATTAAAATGTATACAGTGCACATCGCATGCTTAATACTTGACATTTTTTCAAAGTGAAAAGATAATATTTCTGGAGGACTTGAAGGAAATGGCTTCTGATCTGCTTTGAACTCTTAAGAGCTGTAATTACACAAAGTATTTATTATGTAATCAATTCCCACCTCCAATTAATTCCATATACATTTAAACCATGCACATAAACAACCATGTCTTCAATAGCCTTATCTTTATATTTCTCTTTATATATATGTATATATATATATATGCAAATTCCTTGTCATTCTCCCATCTTACTTATCTCAGCTTGAGGCTGTATTTTTCTGCTAGTCCTAACCTGAGCTTTTCACAGCTTCCTTTTCACAACTGATTCCATATCTGCCATTATTTATCTTCACCATTGCAAAGCCACATTCCCTCCCTTGACTCACATCAACTTGTTTCCCAAGTACGTCTTTTGGTACTTACCATCACCAAGCTTCATTGTTTCTTTTGTTCACATTTCACCCTATCATCTTTAGCACTTCAGTTTTAATGTCCTCACATTCCTGAACTCCACAGTTCTTATTCATTGTACTTATTCATTTTTGTTTTGACTACTTTCTATGCTCTATTCAGACAATGAACAAATATAGTATTATACTATATGCTGACAGCTTGTTGTCAGTCCTTCCAAGACAAGTGGAGAAAAAGTACTATTTGCATTGTTTTTCTTCCACCTGCAAAGACTACATTACCTATGTTATCCATGGCTGTAATAAAAGATTCATAGCATCATAGAAAGTGTGTTGGGAATACATCTCTAAATACTAGATAGTAGATTTTCTCCTGGAGGCATTCTTGTTTGAGAAACTTCAGTGATTCAGACTAAATGATGGAGAGCTCTCTGAGAAACCACTTAACAGTTTATCTTCGACGATAACTGGACTTTTGCCATGATTAGTTTCAAAAGGAACGAGATCAAGTAAAGATTAGCATAAGATTGGGTTTTACTGTACTCCAGAAAAAAAGAAAAATATTCTTAAGCATAAAAAAAAGAACAAAAATTACTTACCTTTCTATATATTAAGATTAGTGTCTTACATGCAACAATAAAAATGAGTTGAATCAGAGAGTTTACAGTTTAAAAAACGTTATCTGTTTAACATTCTAAGATAACTTTTTAATAAAGCAAGTGTTGTTCTTAATAAAAACAATGGATTTATAGTTCTCTTTTTCATATCGTTTATAAATTAAGGACTTCATAAAAAAAAATTCTTTTACAGGGGAAATTTATTAATTTTTGGTGCCTTTTTTTTCAATTTTTTCTTCTGTAAATATCCTTATATTTTACAAGCACTTCCTGACTCAAGAGAGTAGAGCAAAATTGGGTCTTTCAGTTAATTGAGACCATTTCAGACTGGAAATTTCCAGAAAGATATGTTTTCCTTTCGGATGTGTTTAAAATTAATCTCTTTCAAACTGTGGCAGTGGATTTTAATAAGCTAGAATTAGTACTCCTGACAAGAGTGAAAAACACTATAAAGCTTTGTCTCTTAACCTTTGAAATAATAGTTAACCTCATCTTAAGCAGACACTTTAAGCAAGACTGGAATTAGGGGATTCCAATAATGCTGACAACAAGAAGGAGATTGTATCTGACTTGAGTTTATTTGCCATAAAATTTGCTTTGTTGCTTGTCAACTCATCTAAACGAAGATGTGTGAAAAAGCTGAGTCTCTATCAGACTGCCCCTCTTTCCTAAGTTCCGAACCACTGAGTTTGTCAGCTCAAGACTTGCAGTGGGACTGGTAACAGCCATGGGGCCTTCAGTGTCAATCTTCCTTATTCTCTTAAATGTATAACAAGAGAGTCTGGAAATAGTTGACCATGTCTTATTTTTACCTTTCACACTCACATGCAGAATTTACTTTCTGATATGACTGTTTCTATCTTCTCATGCCTTTCAGAAGTCACCAGTAAAAAAAGGCTTAGTTAACTCCTGGTATGAAAATTTTCGTACCAGTAGCCCAACCAGCTGTTGCATTCATGAAAGCTACTGGCTTGTCTAAAATTGTTATGAATTTCTAGTAAGGGAAGATTTAATGTTTACAAATTACTACAGATTTTTTTTTCATTCTTAAACTCTGTGTTTAAAAATAACTACTATAGGAACTTAACAACCATTTTATTTTATCACAGATTCGTAGAGCGGTTTGGAGTATATTTTTCTAGATCTCATATTCAGAAGTGGTTTCCTTGTCATAAGATTTACAATCAGTGACAGACATGACATACTGGATTCTTCATCTGAAATCTCAAAAATATTTGCACAAATATGTTAAGGTTGGCAGATGCATTTTTGGATACATACCTTACTTATTCTATAAAATAATTTATACATTTGTCATTGCTTTATCATGGTGATGACAATTACAGTTGAAATGCAGTGAAGAACACAGATCAACGTTTAATTCCCACTATACCATTCACTTTGCAGTTTTTCTCCTTCCTATGCCATGTAGTATCTTATCTGTTCAGAATGCAATTTTTTAAAATTACATCTGTTTCCTATCATACGCTATTAAAAGCCAGGACCAGGTGATCTTCGATCTTGTTATACCTCTAGATTCCACTATAGATAGTTAATAACAAATAGTATTGCAAAGATATAATAGCTGATGTTATAGTCACATGTAATTATGATATCAGCTATGTAAGAGAAAGAATAAAAGAATATTTTAAATGTAAAAACAAATTCTGTGTGTGAGGAAAACAATATAAAAAGCACAACATGTTCAACTATTTTTAAACTTTCATGATCTACAGGTAAGAAAAGAAAAAGGTTTATTTTTTTCCTAATGTTCTCCCTGGTCTAAAGAACATAATACTACCTTTTGTTCTCCAGTCAGATCAAATTAGTTCCTCTGGATCTGGAAAATCCAGAGTTATCAGAAAACATTCGATATAAGAAACCTGATGAGGTATGGACTTGGGCAGTGGAAAATGACCTCAAAACCCAGTTCTAGGCTAAAACTTCATGTAAAAAAAAATAATCTTTTCCTGATACTCTTACACATTTCTAAAACCTATTAGCATCTTGAAAAATGGACTGAATAATAGAAAAAAATTCAAAGATAAAATATCATTTGTTCTGAAGACTCTCCGAGCTAGAACACAAAAATATAATAACTTCTGTTATTTAAAAAGAAGCTGAAAGTTTTCCCTGAGGAAATCAAACAATGAAGAACTGACAGGCAGTAAAAGTTGGATTCAATCATCCTCTATAAGGTACATTCCTCATATTCAAAAAACTTATGAAAAGAGAGTTTCATCCTTCAAAATGATGTAATTCAAGGCTGCCAAAAGGGCCATAAAAAACACACAACTCAAAAAAACCAAAAAAAAAACCAAACAGGACTTCTAATATGAATCATTGAATAGAGAAACTTGGAACAAAGAAAAGAAATGATAGCAAGGAAGAACTATTATCACAAGAATACAATGATATCCATGAATTCATAAAAATCTTTATTGTTTTGCAAGAAGATACTACTATGACTGTTGGGTTTCAGTGTACTACATAAAATCTTTTATAAGCAACAGTGAAGGCTAATGCTGCTACTGAAAATTATTTTTAATGAGTCTTGAAACGTTAGTTTAGGTCAGTTTCTCATGTTATTCATTAACTGCAGTAAAACAGACTGAAATTTAATTTGAATTCAGGGTTCATTAATGATTCCTGTAGATACCATTCCTTTAAAAAGCAGGTGAGTTATAGGGTATATGAGGCTTTAAGAAATGCTACTACTGTGCATTAAAACTTACCGTTAGTTAATTTTTCAGGTTACTGAACTTGTAAATTGATGGAAAAAATTTCTTATGACACACCAAACACAAAATCATCTACAGTTGTCCGACAATAAACCATTTTTTTGCATATGATAATTAAACAACATCAATATATTAACTAGGACCATAGTTAGATTGCTTCAATTTCTTCTGACTGGAATTTGAATTAAGACAGTTGTTTTATTTGCCTTTCAAATTACATATCAAATAAAGGTGTCCAAAACCAGGGAAAATGGATCCTATTAAAAACAAACCAAACCCTATGTATATTGGAATATCCTATATTCTTACCAACAGGCAAGGAATAAACAAGTATGACCAAATGGTAAATTTCCATTGTAAGTATAGAAAAACCTTCCAGAAGATTTTACTACGAGGACATTAGAGCTTTTCTCTCAAGGAAGCTTTTCTGCCTGGAAAAAAGCATCTTTCCCAGAGACAGTTTAGATGTTTTCTCCTCCTGCATTCCAGAGGAGATGACTTTTGGGTACAAGAAAGGATAAGTTCTTGCAGACTTGTCTGAAGGGCCCAGAGCAGGGGAGCCAGGGATGATAAAAGCCCTGAGAAGAACAGAGGACCTGTCTCTTTCTTAGGCCCAGTGCAGATTTGTGCCAAGACAATGAAGCATTTCAATTCCAAAAATGTTTTGCAGAAGTCATAAATTTAATCCAATTGAAGATAACAATTAAAAGCCTTTAAAAAAGAATAAAATAAGAATTTTAAAGGAAATGCAGTGGATTTCAATGATCTCATATACCATAGGAAAACAAACAAACAAACAAACAAACATGAAGTTCTTTTCTTCCTCTTTTCTTTTTTTTTTTTCTTGTCTCTGCTATCCTTCCAGTATGGCAGATGCTAAAATCTGTAAAAAGTTTGAGGTACTGATGGATTAAGCGGGCAGTAAGAGGGCAGTTAAGCCAGTTAGAGGAGATAAACTACATTGACATAGACGTAATGGATTTATATTTTCCTTTATCTTTTTCGGCTTTTATTTTTTTTTTTCTATTTAATCTCAACGGACAATAATATGGACAAAATCTGATGGCTCAATTCAGTTATTTAAACATCTGTATCTGGTATCTGAGGGTTCTTGGGCCAGTCACAGAGGTCTGGGAGGTAGGAATCAGCACTACTTGGGGGTCCAGCCCCTCCACGGAGGCAACTGGAGGCCAGGGCAAACTGGTAGGGATGAGGGCACAGCACAGAAGTTTCTGCTTAGGGAACTCTGTCAAACCATATTCCTGTTCCTCTCTGGTGATAAAGTTACTGCAACAGGTTTTACCACAGAACTTCAGACAGAGTTATGGTTTACTGATTCTCTGTCATGAACCCCACCTTTATTTTATTTTACTGCTGTTTTACTCAGATTTGTCAGGAAGACACTTTTAGGGAATCATGCTTTGGACACAAGTAGATCAATCATATGTCATCAAAACTGGAATATTTTTCAGTCGTAGTGAAAGATCAGGTGAACCAGACAGTCTAAAAGTAACTTAGACATAGGGAATTAGTCATAGTCTATCTTTGGAGAAAAGTGAATATCATTTTTCTTTTCTGTTCAGCAATGCAAAAGGGAATTAAAAGGTGTAGAAAAGTCCAGAGAAAGGATTCCAATGCTGAAGTCTATTTGGACTGAAACACCTTTTCTGTTTTGGATATTTCAGAATAAAATTGCATTTGTTTCATCTGGCTTTTTGTTGAAATGGACTCCAGAATTAAGTGGAGCCTACTTATTTCATCCTTGCTCAGTCATTCGCTACAGTTCTTTCTGAATAGCAAAATCTGTAAATAAACTTTGTAGAAATATACTTATTTAACCTAAGATACTTAAATCCAGTTGAACAAAAACTTGTATGTGTACTAAAATATATTTTTTAAAAAATACAAATCCTCCAAAAATACAGGAGAAAATTAACCTAAAGGTTGCCAAGTCTGTTTGTCTAAAATAAACTCTGAAAAGTCCTAATGCCATGAAAAAATATAATGAATAAATTACTTTAAAAAGCCCAAAACAATAAAACAACAAACTTGAAGAATGTCTATAACTTAGTCACATTCTGTTAAAATACAGAGCTAGTTGCAGATAAAATGAGAAAAGGCAAATACTGGCAATTCAATGGCCTTTTTTAATGTACTATACTGATGCTCAGATTATAGCTCAAAGACGTGAGTGTTTTAAATATTTCATTTAGCATTCATTAGGAAAGATAGGTTTTGTAGGGTTTTAAATGAAAAATGGCATTGGAAGCTCAGGGAAAAGATATGTTGGCAATATTTGATTCACTTTCCTTGGCAATGCTGCTTTCCATCACAGAAGCATGAGAAAATGAGATGAGAAGACATTTTTAATAAGCTTTTGTCCCACAGTTACTTGTTTGGTTATAATCATTAAGTACTTACATTAACTTTATCTTCATTTCAAATTATGTCAGTTTCTAAATATATTTGAGGAATAAAAAAAAAGATGTCCTAGACACCTTCCTAGACTAATTCTGCTAATTCTTAAGTTAGTGACTACTTCAAAGTAACATGATGTGGTTACTATTAAAATGTAATTCAGAGTTTCACTAGACTGCTTGTGCCTGACAACTAATTTTTTTGTTGCTCCCTTGGGTAGTTGCTAGAAACAGTCCCCATCCTGTGACCGAAGGAGAGAAAGGAAAAGTTGAAAAATGAGCAACGGGAACAGCTTGCTGATGAAGTTGAATGAAGAGCTAGTAATGATATTGATGACATTACTAATTACTTAGCAGGCAGAATTCAAAATGAGAATTCATTTGTCATTGTGATATCATCAATCAGCTTTCTATTGCCTTGGGTAATAGGTTTGTGCTTGCTTGGTGCAACATAAACTTTGCTATATAACTCATTTTGTTTTTTACATCTGTACTTCTTAATTTTTACCTTTTTAAGTTTTACTCCTTCCTGTACTCCACTGTGGTTTTATGAGTGTCCTATTTCAAAGGTGGTGTATTTTATGCTTAATCAGATAATTAAACACCACATAATCTCTGTCCCTCAAAACAAGCAAACAAAAGTATCATAGCCTAAACTAACATCAATGCCTGAGCAAAAGGAAGCATATTAAAATTTGATACTTAAAAAAGGTTCAAATAGATTTCTAGATGAATATTTTAATGAAAAATTTACACTAAAGATATGCAAATTCCTCTAATTTGGGGATAGAGGTCAAAAATCACAGTTCCTGAGTTCTTGACTGAAGAAAAATCTCATTGGCTTTGATTTAGGAAAATCAGTCTTTTCAAACAATCCAGTATTCCTAATCCTTCAGCCTGTGAACCAGTATCATAGTCTGAAGAGCCTAGAGTCTATACTGAGATTCCTGGCTGAATCATCCAGTTGGAGAGAGAGCTGGCCAGAGTTCACCGGCTGTACACTCCAAGATTTTCCTCTCTGCTGTCCAATTTGGCATCTCTGCCTTTTTGCATCTCATTCTGGATTCTCGAATTCCTGCCTTGACATTTACAGACCCACTCTCCAGTTTTGTGGGTATATACAATGATCATTAGCACTTTGCTGTGAAGTAAGTAGAGAATCTGTTCAGTCACAAGGGAACTGCTAATTGTCCCCTTGGAAGTCACCAGAGCTGTCAATGACACGTCCTACCAGCCCCATGTCATGGCAATGGGGATTAACCTGAGAGTGACTCAGGGTCCCAAAGGAAAATGTGGTCACCACAGGGGTTTGTTGGCCAAGGAACTACTGACATGAATCAGCAAGTATATTGTCTTTTCATACGCTTGTGGTACTATAGTCTAGTAATATATGCAGCTTAGAGATACCCTAGAACTCATTAAACAACCTAATGGATCATCTGACAGTTGGAAAGGTTTTCCTGTGTAAGTGAATATTAAAGTGAATGTGTTAATTTGAACCTATCTTATTACGCTATCTCATTTGCACTGTTTTCTATCATTTTGATTAATCCCTAGATTGTGACTAACACATAGAAGGAATGAAGGATAATATGCATAAAACTGCAGTCTGTGGATGTTCTTACCCTTCTAGATTGTGCAACTACTGAAAGAAAACAGGTAAAAGTGGAGAGCTAAAAAAGTGTTTCTTTTAATTTTCAGTCTTATAAAATTTATAAGGTTACAAATTTGGTGATTTTGTATACGCATCACTTCTACAAGATGGGAATAAAGTAGTTTTTATTTAGTTAAATATCACAAACAAGAAACAGAAATTTATATGCCTCTTAGTCAAAAGCAGAGAAAACCTTCAGAAATGTTTTTAGTATCTAGAAGCATCTTCTTATTAAACATATTCGGAAGAATTCATGTGTTCCAATTCAGTGAGTTTACAATTGTATTTTGGTTTACATGCAGGTCATTAATTTCTCCAGAACCCTTTGAAATATGTCTGTAGCTTGTCATAAAATCTCCACAGAACTGAATTTCATTTTAATTTCACTTTTTCTTTAGTGTTTCTAATTAAATGACATTTCACAGAAGCTGAATAATTTTTTGCTTCTTCTGTTTAAAAATTTTGGTCAGATTAAATAATAATAAAAAAGTAAATATTACTAGAATTCAATAATTTTTTAAAAAATTAATAGTTACTAAGGATGTAATCCCTAAGATAATTTCATATGTATTAGGTTGTATTACAGATACAAATTGTAAAGGACACCACACCTCTACTATATCAAATTCTTGTGAAAACAGAAGAATCTTAGGTGGTTTTTCTGTCTTTCTAAAACAATCTGACTCCTTAGAATGGTTACCCTGAGTAGAGTTCAGAGTATATTACTGTTTCTCCTCTGAAAATCTAATTTCAGGAAACTCTACAGAGAAAAGCAGGATAGTATCCTAAATCTCATCAGAATCTTACATGGAAATATCATTCACAGAAGTCTCCCAGAGGAAAGAGGTGCCTCTTAAAATGGTAAACATATGATTGTAAATGAGACCTGCAGTTCTAGACAATTGATTTGAGGGTGTTCGAATATTGCATTACCAGCACATTGCCTTGATCTGTGTAATTGCAGTAGAACAGACACCCAAATTTTGATATGCTGTCCCTGACTCTCCTGTATGTCTGTTTCCAGCCACTGCCATGATAAGGTCTTTCAGAGGAAGATAAAAAATGTACATCATGCATGCAAGTTAAATTTTTATTGAGATATGACAACTTTAAATATAGACCTACTCTTCTGAATAAAGAGATGATATTTTTCCCCTACTTGTATGAGGCGGATGTGTCAACTTACACTGGATGCAGCATTACATTTGTCATTAGGTACAGTCAGCTTAATCTGACAATTAGTTTCAAATATAAATGCAGTTTGGCAAATTACTTTTTATTATTATTTGAGATTTTTGTTTTCTCTTCTGAAAAATACTTTTCACAAAAGCATTTAAAATGTCCTTCTCCTTGTGTAATGGAAGATTCGGAGCAAGAATTTCATTTCAATAGCTCAGGCTGCCATCCTTGTTAGAGGTCCCTATTGACAGCAGCCTACTCAGCAACAAAAATGGAGTAGAAAAGAGCAATTCTATGACCCTCCTTTGATTTATTTTCTTTTTAATCTTTGAGCTATCTTCAGTCGTGATATTATACTGGGAATAGCTTATTATTGCTAAATTTGTTTCTATTTTTTAAGCAGTGGTGACTGACTTTGTTTTTTGAAAGTACTCATTTGCTTTTCTCCCTGTCCTTATTATCTCTCCCTCTGTTTTTTGCTGAACACAAGAACTGGTACTCTAAAAAAGCTGTTGATTAATCTAATGACATTTAATGAGATAAATATTTGGCATGGAAAACAGACAAAGGAGAGGCCTTTGATCTTTTCAAGTTATTAGACAAAATGATAGTGGAAATTTCTTTCTTAATAGAGGCAGGAAGGTTGTTTCAGTCTCTTAAGTCTCTAATATTAAAGACACCTCCCAAGCTTTTAACCTAAGTTTAATTAAAATATATATTATACCAATTGACTTCCATTATTTCAGCATCAGAGAATCTTATGCTGTCATTATCTTAAGTAAATGGGTTTGTTTTACATAATGTGCAGTAATTATAGTAGTGTCCATTAAAAACATATCTCTCTGAATTAGGGACAGATAAAGGAGAAGGATTTTTAATATATATTCCAATTCCACTTTTCTGTAATTGAGAATTTTTCCAGTTGGAAAGCTTATTCGTTCTATTTATTTTCTGTTTTGTTTTGGTTGGTTGGTTTTTGTTAGTTTTGGGGAGGTTTGTTGTTTCTTTTGAGGGTTTTGAGTCTGTTTTGCCATGATGGTGATCACTGAGTGAGTGAGAGAGTGGCTTTAGTGAGTACCTGGATCCAACCAGGATCAACTCACTACATTTCTCTACATTACAGATATTTATTTGAGTGTAGCCTTCTTAGAAAATCTCTTTTTTTCCCCTAAAAATACCTAATTTATATCTTCTTCAATTCCAGCTTTGTGATTTTCTATGATTCCCGTGGAAAGTTGACAGCAGTTTGGCTGATAATCTGCTCTTGCCACTGTGTATTGATAAAACTGTTGATAATTATAATCTCATAATTTCTTCAGGTATATACAGATATATTGAGGAATACTTCTCCTGTATCTGCCTTTTGCCTGGATTGTAAACTATTCACCTAAAGGACAATCTTTTTGTTTTGTACTTTTACACTGCTTGGCATAATGGAGTCCTTATTTTCTTTAAGGGTTTTACAGATTGGCAGTAATACAAAAAATAGCATGAAGAAGCTATTTTAACATTTGGATTTTTGCTTTCTTATATTCATAACCATTTGACTGCAGATTCAGAGACTGCACCATGATGATGCATATTCACAAGTAAATTATATTCATAATATAAATGTCTTCTATATTCTATACTTTCCTGTACATTTGTGTTGTGTAGGTACAGTTTTTTGATTGCATTGAACTGAAGTACATTATATCAACCAAGTTTTAAAACTTATATTCAATAAGTTTAAAAAAATTAATGATCTATTTCAGTGTCCAAAATAGGAAAATTATTAAAAATGAAGGTGACACATAGAACATTTTTCAAAATGTTTGACAGTATACCTATGTGATTTAATTCCTCATATTTTTACAATGTTACACTGAAACACATTACCTTTTGTACCTGCTTCAATGGCATTCTTTGAAAAAAAACCAAAAAGAAGAAAACTTAGTTACTTTTCTGAGTTTCACAGAATGTTATCACAATTGTCTCACCTTCATGATGAATATGGGCCTTACAGAGCATTTCCCAAAGTTAGATTAAATGATGTCAGGACTGATGACAATCCTTATGTAGCCATTTCTGAGTACTTTTAGCTGTAAAATCACTCCAAATTCTGCTTAATAGCACATAGTAATCAGTATTTTTCTGTCAGTCATCTAATTTCTGAAAGAATTTATGCAATTGTGCAGCTCTAAACACACTCATATCCAATCTATGGCTGTTGTTCAGTAAAGACCAATTAGACACTAAGCTGGGGGGGAGTGTCGATCCGCTGGAAGGCAGGAGGGCTCTGCAGAGGGACCTGGATAGGTTGGAGAGTTGGGCTGATTCTGACGGGATGAGATTCAACTGTGGCCAACAGGACCAGGGAAGTGATTCTTCCCCTGTACTCAGCGCTGGTGAAGCCACACCTGGAGTCCTGTGTTCAGTTCTGGGCCCCTCAGTTCAGAAAGGATATTGAGGTGCTGGAGCAGGTCCAGAGGAGGGCAACTAGGCTAGTGAAGGGACTCGACCACAAGTCCTGTGAGAAGAGGCTGAGGGAGCTGGGGCTGTTCAGCCTGCAGAAGAGGAGGCTCAGGGGAGACCTCATCACTCTCTACAACTCCCTGAAAGGAGGTTGTAGCCAGGTGGGGGTTGGTCTCTTTTCCCAGGCGACCATCAGCAAGACAAGAGGGCATGATCTCAAGTTGTGCCAGGGGAGGTTTAGGTTACATATTAGAAAGAATTTCTTTACAGAGAGGGTGGTCAGACATTGGAATGGGCTGCCCAGGGAAGTAGTGGATTCTCTGTCCCTGGAGATTTTTAAAAAGAGACTGGATGTGGCACTTAGTGCCATGGTCTAGTAACCGCAGCGGTAGTGGATCAAGGGTTGGACTTGATGATCTCAGAGGTCCCTTCTAACCCAGCTGATTCTATGACTTTATGATTCTATGACAATAAATTAAACTAATTGCTAAATTAGCCGGTACCTACACAGTAGAACAAGCAGCAGTCACAGGTATTGATCTAGAAAAAGGAGCAGTCACAAGTATTGAGGCCATGTTACTGAGAACACAGCTGTGTTGGGCAGGGCACGTCTTCAGGATGGAGGACCACCGCCTCCCGAAGATCTTGCTTTATGGTGAACTTGCCACTGGCTGCCGCAAGAGAGGAGCCCCAAAGAGAAGATTAAAGGACTCCCTGAAACAACATCTCAGCCTTGGCCACATTGATCAACATAACTGGTCTGCTCTGGCCTCCAATCGGGAGGCCTGGAGACATATCAGATATAACGCTGCTGATGTTTTTGAGAAAGCACACAGGATCACTCTCAAGGAGAAAAGACAACGCAGAAAGAATCGTGCCTTGCAGAATATACCACCTAAGGAGTCTTTCTGCTGTGCCTTTTGCAACCGGACATGTCTATCTCATATTGGCCTTTTTAGCCACCAGTGCGCTTGCAAAAAACATGGGTAGAGCCCTTCCCAAATCTTCGTTCGCGAAGCCTACCTATGAACACAGTATGTGATTCAATTGGTTTACCAATTCACTCCATTAATCAATTAAATGGCTAATGAAAAACTCCCTGTAGATAATTTCTTAAACTCTGAAAATTATTTTTCATGTAATTAAATCTGTAATTAAGCAGCTATACATACACAAAAGAGAACACTAACTAGGTTAGAGCTGAGGACAGCACCCAATCTTTGGAGTGAATTACCCCTAAGGTGAATTACTTATCTGTTTTGTTTGTCCACCGGATACTATGTGTAATGTTCCTTTAGAAGGTCTGTGGTTGTACAGCAGGAAAATAAAGGCTACTTGTTTGCTTTGTCCCGACAGGGACCTTCTGCAGGCAGGGGCTTCAATTGGAAGTGACTAAAAAAACCAGGAAACAGACAAGTAAAGGAGCAAGAGAAACTTCTGGAGAATAGTTTGGGACAGGGAGGTGGAGCTAGACACAGAGTGCGGTAAAGGCTGTGACACAGACAGATGTTTAAGAGACTTCTGAGAAGAGGAAACGGACAGTCAGGTCTGATATGTAATGTAATAGAAAAAAAACCATTTTGTTAGATGCCACGGCCCGCAGGGAAAGGAAATAGGGACCGGGCACTGCAAAAAAGGGTTCGGGACACAGCAGAGATCTCGTGAAGCAATGCCGATTTGATTAGGGGTAACAGTAACTTATATAGGGTAGATTCAAGGGTGGAGTTTGGACTAGGAAGGAGCACAAGACAGACAACTCAGGGATGAATGTGGTTGGGGAACCGGGCAAGGAGGGGAGGAGTTTTGGTGTTTCCGGGGTAATGGGCCAATGGTAGCTCTCCCTGCACTGCAGCACTTAGTGGCCAATCAGGTGCAGGGGAGAAGGAAAACTGTGAGGGGATGAGGAAGACAATATGGTGGATGATTTTAAAAACAACAACTGGGGTACAGACAACAGTATAACAATACAATAATAAACCAGAGACAACTGGGGATAACTGGGGATAAACTGTCCAATCTGGGGTAATGTCATATCCAGTATAATAAGGCAAAGTCCAGTGAAGTAATGTCCATTCAGGTGTAGAATGTCTCATTCTGGGTTGTAAATTCTGCGCCATGCTTGAAATTGTTCCCACTCAGCTTTATGTTCTCCAACAGTTAGAGATCTACTGGGGGCTATGTGGAACACACCGCATGTGTTTTGCAACCCCAAGCACTGCACATCACAACTGCTATTTGAACACTGCTTTCTTGGGAATCAGGTAGCTGCAGTTTTCCAGACATCCTGGAAATCATTTAACATTAGTCAAACATTAAAGCAGACAAATGTCTGTATTGTTGCAACCCAGAAAGGTATGGAAATTGCTTGTCTGGGTATAAGAACTGGTGAGAATTATTGATAACACAGTGGCCAGGATATTGCTTAAAAACTTCTAGTCCATTACATTGAGCAGAGCTCAGTTGTCTTTATTCTTTTTGTTCTAATGATGATGAAATATATCTTCCATAGAATACAATCACAGAATACACTGAGTTGGAAGGGACCCACAAGGGTAATTGAGTCCAACTCTTAGCCCTGCATGGGACCATCCTTGAGAGTCACACCATGTGCCTGAGACTATCATGCTTCTTGAACCCTCTCAGGCTTGGTGCTGTGACCACTTCCCTGAGAAGCCTGTTCCAGTGCCCAACCACCCTCTGGGTGAAGAACTTTTTCTAATATCCAACCTAAACCTTCCCTGACACAACTTCAGGCCATTCCCTCGGGTCCTGTCACTGCTCACCACAGAGAAGAGATCAGTGCCTGCCCCTCCTTTTCCCCTCACAAGGAAGTTGTAACTGCAATGAGGTCTCCCCTCAGTCTCCTCTTCTCCAGGCTGAACAGACCAAGTGACTTCAGCCACTCCTCATACAACTTCCCCTCAAGGCCCTTCACCATCTTTGTTGCTCTCCTTTGGACACTCTCCAACAGCTTAATATGTTTCCTATATTGTGGCACCAAAAACTGCACACAATATTCAAGGTGAGGCTGCACCAGTGCAGAGCCCCTCCCTTGACTGGCTGGTGATGCTTTACCTGATGGCCCCCAGGATGCAGTTGGCCCTCCTGGCTGCCAGGGCACTGCTGACTCACATTCACCTTGCCATCAGTCAGGCCCCCCCAGGTCCCTTTGCACGGCACTGCTTTCCAGTATCTCATTCCCTAGTCTGTACAAACATCCAGGGTTGCCCCATCCCAGGTGCAGAATCCAGCACTTTCTCTCGTTGAATTTTGTATAGTTGGTGATTGCCCAGCACTCTAATTTGTCAAAGTCTCTCTGCAGGACCTCCCTGCCTTTGAGGGAGTCAGCAGCTCCTCCCAGTTCTGTGTCATCTGCAAAGTAGCTTAGTATCCCTTCCAGTCCCGTGTCCAAGTAATTTCTGATGTTGAAGAGCACAGGGCCTGAGATGGAGTCCTGTGAAACCCCACTGAAGACAGATCACCAGTCTGATGTTACCCCATTCACTATCACCCTTCAACTATTTTTGTCATGACATATTTTTTTTATAACTATTACCCTATTTGACTACTCTTTTCACTATTACCCTATTCTGTGATTCTGAAATTTATCTTTAGAGAATAAAACTCCCTTTCTATTCTTCAAAAGCCTAATTGAAGCAGAAGATGCAGGAAGATTTACCTCAAAACTCTAATGAAGGTAAAGCTCCAGCCAAGGCATAGAGAGAACCTGGATATCACATATTAGAAATTAATCTGCATCAGAAGATTCCCCTTGTAACAGCCTCTATGTTTGCCAGTTGCTGACACTCACAAGCAATATCCACGAGTCACATATTCATTCATTCATTCATTCATTCATTCTTTTTTGTTTTGTTTTAAAAGACTAGGGAAGAAATCTATTATTTCAGAACTTCATTCTAAATATTGACTTTCCTGATGTTGAGAACACTGATATTTATAGAATACTAAGAGACCTAAATGAGTACTGGGATATATTGAAGCAGAGTTGAGGATGTCGCTGCACGATTCCTATCAGCTCTAGGGGGAAGTATGATTAAATTTGCTGCTCTGCTTCAAAAACGCTCAGCACTTAAGTTTAAAAAACTGCCTTATAATATTCTATACTCATTTTACTAAAATGGAATGCACCCAGAAGAGAATTTTCTAGTTGCTCCCAGAGCTCTTTGGTGGTAGCAATCCATTTCCTATTAGTGACAGTAGAATGTGCCTGTGCTGCAGTCCCACACTGTAAGTCTCTTTCACTTTCCTTCCTTCCTTCCTTTCTCTCTGTAGGCATTAAAGTCATTCTAGCTTCCTTTACGACTCTTTACCAATGTCTTCTATGACAAGCATATGATCTTTTGGCAAAATACCTTCTTTGATATGTGAGATAGGGCAAAGAGGGCAATAACGAGTGCAAAGGGACAACTTTTCTTGTCCTGTTCTCAGCTTTTATTTCAAAAGGAATATAAATCACTCTTTCACACAAAGATCACAAGGAACATTGATTATTTCAGCAGCTCAAGCCATCATCAAGAAGACACAGCTACAATAAACTGTATCCCAGACTATCTTAAGAGCTTTGACCATTCTTGAATTTTAAAATATACCACACCATATAGATAGTTCCTATAACCACCTATTTCTCGAAATCTGTGTTTCAGTCATTGTTAAATAGATACTTAAATACTAAGTTAATTTAAAATGAAGTCACTAATAAAGTTTTTTTAATTTAGTTCTATCAGCCAAAAATACACTTTCACCAAAATAGTCAACATTTTCAGCCTATGAGCCAGTTATAAACAATCTGAGAATAGCTCAGAGGTGTGTTTCCTAAAGCATGCCCCTTTCACCACTGCCTGAGTTGCAATGCTGCCCTCTCCCTGCATGTTCAAGGAGAACCTGGTTCATCCTTATAATTTTCAAACCTCTTCAGTTTATGGACCCAAAATTATTTCCACTCTAGATGAAGACCCTTGATTAGAAAAGTGAAGCCTGATGACAGACTTGTTTTTTTCATCCTTATCTGTGAACACTTCTTAGCAGTAGTCCACTGATACTCCACTAGGAAATGAACCAGTCCAGTGACTGTTCCTTGGTATTGGACCTCAGTCATCAATATCGAATATTACATATTTGGGCCAGCTAGCAGTTTTCTGAACAATCTCCAGGCAGGATTTAGGAGTCAGGACATCCCAGAAACTATCCTTAACAAGCAGTTTGCATGTAGTCTCCTCATTCTGGAGATTAGGAGACCTTATTAGCACAGACATATGCCACTAAGTGCCAGTTGGCCTCAGTGGTCAGAAATATTCCCAGACATATTTAATCTACTTACGTGGGTTAAAAATTTGAAGGCCTTATACTGAAATAATTTATTTTAATATAACCAGCTTGTTGACCAATTTTTCCTTTCTTTCTTTCTTTTCCTGCTCTTGGTTGTATGAGACAAAGGTGTTAGGTGTTTAAACCTTTTATTTCTTATTGTGGTAATCTTGATTTCTGTTTTCATCTCATTGTCATTACAGTGAATTCAAATGTTGAAAACATTGATATATGAGGAAGTATGAGGCCTCTCAGGCCATAGAATAAATATTTTTTCTTGAATATATGAATTGATAACTTAAAATATTTATCAGGCCTTCAGCTTAAGAAACAGTCAAAAATTATTTGCACATATTTCACTCTCAAAAAGCAAGGGCCTTCAGAAAGAGCTGCATTCATTTTCCTCAGGCTGCAAGAAAAGATGTTTACCCTTGTTATAGAATAGCAGCTATCAGGAATGCTCTAAATTGTGTTGTTTTGATTAAAGAAGGCTTTTTGGAGCCTTTCTACACAACAACCATATTCATGATGAGCAGAACAAATGCCCAATTCCAAGTGCAGTAAATTTATTCTAACACTTCTTTGAACAGCAAAAAGTGGAAAATATATTTCTACTTAATATTTGCTAACTTAAATGTTCCCTGCATGTGAACCACAACTCACTTCACCTGTAAGCAAAATGAACAGTAGCACATACTTGATTAAAGAATGGTTAAAGTTCCCTATCTCTCTTGAAAATTATTTTTTAAATATATATGGAGCAGAGCTATATTACATAAGGTCTACTGAAGTAGTCAAAATATCTGGTAAAATATCAGAATTCTAATTAAAAAATCTCATACTGATATAAGTGATATGTTTATTGTGTTCTCTCATTAAGAGAACAGCCCTACTATATTCTCTTGAATTACTTATACCTGTTTCAAAGCTATTTCTGAACCTAGTTCAGAACCTAAAGAAAACTTAACTAGTAAGGCTTTCATACAGATAGGTGGAAAGAGACATGAAGCAGGAACTATAGCATGCAAAAGTCAGACACATTCCATTTATCTTCTGGATGATGATTTAATTGTGTTAAATTTTTATTTATTTCTACCTTCTGCTAGAAGACCTCTCTTTTTCTGTGGAATTACAGTTAAATTAGAGAACTCAAGACAAGAAAAAGGCTTTTTCTACTGAGAACTACTAATTTTTAGTGTTCAGGAAAAAATAATATCTTAGACTCCCAAGATAAACAATATTTTCACAATTAAAGACCCTCATCTTAATTACCATCACATTTCTGGACATAAGAATATATGAACCAAGAATTTTTCCACACAGTAGAATGTCTTGCCTTTGAAAAATTAAAGTTTGGTAATGTTACAGAATGAAGGAATAGTTTTGTCTTCTAAAATAAAATATTTTTAAAATGGAGTTTATAATAAAGAAGGTTAGACATTTCCACCTCAAATAGCCAACTTAGCAATTAGATTTCTATTTATTTGACCAATGTCTATGCGTCAACATTCAATTTGTTGTTCTGTGGGAAGGTGATCACAGCTTTGACGTTCAGATTATTCCAAGATAGGACTCATTTAGTCTGTTTTATGGCTCTTTTTCACTTCAGCATCTCTGAGCAGAGACTACAATTTCCAACCTGTGCTGGATATAACCTCTTACTATGGACTACAACTTTATGCAACTTTCTACACTTTACATTTAACATTTAGATTATGCCACTCTAGAATACACCATTGCTTCTTACCTAAATCATTAATTTATAATAAAATTAAAACAGAATTGCAAGAGTTATATTTTGAACTTGCTGTCTCACATATTGATTGATTGCATTGCTTATCTAACTGTTGGTCCCTTTTTAGCGTATTATTACTTTGTTTTTATTTTTAAAAAAATTTCATTTCACATATCCTTGTGAACATCATCTATAAGTTATGGTGTAATTCTCAAAGAAAGGAAGAGAAGAAAGAAACGAGGCAAATAGATGATCAACATACTCTTTGACTGTGAAAAATCACTGTGAAATTTTGTACTTCTTGCATAAGAATATTGTTATCATAACATGGGCAAAAAATATTGAGTGTTTTGAGATGTATTCCAAAAACCTTTGGCAATGAAGGTTCTGTGCACCAACAGTTCTTTCTCTGGGAGGTAAAACCAAACAAGCAAAAAACACAATCAAAAAACCCCACAAACAAACAAAAGCCAACCAAACAAAAAATACACACACACTCTAGGATAAAAGAAAAGAAAAAAAAGAAGATAGAGAAAAGAGGAAAATTATGAAAAGAGAGAGACAAAGAGAGAAAAAGAGAAGGGAAAGAGAAAGAGANGAGAAAGAGAAAGAGAAAGAGAAAGAGAAAGAGAAAGAGAAAGAGAAAGAGAAAGAGAAAGAGAAAGAGAAAGAGAAAGAGAAAGAGAAAGAAAGAGAGAAAAGGTTTAGTTTATTTAGGCACTTCCTTTGGGGCAACCATATACTCTGGCAGAGTAGGATATTTTCTGATTGATGATACCTCTAAAATAGCTATTTAGACCACTCTTCTTACATTTATGTCCCATTATCTATAAGGTATTTCTGGTCTGTTCAGCAATTCTTCTTTGAAAGCATCTTGTAAAACATAATTAAGGTACCCTATCTAGTCTTGGCCCAGTCTGGCATTTCTAATAAATGGAAAAATAAAACATCAAATGTATCTCTGCAACCATCTCAAACTGATTACTGTGGCCTGCATTCTACCTAGAAGCTGCAAAGAGAGGTAAGAGAGGGAGCTTCCCTCATCTCTTCAATCAGTCTGAAAAAATGACCAAAAAAAAAAAAAGATGAACAGTGTCCTATTAATTAATTGAGTTCATGTCTCCTTGAACTTTGCAGCACGGGGAACTTTACAGTTTCATAGACACAGTGATGAGAGACAACCTCATTGCATCCCTTTTTCTGTCTGGCACTGAGTGTCAGGGCAAGCCAGCCATGAAATAGGCAGTAAGTTATAATGTTCCTGGAGGGACTGATCTGTACAACCCTCTTCAGGACTCCAAAAGGAATTTTTGAAGGACTGACTGTCTGCCACTATGCTCCAGATACAAATCGCTTTTCCATACCTGACAGCAAAGAAGCTACACTCCTATCTTTACTAAAATTTTTCTTTTTATTGCTCTTTCTCTTCTCCAAATGCCTAAATAGACTAGATATTGTTCCTATCCATCTGGAATATGAATATAAATAAGAATATGCATATGCAGGCAATAATCATAAATATGAATAGACAGTCAAGAGATAGATACTCTCAGACCCAGGATAGACAGAACTGAAAGTTGAGACGACCTGGAGAAGGTCAGGAAGTTCAAGAAATTTGGGGAAGAATTGAAGAGATCATAGAATCACAGAATTAATCAGGTTGGAGAAGACCTCTGAGATCATTGAGTCCAACCTATGACTGAACATCACCATGTGACTCCACCACCTCCTTGGACAGCACATGACAATGTTTAATTACATTTCTGTGAAGCAATTCTTCCTAATGTCCAACCTAAACCTCCCCTGCCACGGCTTAAGACTATGTCCCCTTGTCCTGTCACTAGTTGCCTGGGAGAACTGACCTCCCCCCACCTGGCTACAACCTCCTTTCAGGCAGTTGTAGAGAGTGATAAGGTCACCCCCAAACCTCCTTTTCTCCAGGCTAAACAGCCCCATCTCCCTCAGTTTCTCCTCATAGGACATGCACTTCAGACTCTTCACCAGCTTCATTGCCCTTCTCTGGAGAAAGAGATGGATGAAGAAAAATGAAAAGGCAATTTACAAAGTTTACAATGAAAGGGAAAGGAAGATGTTAATTCTAAAGACTTCTACCTCAAGGACACCAGTAGCTTTGTTAATCCCTTCTATTTATTTTTATAGAAAAATGTTTCCACATTTTCTTCTGGGTGTAACTTAAGGAACAGAATCTAATGAAATTTGTATATTTGATATACTACTTCTCCCAAAGTCCTGACGGAATTGAGTGACATAGTTGCCAAGACACTCTCCATAATATTTGAAAGTCATGGCAGTCAGATGAAGTCCCAGGTGACTGGAAAAAAATGAAAATATCACATCCCATTTTTAAAAATGTATAGAAAGAAAGATTCTGGGAATTACCAACCTGTCAGCCTCACCACTGTGCCTGAGATGATTATGAAACAGATCCTCCTAGAAGCTATGCGAAGGCACATGGAGGACAGGGAGGTGATTTGGGACAGCTGACATGGCTTCACCAAGGCAAGTTCTGTGCAACCAGCCTAGTGGCCTTCTATGATGGAGTGACTACATCAGTGGACAACTGAAGGCCTACAGATGCCATTTGTCTGCAATTCTGTAAAGCCTTTGACGTGGTCTGCCACAGCTTCCTTTTTTCTAAATTGAAGAGAGATGGATTCAACGGGTGGACTGTTCAGTGGATGAGGAATTACTTGAATGATCACATCATGAGAGTAGAGGTCAATGGCTCAGTATCCAAATGAAGAATGGTGATGAGTAGTTTCCCTCAGGAATTTTTACTGGGACCAGTACGGTTTAATACCACCATTACAACACAGACAAAGGGACTGAGGGCACCCTCAGCAAATTTGCACATGACACCAAGCTGAGTGGAGTGGTTGACACACATGAAGGAGGGGATGCCATCTAGAGGGACCTGGACAAGCTCAAGAAGTGGACCCATGGGAGTCTCATAAGCTTCAACAGAAACCAGTGCAAAGTACTGCACCTGTGTCAGGGAAACCTTTCATCTCAAACTATTCTATGATTATCTATACAAATGAACCAATATTGAAAGTTATGCAAACAGTAGAAGAAAATTGGTACTACAGGTACATTCAAGTAACCAATACACACAAATACATGTGTTAAAATTGTGTATGCTGTAATAAATTTTTCATCTGAATTTATTCATTTAATTGCTCTGAGTTGATCTATCTTAATTACATCAATTGAGTCTCCACAGTATATCTGAAGGCCATATAGAGGAATATGATTGATCTACCATTCTCACTGTGCTGACATGTCCATTGTGTATAGATCTCCTAAATAAACATTTATCAAGTAATAATTGCTATTTTTAGGTTTACTGTCCTCATGCTGGAAGCAGTGGAACAAAATCCGTGATCTGTCTCATGTTCGCTAGGTTCTTTCAGTTTGCCTAACACACAAGTCTGGCCCTACTATTATTACTTTTTTTTTTTCTAACTTTGTTTTTTATTTTTTCTTTTTTTTTTTTTTTTCCAAATGACAGCATTTAGCTTCAAGGGAAAGCAAGTGTCCCCTCTTGCTATATACAAAAGCAACAGCTCTTGTCAGTACTAGGTCAACTCCAAGCTCACTTTTTCTCCTGCTGTTGATGCTAAATAAGTGCAAGGGCTCTGAGATGGATTGGTGATATTGCCGCTAGCAATTGCAACCAAATCCTCCTGGGTGCAAACTTATGGCAGCACCCCCTGGTCTTTCTGAGCAGATGCATTTACAAATGTTTTCACCTTGACCAAACATGTCAAACTTGTAACCTCAGTCTGTTTCTTGCTGGTGCAGTGCAGCGTCTAACTACCAGGAGTGGAAATTGTCTCCATTTCAGACCTTTCTTGTTTTATCAGCTTTCACATCTGCCACTTCTTTTGTATCTGATGCTAAATATGACATAAGAACTAGGGCAAAATCCTAGGGCAACTGCATCTAATGAAGTTTCTTGCACTCTCTGATGAAAAAGAAAGTAGGCAAAGCGAAATATCAACTTGATAACTATGTTTATTCTTTTACTATATAATTTTAATGACCAGGATAGAAAGGGAATTCACGAGAAACGGATTCAAGGCAAGTATGTGGTAGAGAAAGTATAAAATTGGTGTCAGTTATAAAAGTTGTAATGAATCACTGCATTTGATTCCAGTACTAGCTGTTATAATTTATGCACATAACTAATCCCCAGATTAAATCAAGACTTTTATTAAATATTAAATTTAAAATAGTATCAACTGAAAATCAAAAGAAAAGATCCCTGCTCCCTAAAGAACTCCAGCAAATAATTTCAGCCAGAGGCCCAAGATCACAAAATTTAGTACTGTGTAAGCAGCAACAACCTCAATTTTAGAGCATGTAGGGAACTAAATGTGTAGGAAAAAACTAAATGTGTAGGAAAAAACTTCTCAGAAAAGAAAGGGCTACTGAATAGAACCAAGCAGTTATTTATCTAATCTGTATCTTAGTTTCTCAGTTCAGTTAGGGATAATTTTCTGTTTGACTAGAAAACAAAATTAAGATATCTCAGTCATGTCTTTTTTTTTTTTTTTAAATGCACTTCAGAGTTCTTAAGAAAGGAAAGTTTAAATTTTAACATTTTATTTAGCCCATAATGTTAAAGTTGAGAAGACTAAAGGGTGAAAAGAATATGCTTATTATATCCTATAGCAGTTTCACTGAAAACAGCAGTGAAACTAAAAATGAGGTATACTGCAGGGTTTTCATAGATACTTATGCAAAAAAAGACACACATCCTGTCCGTCTTGCAAATTGCCTAAACATGAAGAAAATCTCTATTAATTAGGGTAATACTGAATCATGTTTCAAAGCTCTGTATCTGTGGTGCTTATTTATCTCAAACCCAGGACAGGGACTACTTAAGAATTTAGCAATTTGCTGAATGCAGGTCCCTTTCTGCTCAACCTTTTTTGTGAGGGATGGTGTACCACAAAACACTGAATTCAGTGGTTTTCTGGGGCTGCAGGAAGACTGGAAGCCAACTCGTACTGACTTTCAGCGGTATCTGGGTGTGCGACTCCCAGTGGGGCTTGTGAAATGTCATCCTAAATTGGTATTGAAAAAAGCTTACATAATTCTACATTAAAAATGTGGTTATTTCATAGGATTGTCATAGAAAATTATTTGAATTACACAGTGATGTATATTAATTTTTCCATATCACCACCCAATAAATTCTGCAATTAACCCATATCATTGCTCTAATATCATGTACTTTGGGGAAATCTTTTCAATTAGAAACTTAACAGTAGGAGTGGAGAATTGGACAGGATGCCTAAAATTGGATTTACTTTGCTTGTTTTCCCTTAAGGTTAAAACAGGTTTTTGAAAAAAAAAAACCCACATTTTTTTCTTTATATCTTTTCTTATGGGCTTTTTCTCTCCTTCCAATGGAATTAATGAATGACATAAAGTCAGAATGCACAAGAATTTAAGCCAAAGAAGATTTTTGCATTTATTAAAATGAGAGATAGAATAGTCATAAATGAGGGGTAACTAATTTAAGCATCATCAGAAACTGAACAAAGATTTTTTTTCTAATCCATTTAGTTCTTGGCAAGAACCTCAAAGTGAATATTTTTCACTAGAAAATAATGAAAAAAACAACAATGACAACAACTACCAAAGAGTATTTAATCTCTAAAATGCACGTTAATTTTCATTTGTAAGTAAACACAGTTAAATACAAAGTGCTTATCATAACTAGGTTGTCAACTGAACTGTCTCTCTAGAGAAAGAAATGGGATATGTTTTCTATTCTAAAGAGCTCAACAAGTGAGAGGACAAGTGTAGAGGTATTTGTGGAGTTTTGCCAGAGGAGATGGATTAGATGTTTATGATTTTAGTTCTTTTGCTTTGGGGGAGTTTTTTCTGGGTTTGGGGGGGGGCTTTGTTTTCCTGTTTGTTTGTTTTATTTTTTTGTTCTTTGTTTACCTGTGTTTTGTTTTTACAGCTGTTTTTCAGTGTTGTTGGCACTGACTCAGAAACTATTGTTCAAAGTCCACATTTTGCATTAGTGTGTTTCCTGACCCTAGTCTGGGGTTGATTTTATATAAAGTCAGAATTGAAGTTCTCAATATGCTTTTATGGTCTCAGTACATTTTTTCCTTTCACATTCTATTTTCACGTTCTCATGCTGAAGGATACAAGGAGATCTCATTGATTGCAGAGGCTAAAACATATGCCCTAGGATTGGAAAACACGGCTCCAGAAATTTTGTAAGCTAGCTCCAGAGTGATTGTGACAGCTTCATTCAGACACACTGCTAGAATAACAATCAATGAGAATCATTACAATTGAGCACCAATGCAAAGGAACTACGAAAAAGTTTATAATAGTCCTTTACAATATGTCCATAGGGGACCCCTGGTGGTCTAGTGGTTAGGATGCAGCACTCTCACTGCTGCGCCCTGGGTTCGATTTCCGGTCACGGTAAAAAAGTCCCCCGGGCAGATGGAGCTCGTTAGCCCTGTAA
>NW_016690212.1:1166743-1206314 GCF_001604755.1 Lepidothrix coronata
GATTTTTTTTTTTATAGCACTTTCTTCGTTTATGTCACCTTTTGGTTCTGTAGAATATCAATATCACATGAAACTAGTAATTAAAGATTTAGATCCACAAAATAGACAGCATTTGAGAGGTGCCAGAATCAGTTAAGCACTTAAGCACTGAATTTAAAATCTCAACTTACTTAATGTCCCTTCATGCTTTTTCACCCCTTCATAAAGGATTTGTAGCCTCTTCTGCTAAGGCTGACTGGCCTTATTTGCCATATCTGGATTTATTTTCCACTCAGATCAACCAGTGAAAGACACCCCTTAGTCCTGTAACCATTCTGGGATATGCTTTCACAATACCTTTCCAAGACATCCAGTAATGCAATACAAAATCAAAATAAGAAATTTCTTTCATTCTTGCTCAAAAGCTTATTTGTTAATTCATTTCCACAGTATGTGTTATACAGCCAGTTAGGATCTATGACCTTCCTCCAGTGGCTGAATTCTTGCCTTTTGCTCTATCAAGAGCTACTTTTTAAAAATTCAAAGTCTATCCTAAAGATTCAAATACCGCCGCCCTCTCATGCACTTCCTGTTCTCAGACAAGAGTTTTGTTGACTGTTCAAGAGTCTGTGAGAGAAATTAAAACATCTGCACTTATTGTTTGCAGAGCAAGGTTTCAGAACGGAACATGCCTTGATGACAGGAGTTTTAAGAGTTTGAAGTTATGAACATTGCAGTACCAAGGGCTCAGGTACATATAGTATGTGACTTGTTAGCTAGTTTAATTTAAAGAAAAAGCACTATATTTTCTGTAGGGGTCATCCTGCTGCTTGGCATGCTAACTTGAGTTATTTTTATTTCTCTATCTCCGTAGATATTTCACAGAGAAATAAATCTGAAGGAAGAATATGTGATATTAAGTCTAGATTGGGAAATATTGAGAAATAGAAATATTCTAACAATAGGAAGTCAAAGTTGTTCATTTGAGAGACTGTTAACAGGTTTCAGTAGATTATGAAGACACAAACTGCCACACAATGTCACATCCATGTTACTTGGAATGATGGGATGCTAATTTTTAACAAAATTGTCACAGATTAAGAAACTAGAAATTGCAACCTGTATAAATTGTTATTATCAGCTAGGGATAATTTCCCATTGTTTAAGAAATTAAGACTATCAAATGAAAAACTCTAGAAAGTATTTTTACATTTATTTTAAAATGTTGAAAATAATTATCTCTTTACTAATAATATCCATTATGCCACTACAATTTTTGCTGTCTGGTAAATGAAAAATAGATGTCAATGCTTGATTTGCGTTCAGTGAAGATTTTAATTGCTTTGCCTTCTTGTTATTTGCATTGCTATGAAAAATCCAATGACCTTTATGTTACATTAGAACATCAGAAAAAAATGGAGATACATTTCTGTCTTGAGATGAAAAATACTATTTGTTTTTTATGTTCCAGTCTGCTGTTGGGACTTAAATCCCCTATGGATGCATTTTAAACTAGGATCCCAAAAGAAAACATGCTTATTTCTTCTCTTTCTAAAGGGATGCAAATGAGTCAAACAAATCGGTATTCATGATCATGCATAAAAAGATCCTTCAGTTTTTTAGTCCTCCTTTTTTGCCCCCTCGAAATTTTGGACAGACACATCCTGATTCATTTTATTAACACTTTCTTAGGGACATATAAATATTTCAACATTTAAATGACATTGGATTTTGTTTCCTTTTTATTTTGCATTTTGTTTTAAAATTAAGATCTATTCATTTGTATACTAGAAGTAAGAAACAGGTTGTTTTTCTTTTCTCTTCTTTTCTTTTTTTTTTTTTTTTTTTTAATTACTAATATAAACTGAATATGGAGAAAAACTTCTCTATAGACCAAACTTTCCTTATTAATAAAAAGTGGGCTGTTGTCTAGCCCAATGTTGAATTTTGGAATATGGAAGGTTGCATAGAAATTACAGTGAGAAATCACTAAGGAGTATCAAATTCTGTTCCACCATAAAAGCCCTGTTTTCTGTTAAACATCAGGTACTTAAAAAGCCCTTTCATGCTGAAGTTATTATCAGTGGGTTTAGCTTACATATCTATTTTTTCTAGCCTTTCCCAGTACACAGCTAGATTCTCCTCTGCAGTATGTAGGAAGCTATCTGAATTAATGCTTCCGCAGTTTACAAAACCTCTTGTGCTACATAATTTTGCTGGATGGAAAAAGATGGAATTAGATCTCTTTTGGCAGCCTCAGTGCAACCACTCACATATGAGCTGTCCTGCTGTTCCCTCTTTGAAAAGCCATTGTGTCTCTATCATTGTAGACTTCCATCTTGGCAAAATTGCATTGCCACAGTGTGATTTCCATGGGCTTTATTTTAAACAGAATTATTTATGCTATTCTTACAGAATCTGAATCATCATGAGAGCCTCTAGAGTGAAGGTTAATTCTATTGCCAGCAGCTGTAGCTTCGACCTCCAAAGCTGAAGCTGATGGTGGCAGCAATTACTGGCCATTCCTGTACCGATAAATTTGTGTTTTCCCTTTGATCAAATATGTCAAGCTTTTAATTCTGTATAATCATTGATTGCATGAAGTGCCAGACCATCTTGTTTTATCATCATTCACATCTGCTGCTATTTCCTGGTCACACAGGTAAAATGCATTGACCTAGAACATGCTGCTTTAACCTCAGCACCCTTAATGTGGAAGAATGCCATATACATAAGAAATACTATTCCCAAACACTTGTAATCTCAAGAGACAGCATATTATTAAAAATAAATAAATAAATTGCAATAATTGTCCCAAAAGTAGAGTGCCGGAAACTAAAATGAGAAGGAATTGTATTGCCAGGAGGAGCATAACATCTTCGATCTTTAAGAATCCTGTGGGTCATGCAGAATATCTGTTAAATTTATGTCACACACTAGAGACCTTCTAGAATAACTGGAGCATACTACTCTAATGATAGGTAAAAATTAATGTGTCAAAATGCATAACCTTTTTTTTCTTTTTAATTTGTACCAAGTTTGGGTAGAAAGTTAAAATTTTGAAAATAATGTGTGACAATAATAACTGACTATTAAAAATCTCGAGTACTTCACATACCAATTGCTGCTGTTTATGATGCTTTGCTTTCTATATTATGTATTTGCAGCTCAAATTTCTAAATAGAAAACCATTTAGTAAGCAAATTGAACTTTTCATAATGAAAAATGCATAAATGGGATTCTCTGACTATTTCAGAACTGTTTATTCTTTCACTTCTTTCTACAGTAAACAAATTATTGTAACAAAACATTTCCTCCATTTTTTTTTTTTTTTAAATAGAACTGCATTTTTTGATTCTTTCAAGAAATTTTATATTGCAACAAACACAATAGCCAGGGAGGGTCACAAAATGATCTGACAAAAAAAATGAAACCATTTACTATCCTTTTTCTCCCTATGTACATCAGTTTTAAGTATTTGCTAATTCAGAAAATGGCAAACTCCTAGAACAGGAACATGCTTCCACTGCTTAGATAAATTCTGTATTCTTACAGATATGAACATTTTGCATTCTTAATAAGCCATAGTACTCTTTCAGCTCTTCAAACCAAAAGTGCTGAAACAAGGTAAGGTCATATAGGGTGATTATGTTTGTCCTGAATTGTATCAATTCAATTTTGCATTATTCACTCTCAGAATTTTGCACTGTGAAAGTGTAAATGAGAAGCAAAATTTTTTGTCTTGAAGTGTCAAACTATTGTGAGGGCCTATATGTCATATTTTCACAGAAGAGAGGAAAATTGCTAGGCAGTACAGCAAGCAGGGCAGTATGCATCTTTTGACCATATCTAGTAATGTATACTCCATTTTATAGTGACTTCTAAGACTGTTGTACGAATTTAGCTGTAGATGTGCTGTTTAGGAAGGACTATTTACTCTACATGACAAGTTTAGTAGTTCAGCCATTTTTCAATAGTCTAAATGATAAAACATGGTGATATTTTTGAGATGAAAGTTCAGCACTGCAAAAGTTCTAACACAAAAAGATCTTGGTTTTTTTTTTTTGTTTTTTGGGGTTTTTTTTAATGGCAAAAAGAGGAATAACAAGGAAATACATTTATGACTGGACAGAAATTAACAAAGAACATTTCCAAATGGGTGGTAAACATCAGAAATTTTTAATATATTTGAAAGTACTGAAAGTATTTGAAAGCATTTGAGATGGTGTTGTTTGTTCTTTTGGTTTTGGGCGTTTTTTTTTGTTTCATTGGTTTTTTTGTTGGATTTAGTTTGGTTTATGTGTTTTTCAGCTTTGGTCAACCCTTATTCACACTTACACACTTGTTTTTATACACTCCAGTAGAACAAGAAGATTTGAGTTCCCTCCCTGTTATTACACTACATAGAAGAAGCAATTCTGATAAAAGCAGCCGTGCAGAGCAGAAAAGATTTAGCAATGATGATACACATTTAGATTAAGCTCACTTAGATAAAGATTTTTCATCTTTTATAATAATGGCCCTTCTTTTGGTCTGAATTACTTTTGATTAACCCCTAAATTTCAGAGGTTAATTCGTTGGTAACTGCAGGAATGATATTTAGCTATTCCAAATGCCATCATAGTTGGGAAGCATCTAATTATTTTATTTGTTTCAGGAGTTATCTAGATTTTTGCTGTTTCACTGGTAAATACTTTTCAATGCATTTTGAACTTTCCTATAACCCTCAGAAGGAGTCATAAGTACACTTTGAAAATACATATACGTGCCATACTGTGACTATGCATCGTTCACAATTTACCACATGTGAACCAGCACATGGAGGTTTAAACCACAGTGTATATTTTTATGAAGGATAGCTGACATAAACCTTTGATTTTCTTTGTGGAATATGAAAATCCATAGAGTAAACAGCTATGTCATAGGAGTTCGACAGGAGTTTGAGAGAAGTTTGATAGTTCTTTTTACATACACTAGAGATGAGCAGACATGCATAGGCATCATTCAGTTCCTCTTAAGGTAGACATAAAACTACCAGAGGAATCATATCCTATGAGTACATCTCCATTCACTTAAAAATGGAACTTATGAGAGTGAGCTCAGCTATAGATGTCCAAATTGTAAGCACTAACATCAACCAAGACAATTTCTAACCTGAATGTGTTTCTCATTTTTGGTATACAGATGGAGGTATCCTAAGGCAGGCCAATCTTTCAAAGGTATTTTACTCTTAGAGACCAGGTGAGTTTTTTGTCATTCCGGCTAAACCTGAATTACAAATTAGAAATTAAGCCTATATATAAAACTTTCATTATTAGCTATTAAAAGCAGTGTATGTTTGAAAGTCTTTGAAAAGGTACAAATATTTTTCAGGACTTTAAAGATTTTTCGTTTGCTTCCTTGGTCTTAGTGTTGTAAATCCACACTCTAAGAAATACTTTTCTTCATTGCTTGGGTTTATCAAATAACTTGCATCACGTCCCTAATGGAAGGTTTTAAAATACTTAATGTCTAAATGCTTTCTCTGTCAAAATTAATTTTAAAAAAGTCATGATTTTAAATCTAACAAACACTAAAATTTTTGTCTCTGAATTACAGAACTAAAGCTGTATTTTTATTTAAGAAGCATAAGGATGATACTTATTATGGAAAAGGCTAAAAATTAGTTTAATTAACACCTATTTTCCATTATAAACACCTGCTAAATTTATCTAAACACAAGCTTTCAGTGAAATAACAGTTCAGCACATTTTAGCTACAAAGTTGTTATTTGGGGAATTTAAGCTGTTAGTAAATTATAAATTATAACATTTACCTCAATGCTCTACTTACCAAACCACATATAAAACTGCAATGAGCTTCATTAAGAAGATGCTTACAGTTATTTTTACAAGTTTTCTTTAGCTTTAACAGTACATGACAGTACATGCATATAAACATCTTGTGCACTTGGTTATTTGTTCAGCAGTAAGCTGAATCAGAGAGAAATACTACAATTATAGCAATATCTTCTCAATTCATCTATTAAAAAAATATAAACAGACAAGCCTGTCCCTTTCTTTTTCTTAATTTCAAAGATCTTTTTAAACGCAAGATGAAACTTCATCTATGGTAAAATAAGAAAGCACAGCAAATGCAAGAGCCAGAGATGATCTAAGGTATGTTATCCTACTGCCATTTCACTTCTGCTGAGAAATTGCCATTACAAAATGAAGAGAGTGTTCTTTACCCACAAAGATTTACAGGATTTACCCACTGATTTATTTCAAGAAATGGATCTGCATATCAGGAGCTCACATACATTCTCATGTGCAGCCTGAGGGTTCAGTTGAGCTGCACAGCTTGTCTGTATGAAGCACATAGAGCAAAGAGCTGGCAATGAACTGTACAGATAATTCCTCATGTGTGCACAAATACAGCTTTCCTGAGGGGTAACTTTCTCACCTTCAAAAAAGGAAATGATTGCCCTTCCAATCACTGCTGACATACTATCAGCAAGTTTGGATACCATAAACTCAGACCTTACTTGACTGTGCCCTGCGCACAGTGCACTGAATCACAGGGTGGAGGGAAAATTTCCTTCTATAACCATTATTCAAAAGAACCAAGATCTTCATAAGGATAATATTTTTACAGCTGCTTCCTGTGGACTGCAAGCAGGGCCCGAGAGAAGAGACTATGTTAGGACTAGACCAACCTGTCACCAGCAGAGGCCAGCAGCACCAAACTACTGCCCTGTCCGGGAGCAAGGGATAAACGGGGAAAGAGCTGTGGCGCCTGTGGGTATCCTTTGGAGGAAGTGATTGCCAAAATGAGAATTGCAGGGCAGTAAGGTAACCATGGAGGGAGATTAGCCATTTCAAAGGCATCACACAAGCCAAGAGACAATGCATACGTACAAGAAAAAGAGAGCCCTTTAAAGATACAAAGGTTCACAAGCACTTGGCTGCTGCTTTCTTGCAAAAATACTAATGTTTTAATGGGTAGATGTACAGTAAAGAGCAGAAAAGCCTTTGACTACTTCATTTGAAACCATTGCAGCTTCCCTGTCAGAACCTTTAGTAGTAAGCCATAATGCACAACAGTATGAAATGCACACTTGCTGAAGGTATTACTATTCACAAGCTGATATTGCAGAGGTAAGGGACACATAAATAAACTATCAGCTACCACCTTAGTAAAAACTACAAGTTCTTTCATAATCATTAAGTCCTACAAATGTGTTAAACAGAAAATCTTTCTCTTAGCAAAAGGAAGAGCACATACGTAAGAAAATTAGGCATTGCTGTTAGTCCAAATAAAGTTTAACAGCCTATTAGTGCAAGATATCTTATTAGTCTAGAAAAGCCATTCACTTGTAACAGCAAAAATTCATATTCATTCAACTACATTTCCTAGTTAAAAACTTAATGAATGATAAATAAAGCTAAGGCTACCAGTGGGATTTCCTGCCATGTCAGGATATTAAATACCAGTGGAATCAGATTTTTTGATAAATGAAACAGAAAGCAGATAGACTTCTACAATATAACACTTCTTCCTCCTTGTCAAAACTCCATATACCCATAAAAGTTATATACTTGTTCTGCTTATATACTTTTGAAAAAGGTTATTCACTGTCTGATTCTGTTAATTTATTTTGTTACAGGAGCATCATATTTTCTTGATATTGTTGTTGGTGAACTAGTACTGAGAAATAGGTAGAGTGGGACTTAAAAATAAGGAACTCAGCTAAAAAAAAAAATTAATATGTTCTTCAATCTTTCAAGTGGTCATATCAATTACACTTCTGGTATAGATCTTTTTTGATGTGCCATTATGGATGACATTAATATTTTAATTGTGAGGAAATATCCCATTGTAAGATAAAGACAATAGAGCACCATTTATTCTGATTCCATTGACTGGATTCCATGAGGTCCATTACTGAAAGTGGTCTTTCTACTTGAACTCAATCTAAGTAGGAGTAATCTAGGAAGAGTTCAAGCTCTCTGAAAAAAGGAAAATAAAACTTATTATTGATATTTTGGTGTTTGCTGCAAATTGAATCTTTAAACTTGTATGTGTTTGTCATGGTTTGAGATTTTCCAAAAATCTAATTCCCTTGTCCTAGCCCCCTTCCCCATCTCAACCTAATGTGGGATGGGCTTTCCAGACAAAACACGCCAGATTCAGAATGGGGGAAAGGGAATATATTACAATGACTGTACAAATAAATATTATAACACATTATACACACGATCACAACTATCTTTACCATGACATATAGTATTTACAATGGATCAGATCTCTTCTCCCCTCCAAATAAAAGTCCAGGAGGGAAGAAGGACAGATCCCTTCCAGTCTCAAAGCAGGAGTATCTTCTAAGGCAGCAGGTTCTCCTCATCTGTCTTCCATGCAGCAGTTGCAACTGGGTTGTTGTAGCTGGATCTCTTTTCAATACACACAAGGGGGTCTCCAAGCCCCTCGGCTCTACTTCAGTCCAAGCGAAGGCCTCACCTGTGGACTGCGTAGCAGGGACAAGACTCGTCTCACCACAGGTATATCACGAAATGCAGGGGCATCTTTGTGAAAGTCCCTTCCTCAGGGGATTCACCCCTGAGTCAGAACATCTTGGGCAGCATTCAGTTGCAAGCCTTTGCCTCAAGAGTTCTACCAGAGCTCCTGTGCTCCGTCTCAGGCTGCAAGGCTTGTCAGCAGCAGCGGGGTGCCAAGGTCAACTCCCCCCGCATTCCTCCTCCGTCCCGGTCCAGCTTCAGGACACTTTTGAGCTTCTCAGCTCCTCTCTCTCTGGTGCTGCATGTCTAAAACTCCTCTCTTTAATAGGAGTCCATCTCCCTCTTTTTCTCAGAGGGGTCTCAAAGGAGTTTGGGGGGGGGGTCTGGTTTAGTTCTTACCCCCAAAAACTCTGTAGCTCTGCTGCTGACTCTCTTTCAGCTTGTAGAAGTTCTGTCTGCTTTGCTGCATGTTTTGTTTGCTGTTCCCTTATCTCTTGGTTCTGTGCTGCCGCTTTTCCACTGGTCAGTGCTGGCTGTTGCTACTCCGGTCGCTGCCCACGGTGGAGAGAATACTCTCAGCCTTCATAGCTAGAGACACACAGTCCAGCTTAACACTGTTCCATGTCTCCGTAGCCTCCAGCTGGGGCTGGGGGGCCCCAGAAGCCCCAAGGGGCTCCGAGCTCCTTCCTCGTGGCTCACAACATGGCCACCTCTCCCACAACAACCAAACTACAACTCGTCTCTTCTGGTCAGCTTGTGGTGTGTTTACATTTTGCAGGAGCGCCCATTGGACAAAACTCCAAAACTTCCAGGGGTTTCCACCCCTTGAGATTTTACCATTTTGTTAACCTCTGGGGGAAAACAAGGTTCAAACTACTACAATGTTTTAGCCTAGCTCTGATTTTACATGGATGGATAACTCGAGACATCAAAATTGTAAGTGAATATTTAATATTATATCTTTAAATGTTATACTGGAGATATTCTTTCCCAATTGTGAAATCTAGTTCCACCCTTTTTTCTATGTGGGTTTAGCTATAGACAGTTTCCTACTTCCTCACTATGTCCAGTCAAGAAGAAAACAAATTAAAAAAGAACAAAAGAAACCCAAAAAGAAAAAAGGAAAAAAAACCAAACCATCAAAAAACCTAGAACAATTAAAACATTTATAAAACCTCTGAAAAATTCCTGTTGTAGAAGAAAGAAGTCTGAGGACCAAACTAGATTTCCTCAGGGGTCAAAAAAATATATCAAATATCTTAGATTTGAAAAGACAGTTCACAGAGAAATAACAAAGACATTGCATGAAAATCTACCTCAAAGGCGGCATAAAACCTTGTCTGGCAGCTGCTCTTCTTTCAATGTACATGTTGGGATCTATCTTGTAATTGTAAAATTTTCCACATAGTTTTATAGTTATCTGATGAAAAGTTTAATGGATAAGTCTACTGTTTGTGTATGTTATACCTTTTAAAATGTAATCAAAAAGCCTTTGTTCTATCAAAGAAGATAAAATGATAAAATTAATATCCCAGTGGTGAAAACTGACTAGTAAAACTGCTCAGAGCTTATCTGATTGAAGAAAATTTCTCATTTTCAGTTCAGTAGAGAACTGACTCCAAACTGCCGGAACTCAAATTTCCTTATGCACTCTTACACTCTGAATAATGGAAGATAATCCCATCTTTGTAGGGAAAATGTTTAAATGCTACTCTTTCCCATAGCCATTGAGGTGAGTCACCTATTCCCAATCAGCCAGTCATCAGAACAGCCCAGGACTTTCTTTCACCCATTTGCTTGGCTGCAAAAGAGAGCCAAGTCCCTGGTTTCAGCTTGTTCAGTAGCTGTCACTGTGCTCCAGATGTAGAAGTGGGGTTAAGAATCAAGAAACTCTAAGAAAAGTCAGTTTTCATTTTTTTGGATGCAAGCTAAAGAATCATTTCCCCACAATTAGATAACAATATTCTAAGGACTGATTCCATGTAATTATTGTGGGAAAACTAGTAAAGTTACGCTAGAAACCATAGGGAAAAAAGGCATGTATTTTAACCCTAAATCATTTAACGTATAGTCACTATGCTAATCCACTATCCCACTTCTAACAGGGGCAAATTCACTAGTTGTTGAAAATAGGAAGTTGTATTAAACAAAGTTGAAAATTTCAAAGAAGAAATATTTATACCACAAAAATACATAAAATAAATTTAGTAGAGTAGTTACAACACCTTTCTACACTAGAACTATTCTAGGACCTCAAGGGACAAAAATATGTCTTACTTTAGTAAAATTTGAATTACGTAAAATGCAATAACAACACTATTTAAATATGGATATTACTCTTAATTACAAGATATGTTCACTAGCATGTAAAATATTTTTTTTCCAAATAATTAAAACTGCTTCTTAAAAGGTTCTGTAATGAATAGTGACACACTATTGCTGCACAGTTAAAATAGATTATCTGAAAATTGAATCTAAATGTACTGTAATTCACATTCATTAAAAGACTAGACATTTTTCAAGTAAATGAAACTGTTCTATAAAAATCAATTCACTGTACATATTACAGTAACATATTACAGACCTGCAGTTAAAATGCAATCATTTAAATGGGAGAAACACTAATCCAGCGGTAATTATTTCATTCACCCAACAACATTTATTCATATTCAAGAATATAAAATACTCACCCTGCATCTGTAAAACAGTGAAGGATATCTTTAGACTGGGTAATTGTTGGTTAGCCATGAAAAGACAGATTATTAATATTGCTATTATTATATAGCAAATTTAAAACATACATTGAGAACTGGAAAAAAAAATTACTTGGAGAAACCCTTTCAACTTCCATCTATAGCTTTTGGTCCCAGTATTGGATATTTGACGCAAAAGTAATCATTTTTTATAGGTTTATTAGCTTAAGGCAAATTATCGGATGATTTATAAGACATAATTGCACGTAAGTTTATAAGTAACGTTACACTTTTAAAGAAAACATGAGTTAACACTAGCTATTTGCAGATTTTCAGTTTAGGAGATTTCTTCAAGTATATTTGATTTACTGAGGGGAGTTTCAGGATTTTGTTTGCCTTTTTACATTAAGCATAAGAAGGCAGAATTTAAAAAATTGTCAATTCACTATATTTAGTAACTGAACTCCACCTTTTTTTAAGAGTAGAACAGTCTCCCAATTTGGAGCTTGCATTCAGCTTCATGTATCAGTGTGAAATTTCAGACATTTCCCATTCCAGACGTGGTGATTATGATCATGATTTTTTACTTTAAAATGGCTCATCTCTTCCTTCTCCAAAAAACCAAAATAGATTGTTTGGACCATATTAAACGTTACTAATTCTGTTGTTGCGACACGCTAACACTACCTTTTTTCAGTTTTCATGTACAAAATATAGAAATTTGGCAGGGGAGTGATGCTTGTACAAGAGATATGTCTACCTTCAGCCATAAATACATAAATAAATCCATGCTGAAATCTGACATACTTCAATCATTCTATCCTAAGCAGGTTAACCTAGAGTGGTGATTGAACATCATACAGTGAAGCAGTTGTAGAAGTCTACAATGTCAAGCCATTTTGTAGCTTTGGTTTTCAAGACTGTTCATCAACCAGTTATGCTGCATAAGACAGCAGAAATGTCCCAACATTTGTTACATGTGATGGATTTTTGTATTTTAAGTGTATGTTATATAAAGTTTCTTCAGCATCAAGTGCTTTTTGGACAAATGGTGTCCATAATTCTCAATAACCATTGTCAAGTCCAGTTTCATCTGGGTGTTACTGCACTTCAAAAGATTCCTGATGCATAGTTCATTCTGCAGTGCCACAAAACTGAAAAACTGAAATTGAACTTTGCCAAATGTTTTTTTCAGGCAGGCAGGTGACTTTCCTAGGATCATTATTTCTCAGGAGAAACCGAAATTGTTACTGTGGCCACATCTCACCACAGATAATAAACATTACATTCTCTTACACTTTGATATTCCAGTGGAGTTATTTCCTGTCTATGTTTTAATACATTTAGATATTCAGATAATCATTTCAGGAAAACATCAACCTGCCTTTGGGTAGACAAGATGAGAACAAGCTTCAGTGTGATTAAAGATTTCACTGTGAACAGACAAGCACTTACAGTTTGATTGCTTGTTAACTGCCATTATGACAATGGTTGACAAGACAGCAGAATTGGCTTCACACCTACTCAAACTCATGAAGACAAACCAAGAAGAACATTTATATCAATAACACTTAAGGAGAAGCAGCTAACAAATAGTATCCTATTTGTGAAAAAGAATCACTGTATTGTTTATGGGCTTTGGAAAACTGAAGGAACTCTCTTTGGGTGTGTAGATTCCACCTGCAATCAGATCAAAGCTCCTTGATGACACTGTTAGCAATAAGAGGATTTAAATGAGCAGGAATATAAATTGCCTGATTATTTGTGAGAATAATTCCATTTATGTATGGAATGGAGTATGGACCAGAAACTGAAGTTGTGATGGCTGACTGCTTATCTCATCTGCACTTATCTCTAGCAGATGCCCAGATAAATGATGATATAGAGTACTTGCACAGATTACAAGCATACTTACTACAGTGCAGGAGAGCAATTTAGAACTACAATTTAACACATCTCATTCATCAGAAAATGGTGTGATTTTCCTGATAACATGGTGGCCTAACAATCCCAAATACCTTCATTCATTTCTACAACAGCATGCTATTCTATAAAATGAACTTTTTTTACAAGATATTCATGACAGGCTTGTTCACTGTTTATTTTTCAATGCATACAGTTGTTTCATGACAAGCATCAACAACAGTCAGGACAAAACTGCAACTATTAGAACTCTGCTGGTGGCCAGGATTGCATGTTCAAGTTAAAATTGGTCTAAACTTGAAGCCAATTTTATGCTAAAAATGCACAAATTTATATACTGTAGCTACAAACTATTCCTAAACTTTGGGCATCATTAGAACTTTTTTTAAATTGGTACTTAAGGTCACACGCTGATGTATTTGCTATTCTACTGCCTTGGTAGATTATCTGAAATAATATTTATAAACTGAATTTGAGTCATATCTATTGCTAAAATATTGTTTTCAGCATAAAACAAACAATCTCATTTTTTCAGAATATCTTCAAAATCTTTTTCTTTTTTTCTCAGAAGGAAAGGTTTTATATATAGGCAGTGAAAAACATTCTGTCTTCAAGACGACAGAGAGATTGAATGTCTGAATAAAACTTTGAAAAAGATTGCTAACCTTTCTACAAAGTGACAAGGTTACACGTCTTCCAGCAATTCAAAGAACACCTGCTGATTTACTACATGGATGGAGAATGCATGCAAAGCAAAACATTAAATGTTAATGGATTACCAATTGTCTTAATCTGAAAGATCACGATCAGATACAAGGCAGAGCCCAAAATAAAAAGCAAAGATTTGAATATACACAGATTGGCATTAAATATCTTAAAATACACATTTGCAAGAGTATGACAACCCAGAAAGACTATGGAAATAAGGTTTCACAGAGTGTTTCTCTACTATTGGTTTGATTTCTCCTTGTTTCATCTCTCAGCAAGAGGAGGTAAGGGTGGGGCAACACTAAAGCTTTCTCCCTCTTCCTGATCCAGATCTCAAAAAACTTTCACTATCAAATACACTCATGTCACTGCTCTTTCATGCTCTTCATACTTGCCTGTATAAATGGCAGCCTGTGGGCATTCTATTTTGTCTCTGTTGTAAAGAGGTATTAATTCTTAAAAGAATTAATTAGCACCTGAGATTTTTTTGTGGCTTAAACTGTAGTAGAGCTGGGAAGTGATAGTGGAAAACCATTTCTGGCAGCAAGAACACACATACATGGACAAGCATGACATTATGACTTTATATTTGGGGACTCAAGCAATCCCATACAAGGCCATTCAAGCAAATAAGAATAAAAGCAATTTATTTTTTACACCCATCAGAAGATCCTTTTTATGCAGCAATAGTAGATTAGCCAGTAGGGGGAACAAGGACTAAGGATCAAAAGAAACACACATCTTTGTTCAGTCACTTAAGGAAACTATTGTCACTCTGTACTCAACACTAACAATCCCAAAGACTGCTCCAATTCTAGGCCCCTCACTTCAAGAAGGACATTGAGGTGGTAGAGCGTGTCCAGGGAAGGAGCTGGTGAAGGGTTGAGAGTAAGTAACGAGGACCAGCTGGGGGAGCTGGGGCTGTTTAGCCTGGAGAAAAGAAGGTTCAGGGAAGACCTTGTCATCCTCTACAACTACATGAAAGGAGGTTGTAGCAAGGTGGGGGTCGGCCTCTTCTCCCAGGCAACCAGCAATAGGACATGAGGAAATGGCCTCAGGCTTAACAGGGGAGGTTCAGGTTGGACATTTCACTGAAAGGGTTGTCAAGCATTGTCCAGGGAGGTGGTGGAGTCACCATCCCTGGACGTGTTCAATAAACAACCGGATGTGGCACTTAGCGCTAAAGTTTGCTTGATAAGATGGTGTTGGTCAAAGGATGGACTTGATGATCTTGGAGATAGTTTCCAACCTTAATGATTTTATGATTCCATGAAGGATAGAACTAGATCGTGCCTCTCAGTGTACCTAACACAAAAGGGCTTAAAAATCCAGGCTCTATCTTGAAAAGGTATGCAAAGTTGCTCATCTCTTACTTTACAGACACAGTGCAGTGCTTTTATTCACCAGCTGTATTTTGGTAGCTCTCTGCTGTTCACTACAGCACATGGAGTGTGACAGGAACTTGACTTTAAACAGCATCCTCCCAGATGCAGATAATGGAGATAGGGTATGTGTATCCTGAAAGAGAGTTAGTTGTTATTTCAGTCTTAAATCATAGGTCACTGCATTACTTGGCCTTATTAGTTGGTTAGCTATTTGCTGACTGTATATTACTGAGTATTATAAGGCAAATTCTAAATTAACTGCTGTACCTTAAGACAGTCCAAGAACAATATAGAGTTGTTTCGTTGATGCTTCTGTGTAGAGGGTGTCACTCAGTTCTTATTAGCTGAAAATTGAAGCAGAAGCCTTAAGATGTGATGTGGGTCACTATTTGTGACTGGTTTTCACATGATTTGTAATTGAAAACCATCTGTACTGGTAGAATAGCCTTATAACCTATACATGTACTTTCAATTTAGATATGCGTGTTTACATAGAAACGTCATCTGCAGCCAGAAAGACTAGACATGGGTTTTAGCTTATGTGTTTGGAAACCTATTAGCATGTTGGCATTAGACTAAAAATGCATCTTAGCTCAGAGCTCCTATTGTAGAGTGCTCCTTAGATGCCACCTAAAACCACTATGGTGCACTGTCAGCAGATTTTAGCAGCCAAAATCCCCTCAGATGCCAAATACACTGACTATGTTACTAACTCCTGAAAGACAGAGGAAGTCATTCCTGCCATTCTTTTTGTTCCCTTTATGCACTGTGCATTGGCTATGATCAGGCCTTAGAGGGGAAATCACAGGACAACTCCCCTGTTTAATTGCAGTGAATTGCTGCAGTCATTCACCTACACTCCTTCTCAGCCAAAGGTGAAAGGAAATGAGCCTTCCTAGATGAAATTCAAAATTGTTGAGAGAGAGTAGAGACCAGAAAACAGAATTTGAAAAGAAACTGATTAGGAGGATGATCTGGAGCTGAAGCGCATGGTGGGATCATAGATTCTTAAAATTTTTACAACAGGCAAATGTTGCTGCAAGAATATTTGACTTCAGGATTAAAGAGATTTTAATGTAAAAAGGCAGAAAATCTTTAGTACTACAAATCATGCCAAATCAACTCATTTTGCTAGTGCAAGGTGTTACAAATTATGTTAGATGATGGCCAAGACAAATTTTGTACTGAGAAGGGTAACGCATCCTACCTTTCCAATTTATACAACCAACACATGAAACAGAGGGAAAAGAGCAATGGCTAAATGGAAAAGATCTAGAAACACTTAGCCTTCCTTTTATTCAGCAGGGTCAAAATCAGAATATCAACAAGATCTACGGTACTTCTGAAACAAATAAATAAATAACATTTTGTGAAGTATAATCAGAGTAATTGTAGCCTAAAGCTTGTTAATCTACGGTGGCTTTCATCTTCAAAGCATTACAAACACAAAAAATTCTTAACTATTTCCCAAAGCATGGAATATGCCCCATGAAAGGACTGATGGCATAATTAGAAGCAACAGGCACAGGATGACCTCCAAATTGCTCTCTAGGGTCTCAGCTATCATTAGTCATAATAGAGTGTAGGTAACATTTCAAAAATATCTCTTTGATTTAGGACCTGCCAGGCTGGTAAATGAAATCTGGCAAAATTTCTTCAGCATCTGAAGGTAGCAACACCCCACAGTGATCTGTTTTCTGCCTCAGTTCAGAGTTAATTCCTCTAAAACAACTTTAGCTGTTTGCTTCTGTACACATGAACCAAAATCCTATAATTTCTAAAACTTTTCAGATACAGGAACATACAGAGATATGTCCTCAAGACACCTGTTTACATTGGATGACTAACTCCTGTTGCCTTCCATCCTTCAGTCTCAAATTCTCAAAGGTGTTTTGGTGCCTAACTTCAGAGAAAAGAAAAAGTAAAGGGACTAGATTTAAGAGCCTGGAGGAAAACACTGAATTTCAGAATTTCCCATTTAGTATTTTCAAAACCTTATAAATTAGAATCTCAGAAAAGTGTTTCAAAGGATCCCGAAATAAATATGCTTTCTAGGATACTAGTAAGCAGTAAATACAACTTTTTATCATGAACAGGAATCTCAGAGCCTGTCCTCTGGTACAGTCCAAAATTATAAATCTTCCTAAAGCCTACCAAGAACACCAGGATTTGCAAACTCTCTGATTCTTACAGTCTGAGGAACAAGTACGAGATCTTGTGCTTCTGCATCTCCTTAGCTGAGGTACTTCACTGGTCACTTGATTAAAAAAAGAGTGATTTAAGGAATGGGAACTAAAGTAATGTTTCCTTTATGCTCCCTGCATTACTCATTATACTTTCTTCCAAAGGACGAATGAAAGTCAAGGCCAAGTCTAAGAGGAGGGAGCTATCAGCTCAAACCTTCCAAGCCTGAAGGAAAAGATATCTCAACTTTCCTGATACAGCATTGTCTCTGCTGAGAGTTCAGTGAGAGAAGTACGGTTTAGGTTCCTCTCAGGATTTAGATGACATTTAAGAAAGAGATTAAAACCACTATACTTCTATAGTGTGTTGTCTTATTTTGCACAGGATATAGTTACAGATGCCTCTGAAACTCTCATACATGAGATACATGGCATGTTATACAGTGTTAAACTTCTGTACCTATGTTTGTCCTCAGTTCCAATCTAACCATTTAATCTCTGCTAAAGTATTTAACATTATGGTCATGAAGAAAACATTAAAATAAGTATTATTGGGTTGTTTTTTCTGTCTAAGTTTACAAAAATGAAACAACAGCTGTTTAGAAGACATTTCCATTTAGAAGACAGAAACAAAACAGGATGTGGACCTGGAGGCTTGTTGGATTGAATCAGGGGGGCATGATTTTTCTGATAGAAAGTTTTTTCAAAAACTTACTTATTAAAGTTTGAGTCCCTGACATGGTTCTGCCACACTAGTGATGCTTTCTTGCAAAAACATTTTGGAACATGAGTGAAAAACTTCTAAGGATACACCATAAATATGAACCTAATGATGATGTCATTACATGAAGCTTTTGTTTCAGCTCTGTGTGTTACAAATACCTTATGACAAAACAGAGGAGTGGTGAAAGTGTGGATAAGTGATAATCTCAGCTGTTCAGAGATTGAAACAAGATCTTATAAAAATACTTGACTACCTGCAGATTTATTAATTAGTGTTTAAGCTCTATTTATGACATACTTTGTATTTTTTTTAATATTTAAAATATACACATGCTTTTCTCTAAAACAGAGGTACAATAAGCCTTTATTTTATTTTTAAATTAAAGCTGGGAGTCTCAGGAAATGTAATAATTTTGGAATCCACAGCTTCAGGATAACCACCAAATATTATGAGCATAACAATAAAATTGTCAGCATAGGCAACACTGTTCTTGCACAATGATTTTTGCTACTAATAAAGTTCATTTTATAGAAGTAAATCATGACCTAAACTAAAAAGCAGTTAAACATTTTATAAACACTTGTTTTGTTGGTTCAAGTGCTTCACAGCAATTTTATCCTTTAGAGTGTTTCTCATAGAATCATAGAATCAGTCAGGTTGGAAGGGACCTCTGAGATCATCAAGTCCAACTCTTGAACCACTACCACCGTGGTTACTAGACCACTAAGTACCACATCCAGTCTCATCTGAAAAACCTCCAGGAGTGGAGAATCCACCACTTCCCTGGGCAGTCCATTCTAATGCCTGATTACCCTCTCTGCCTCCCCTGGCAGAGCTTAAGATCATATCCTCTTGCCTTGCTGATACCTGCCTGGGAGAAGAGACCAACCCTCACCTGGCTACAACCTCCTTTCAGGTAGTTGTAGAGAGTGATGAAGTCTCCCCCAAGCCTCCTCTTTTGCCGGCTGAACAGTTTCTTTACTGTTATCCGAGATTGCATTTTGGGATTGATTTCTTTTTAATATCTATATTTAAATTTTTTTTCCCTTTTTAAAAAAGTTAAACAGCTTCTGCTACTCAATGGCTTAGTAGTAAGAAAGAACAGAAAATAATACCTATGTATGTAGGAATTTTTAACCCTTCCCTAAGAACATATATAGAAATATGTTCCTGAAGCAAGTAATGGACTAAGACATTTTACCTTCCTGTTATATATTATGAATCAAGAGTCTTTGTACTTGACATTGGGCATTAATTCACTTGAGAAATGCCTAAACATCCCTAAAATGCTGAAAACAGCTGTCCTAACAACACATAGATGCAGGAAAGGTATGTATGAAGAAATAGATGTAAATCCATACAATATTCTGCAGAAGCCTCAACCTTCACCTTGGAGGCTTCTGCTTGTGTTTTATGTGCAGTTTGTCAGCATGGCTTAATAGATCACGATCATGCTAACTTAGCAACATGTCTTCTGGTTTGGAAATTATCCCATCCTTCAGGCTTAGAATACATCCCAAACACAGTCATTTCCACCTGGAAGGAACTGTGCAGCTGTACCTTACAGCTGAGATTTTGTATACTAAAGCAGAAGGGAGATACTATTTTCCCTGGTTTGTCAGCAGCAGCTGTTTGGCTCACAGCAATTGCCAGAAATCTAAAAGTTACTGTCAGTTGTCTCTCTGATTCTGTGTATCTTATGGGGTTTTGACTGCTCGGGTTAATACAATTCCCTTAAGCTTGGCTCTTTTTGGTTTTACAACATTCATAGCTCGATTAGAAAGGATCCTTTATTCCTGAGGCTATTGTGGCCATGGTGTAGCCTATATGCATGTCTCCAAAACTGATGTTAATCCCTGAAGCCTTTTAGCCAGTGTCATAGCACCAGCCTGGTATATCAGGCTTGACTGAGCCAGGGTTTTTCAAATTACAGTGAAAAGAGGTGGAAAAAATGAAAGGATTATCAAGTGAATTTATATATTCTAAATAACAACCATAAGAAACTCTCAATTTAAACAAAACAAAACAAAAAACCAAGAAACTACAGGGCAAGATAGGGCAATCAGAAATTAATAAGGTATAAAAAATCCAGAATGAAAATTGGGAAAAAAAAGTGAGCTCTGAAATATTGGTGAAAAACTCTAATAATGTCCATTTGAAGTGGTCAGATGCTACACTCAAGTGCAGATACAGGAAATCTTTTAGATGCATGGATAGTATATGTGCCAGGGTGCTGAGTCAGCCTTAATGACCCAAATCAGCCTCATCTGGGGCCTCCACCCACAGCCATGGGCCCAGGAGCTCTATTTAAGCTCTACCCTGGCCACCTCTTTCCTTCCTGAGTTTTGCTAGGGACTGTTGGGCTCTTGCTCAGCTGTACCTGGCTATGGGGTCCCTGGGACTGGAGCGTGACCTGCAGCCTGGCTTGAGCTTGTTTTCGTGTGGCAGGTCCAATGCATGTGATCCTGACTGTGACCTATGGGCTGACCTCGGACTTGGCTCATCACTGTGATATCTCCTTATGATCTGGGCGTTGGGTTGAACCACTGTCTCAGGTCTTGTCCTGATTGTCTTGGATGAGTAGTGTGGGATGAGGTTCTGGCTTGTGGCCCTGCTGGCCATGGTATCCCCATTGGCTTCCCAGCCCTTATGGAGAGGAGAGATGTCCAGTTTCTAAATGGTCTCTCACAAACTTCACGTCTGACTTTATATCTTATACTGACTTATTTGTTTTTATACCAGAATTAACTGTTGTAAGTTCTAGCAAACTGAGTGCCTGAGATTTTGGTCTCTAGTGCTAGGAGTGAAAGTTATGTTTATAAAGTGCTATAGAACTGTGCCAGGGCTGAACCCAGTCATACTTCTGCTGTTACTCTGCAGGAAGCATTTCTGGTATGTAATATAAATATTTTATGTGCACTCTTCACTTCAGCCAAGTCGAGATGATAAAGTAGAAACCATGCAGAGTTTGAACCACCCCTTAGTTATTTGTCAACAGACATTCTTGAAAGTAAAATGAAAAATAAAATGCCTAAATATATATGAGTCATGTGAGTGATGCCAAAGGCAGGTGCTAAAAATGTCTCTAGGTATTGTGAAACATGAAAAACAGCTGTTTGGCTGGGGGAGGCTCCCCAGATTACTTCTGTATAAAGCCAGAATATCCTTGAATTCCTGGTTTGAGGAATATAATAGCATAAGAAAATCTTGGTAACTTTCAAAGGGTTTAAATAGCTTAGTTTTTTTTTCCTTTGGTTTCCCCTTTTTTTTTTGTCTTTGTTGCAAGATCTTAGACTGATCATGTTGTAGAATAGGTGAATGATATTACTGGGTTGCTATAGGCAACTTGGTATGGAAGAGAGTAGGAACCCCAAACTTGTAACTGTCTGCTCTACCTCAAAAATCTGGATTTCAGTTTTCCGCCTACATTCAGGTGTGCTCCCTATCTTGTAAACATGTAAAAGTTCCTTTTAGTTGTTTTTAACTTTATTCATTTGTATAACAGAGAAAACTCTGTTTCAGCTTGGGAAGGCAAAGGTTTGATGTCACTTTTGATACTGATGGCTATGAAACTAGAGAAGAGTGAAATAATCTCTTTCTTGAAATTACTAACTCCTACTGAGTGTAGGAACTTATCCTTTCATAAGCATTTCTAAGAAATAACTTAGGTGCATTCAAGATTAATGTAAAACAGTTTGGGAATTTATTCTTTTGTTACATCTTTCCATCCATTGCATAGGAAACCTGGCTATCTAAGGCAAGGAGAACAGCAGGAACAAAAGCTGTTTTTTGAGCACCACAATGACTGAGAACTTAAAGATCTCTAATGAAAGCTGAAAAACCAACCAGAACTGAAATATAATTTTCCATGTTTTTCTGTTGCATCTAGGTTTCTAAGACCTAGCCCATTTCCTTAGTGTCCTTGATCATGATTCTGAAATCTAGGGGCAAAATTGTTATGAGTAATTCATTTTCTGTTCTTTAAAAATATGGTTTTAAATACTGAATTTTAAAAAAACTAAATCAATAGAACCTCTACAAAGCAACTGCTTTCACATGGCCATATAAAAGGGTCCTGCCATTTTACAATATGAAGATAGGTGGATTAAACTGTAAAGGAGGAAGACTGTAATAACAGTTTTGCTAAGTATTTTATACCTAAAGTTTTGAAGTACCTGTACCTAATATAAATTAATTGAAAAAAACCCTACTGAAATGATAGTTACATATATGCAACTTTTTAAGGTTTGCTGTGAAAGAAGCAGGGTGTGAGGGAATTTCTTGATATTTTGCTAGTGTCCTGGTTACAGAGAAAGAGGCTGCAGTTTTTAACACTGTTATTTATCAGTTTCTTGTATGAAGAGTACCAATTGTTTACTCAAAATTAAGGTTCAAAGCAAAACCATATTTCATTAAATCCGTGTAATTAGAAATAAGGAGACTACTACTTTAGTTCCTGTGTCTAACTTAAAAGTGAACTATCCAAAATAATAGTGGACTCTCTGAGGGTGAAGAAACATTAGATGAATAATTTTCAAATACAGATGTGAGTTCAGTTATTGCACAGAAATAGTCATATAGCACATCTTGATAATCACTTTATTTTGGAGCTTATACAGGAAGCAATGTGAATCAGCTCTTTGACTTGCAGAAATCACCAGGGAATGGTGCAATCTGTTTACTCTTCTTGCCAGGTCTTACTAATTAGCCGGTTCACCCATGATGTTACTGACTTTGGACTGGATATAGCTGCTGTACATGGAACATACTCAGCAGGCAAACCAATTTAGCTCTTTTTATCCTGACATAGATATGATTTAGAATTTGATGGGTTTAGTGCACTGAACTCCAAAGTTGAGTTTTCAATAATTGTTTTTTTTTCATGTGCTGGCTGCATCTGTACATTATTTTTCCACCTACACAAAATAGCTCATAGAAGCTCTAGCTCAATACAGATCTCTGCACCTCAGTTATAAACCTACAAAGCTAGGGGTGTTGTAATTTTCAGTAAATACTATCAGACCCTTATCTGAAGGGATGCAAGCCATAACTCCTCTAATATTCTATTTGTTATTATGTCCCAGAAAAGAATTTTTATTAACAAGAAAGAATGAACTTAGAGGCCAGCCAACTGTATTAAATCGTTCTTTTTTTTCTTAAGCATTGCACATTTCCAGCTACTCTGGCCTCATGAACATGTACTGAATCAGTAGCTGTAGTGTTGACAGGCATTTCTATGACTGCATGATAAGGTATGGCCTTTATAATATAATATAATATTATTCATCTATAATGTATCTAATAGTCCATCTATAATGGATATCTGTAATATCCCGTGCCTTGGTGGCTTGTTTTAATGCAGTCCAGTGCAAGATATGGTAAGGCATAGAGATGTAATTGTTGAAATATTAAAACAAGAATGTAAACCAGAAGTACTTTAGTTATCCACTTAGATACACAGTTAATTCTCAAAATTTCAGTGAATGACTGCTTAGGGGGTAGCTAAGAAATAACTGCTAAAAGGAAAACATCATTGCTACACATCAGATTTTAATTTTAATGTCCTTTTGCAGAAATTCACATTGTATTTAAGATAAGAACTTTTTCCCTTATCAGAAGAGTTTGTTTTTTTTTTTATCTTAAGTACCTATCAATACAACAACATGACCTGAAAATACATTTTTCTTTCCTATTATCAGAAAAATGAAGTTTAAAAATATGGATTTATTTCCAAATAAGATATGAGGCAAAATATCAGTTGCAAATAGTAGCCTAAAAAATATCTGTCAACAGCTGTATGATGATTTGATTCCTAGAAATGCTACTGTGAAATATTTTCGTTGCAGGAATGTTACCACTTATGTCCAGTTTTGCTATGTTTGAAGCAGAAACATGTTTCTGTTGACGTTCCTGGAATCTGAATTTTGTGGAATGATGTAGAGGTGGTATTAACTCTTTTTATAATCAAAAGAGATCACATATGTGAAATTAATTTGACCTTGCTATTAATATTTTCATCTTAATAGTTTTAATCAGGAATACACTCTCTAGCAATAAAGTTAAAATAGTTTAATTTACTCATCCTGCTGGTTCTTCTGCTGTGCTCACACTCTCTCCCCAAATGTCTTGTGGGACCATCTTCCTCCATCAGAAGTGAGGAGTGTCCCAGCAAGCTCTTACTGCCCTTGGACCTAGACTGGGAGGAGTTTACTACTGACGGGTTTATTCCCTTCCTACTCAGTCTTGACATTTGCTTAAGATTATTTTTTTTTTGGTGTTCCAGGCTGCTGCTTTCTTTCTGCTCCCAGCTGAGGCGTGTGCCCCCACAGACTTCTCCAGGGCCTCTTGTTTGCTAGACAGTGAACTGTTTCCACAGAGGCACTGGCAGAGCTCAGGCTCAGGCAGGAGAGACAACAGGCACTTGGACCTGAGTCAGGAACTGAAACCAGGTCTACCCAGCTTTGGCCCGAGGTGAGTTCAGGCCAGCCTCGGGATGTATGCTCCCAAATCAGAACAGAGCCTGAGGACATAGAGTTGCGTAGTTGGTTAACACTGACCAGCAGCTAATCTTCCACACAGCTGCTTGTCATTCTTCTGACTCCAACAGGAATGGCAATAGAAAGAAGAAAAGGAAAAAAAAAAAAGGCAACCAACTCCTAAATTATTTCAAGAAATCCAAACCCTTGTAGGCTGATAAAAAGACAGTGGGGTAGGTGAAAGGCTGGGGGAAAAGGGATACAAAGGCAATCACAACCTTTGAGCAGTAACCATCTCGGAAAGCAAAACTACCCCCACTTCTTCCTTTACCACAGGTTTTTTTGCTGATTGTGAAGGAACAAGATTCAGGATGGGAGAGGTTCCAAGCATGGAGAAAAACATACAGCAATTGACAGGACTTTATGATACGGACTTTACAGTTCTTATGTGTTTATAAATATACATATTGTATGTTTCCCCAGGATTTGTATTTCCCGGGCATGACCAGGCTTGCCCACTTCCCTGCTTCCCTCTCTGATTGGCCGGAGAAGCTGCAGAGAGGAGACAGCCACCATTCGCCCTTTCCTTCCCCGGCTCCTCCCACATTCCTCCCCCTTTTACCTGTGTCCCTATCCCGCTTTGTTCCCCCGTTTGTCTGTCTCATGCTCCACCCCATGTTCTAGCCCTTTCCCTGCCTGAACTGATAAAAAATCCCGTGCACACCTCAATAAAGCATTCCATCTGCACCCTTACCTTGTCTGCGGACCCGTCCCCCCTCGGACCGCGGCAGCTGATCATGTCACATGATATGGAATCTCCCTTTAGCCAATTTGGGTCAGCTGTCCTGGCTATCCCCTCTTAATCTATTGCTCACCTGTAGCCTAATTTTGGGAGGCCACAGTGGGGAATAAAAAGAAAGCCTTGATGCTGTGCAAGCACTATTCAGCAACAGTCAAAATACTGTTGTGTTATTAACACTGGTTTAGCCACAAACCCAAAATACAGCATCAGATGGGCTGCTATGGAGAAAGCTAGCACCATCCCACCCAGACAAAGTGCAATTTGTAATGGTGAAAATTTCATTAACTGGGCTGTAATTGTGATTGACAGTTGAGTGGAGGGAAAGAAGGAAAAACTATTTTCCATTTCTTGTTCCACTGCATTTTCCATGGTGCTACACAGCTTTACTAGAACTATTTGAATATATTCATTTTCATGTGCTTCTGTTCCTACATTATTTCAGATTTCTCAGGAAAGTTTTACTTTGTGAAGATCTTCTAATGAACATATGAAAGATGTAACATAATAAAAACAAATCCTTTCTAGTCTTTCAAAAAAAGTTCACTTTGAGCGAGTTAAGAAAGAGTTCAGGAAAGAAAAAAATAATCCCATAAAATGTTGTTTTCATATACTCAAAGAAAACAAAATACTTAGAGAAATACAGGAATGAGTTCATGCTCTAATTGACATAAAAGCATTATGATGACTAGATATTCTAAGGGGCTCAGAAACCTGCAAATCACCTCACTGGAAAGATGTTTTATGACTTTTCATAGAATAAAAACACTAAAATTTTAAAATTTTCTTTAAAAAAAAAATTAGTGAGGTTTTAAGATATTTTCAAGAACTAGATGTTCAAATAGGAATTCATCAGCATCAAAACATACAAAAAATTACTTTCTCAGAAGGTGGAAGACACATTTTATAGAGTGCATTGTGACAACAATCATAATTATGACTGATGTAAATCATGTGATAGAGCTCAGCTTATGTCATATTGGGTAACTTTAGTGATATCAGGTAAGATTTTTAGGTACAAAATGGGTTACAAGTGTGGCTTAAATATAAATACTTTGAGTTATAGATAAGTGGAGAAAGGTCCTCACGGGACTCAATTTGCCCATAAATAGGTAGACACACACCCATTTCTCGTTTAAATTACTAATCTCTAATACTAGGCCACAAACATAATAAATTCTTATTACACTTAATACATAGCTTTAAATTCATATTAACTTTCTGATCTGTCAAGCACGGGTAAGATTTAATGGTTAAGCTGTAAGTTTTATTTCTTTGCTTTCTTGTCTGACTTTTTTTTCAGAAACCTCAAGCTTAAAGGTTAAGCCTCCTCTGGTCTCAGTAGAGTTACGTGATGCCAACCACTCTGAGTTAATATTAATCATATTTTTTTTTTTAAGGAATACAAATTTTTTTTGTAGATATTTCTCACATTGTTCCAGTTTTCCAGGAAACTGAGGCCAGTTAACACTTCCAGTGGTGTAGTGGGTTTCTGTGGCCGGGTTTTTGTAGTGGGGGGGGCTACAGGGATGACTTCTGTTAGAAGCTGCTAGAAGTTTCCCCTGTTCCATGGAGCCAACGCCAGCCAGCTCCAGGACGGACTTCCTGCTGCTGGCCAAGGCCGAGCCAATTAGGAGCGATAGTAACGCCTCTGTGATAACATATCTAAGAACAGAAGATTGTTGCGAAGAAAAAAATTCCAGCCAGGGAAGAGCAGAGTGAGAACACAGGAATAACAACGTAGACACTGCAGAAGGAGGGGCAGGAGGTGCTCCAGGCACCGGAGCTGTGGCCCTGCAGCCCATGGTGCAGACCCTGGTGGAGCAGCTGTGCCCCTGCAGCCCATGGAGGACCATCGGGGTGCGGAGACCCACCTGCAGCCCATGGAGGAGCCCATGCTGGAGCAGGTGGATGCATGAAGGAGGCTGTGACCCCACGGGAGGCCCAAGATGGAGCAGAGTCCTGCCAGGGACCTGTGGCCTGTGGAAAGGGAAGCCCATACTGGAGGAGGTTTTTCCCAGGTAGGACTTGTGGTCCCTGTGGGGGACCCACATAGGTACAGCTCATTCATGAAGCACTGCACCCCATGGAGGAGTGACCCACAGGACAGCAGTTTGGGAACAATTGCTGCCCTAGGGATGGACTCACACTGGAGAGGTCCATCAAGGACTGTATCCTGTGGGAGGGACCCCCTGGGAGCAGGGGAAAGACTCCTCTCTCTGAGCAGTGGCAGAAACAACTGACCGCAACCCCCATTCCCCATCCCCCTGCACTGCTCGGGGTGAGGAGGGAGAACATGGAAGGAAGGAGGGTGGGGGGAAGGTGTTTTTAGGACTGTTTTATTTCTCACTCTTTGACTCTTATCCTGTTAGTAATAAGTTTAAGTACTATCCCCACTTTGAGTCCTGTTTTGCCTGTGAAGGTAATAAGTCATTGACCTCTCCCAACTCTCATCTCTACTCATGAATTCTTAGCTTTTTTTTCTCTCTCCTCTGTCCAGTTGCAGAAGGAGAGTGAGAAAGCAGCTTTAGTGGGTAGCTGGTATCTGACCAGGGTCAACCCACTACAGTGGGTTTTTATTTATCTTTTTATTGAAAAGTGATGGCACTTTTGCCATCATTGTATAGTTTTTCAGCCCCTCATGTATTTTCTTGAAGTCTTTTACTTTTTACTGATTCTCATGTCACCATTTTTTCCTATTCCTCTTATGTTCTAATAGAAAAATGACAAAGGTGAGTAAAGCAAGAAGATAAAGATAAAAATCCCTATAAATCACTGTAATTTAGGCATTTTGATACACTAGCATGTTAATTACAGAATGGGTAAGGTTGGAAGGGACCACAGTGGGTCATCTGGTCCAACCTCCCTGCTCAAGCAGGATCATCCTAGACCACATTGCACAGAATTGTGTTCAGACAATTCTTGAACATCTCCAGTGAGGAAGACTCTGTAACCTCTCTGAGCAATCTATTCCAGTACTCTGTCACCCTCACAGTAAAGAAGTTCTTCCTCATATTCATATTCTGTGCACCAGTTTCTGCCCATTGCCTCTTGTCCTTTTGCTTGGCACCACTGAGAAGGCCTGGCTCCATCTTCTTGACAGCCTCCCTTTATATGAAATTATAAGATCCTACATCAGCCATCTCTCCTAGAGGTTGAATGGGCCCAGCTCCCTCATCCTATACTCATTTGAGAGATGCTGCTGTCCCCTAATCATCTTTGTAGTCCTTGGACTTTCTTCAGGAGCTCCGTGTCTCTCTTGTACTCTTGGCTTGGGCTCTTGAGGAGCCCAGAACTGGACACGGCATTCCAGATACAACCTCATCAGGGCTGAGTAGAGAGGCAGGACCATGTCCTTTGACTTACTGGCAATGCTCTTCCTAATATACCCCAAATACCATCAGCCTTCCTGGCCACAAGGCCTCACTGCTGTCTCATGGAAAACTTGTTGTCCACCAGGACCCCCAGGTCCTTCTCCATAGAGCTGCTTTCCAACAGGTCATCCCCCAGTCTGTACTGGTCTGTGGAGTTATTCTTCCCCAGGTGCAGGACCCTGCACTTGCCTTTTTGAATTTCCGACCATTCTTATGTGCCTACCTCTCCAACATTTTGAGGTCCTTATGAAGGGCTGCACAGCCCTCTAGGGGATTGGCAACTCCTCCCAGCTTTGTGTCATCAGTGAACTTCCTGAGAAGGCATCTATCCCTTCATCCTAGTCACTGATGAATAAGTTAATACTGGACATAGTAGCACATGTACTCCTAGTGACTGAGAAGTACTTGGGCAATGGACTCTATTTGAATGATACTGCAGAGGTTTTGGGGAAAAGGATTATAAATGGCATGTCTGTCACCAGAGAGCTGTATGAGAAAAGGCTTGACAAATTTGATTCCTCTGGAGGCACTACTGTTCAAGGCCTATAAAACACTCTTTCATTTCATCTGTAATATTGTGGTTATTTTCTGGTGGCTTACATGCTTTTATGTGATTTGCATGCCCCCACACTGTGCATCATCATATGTATACAACACTAGAAGACATATAAGATTGCATTGGATACAAGGCTGTACTAAATTAATCATAATAATAGATTCACAAATCTGTCACTACCTTTCAACCAAAGAAGTGACAGAGTATCTTGCTACATTATTATTCATGTTGTAATTCATCCCTTATTTTCTTTTGTATGTCAGTATATTTAGGAAGGAATATCTTCCCTAAGTATGTTTAAAGAATACAGCGCTGTACCAGGACTTATTCTCTATTAGGTGAGAAACAGCAGAATTGCTGTTACATGAATGGATGGCATAGATCTTTACAGGTATAAGTAAAAGATGAAATTTTAACATAAAGACACAACTTTAAAGCTGAATACACTTGGATCAGCCTTTGCTACTGTCTCTATGGACTCTCCATCCAGAAGGACTCGTTCTGTAAAACCATTCCACTGTGCCTCTATGAATATTTTCTCAGTATTCATGTCTCTTTGAAAATCTTCAGAAAATTGGCCAACTGTAAAGAAACCATGTGAAATCCTGTTTGAGTTTTGTTGTTGTTGTTGTTGTTAGAGAGCTACAGAATTCAAAAGGATAGCTAATAGGTATATGGAGTTAGTTGCTAGGATTCAAGCACACAAAGCTTGCTTTGTAAGTGTGCTTTGTTGGGCACTGCTGATACTTCCCTGTGAAGCAATTTACAACAGTTTTTAATAAGCATCTCTTTATTTTCTAAAATAGGTAATACAAATACAGAAGCACATTACCTATTTTGTACTGACCCCCATTCACAGATCTGTTAGCACTGGTATAGTATAAAAAAAACCAAACGAAGATATTCCATAATACTTTTAATGTATGTGCTTTATTCGTTGCAACTTACTTTTCTGTTAATAGTGGTTTACAGATTGTTTCTTTTTACTTCATTGTCATTTTTCCCAAGTTACCATATGCACTGCAAACAAATTCTAGTTCTCCGCCATTAGTTTAGTTGCTGTAAAAAGAGACTGTTAGGTCCTGAGTTTAGTCTTCACTAGCATCCTATGCCATCTTGCTAAAACACTTATCAAAACCTCAATACTACAATGCGCAGACAACTGCCTGCTCAGCTACACCTGTCTCTGGGTAGCATAAAAAAGGGGTTAGGGCCACAGGCAACTTCATTATTGCATAGCTTCTGGGGTTACAGCTGGCTCCATACTACTGCCCTTCTCACATTTATTTTGGCTAATCTAGCGGCACATTATCATTCCTATTATAAACTTTTCTAGCACTGTGGGTTTGGAGAGGATTTTTGCTTGTCATGGATATTTTCTTTCTTTTCTCTTTACAATGCAAGAAAATGGAAATGCTTTCTTTAAAGGAGAAACTAGGCACTGCACCATTGTGAAAAGACTCTGAGGTCAGCAGCAAAGAACTGTGACCCTCTGACAGTGGCTGCGTAGACTTGAAACCTTTTGCTCAGTCATAACTTTTTTTCACTGTGTACTGATTTTTCAGCTCTATGTAGCTGTTCAAGTAGGCTGTGGTGAGGTATGCCTCAGTCAGCTTTGAGAACAGTAGGCTAAATCTCACTACAGATGGAGTCCAGTGGAGAGCTATTAATCAAATAGCCAATTAGCCATCTCTCATGATAGCAGGTTTCAACACCATGTGATACAGCACATACCAGCTGTAATTATACAGGACTGATCATCTTTTGGGAAAAGTTGCACATAGCCACAGAAGTCTTAGCACCCAGCCTTCCTTGTCACATGACATCTTACCATTCATCCTTCAGCTGCAATGAATTTAGTAGAACTGTTGGTCTTAGAAAGACCCATCCATTTGAAATTAAAACTGTAGTTAATATGCAGTGTATCTTGTTAAAAAGAAAATACAGAAGAAAATTTTGTTTGTTTTTTTTAACCAACTGGAAAGAAAACTTCTGTCAATTTTAGCAAATTCTATTTATTTGCTAAATTCTAAAAGTGTAAATTCTACAAGTTTTTCCTTAGAAACATTTGTTATTTTTGTTATGAAATCAGTTGTCTAGTCAAAGGCTCCCTCATAAGAAGGAACAAGAGCATCACATAGGCAGAAGTACACTGATATAGGAAGAAAAAAAGAAATATAAGTCTTGGAGATGTGAAGATTAAAATAAGAGGGGGACGTGGAGAGAGTAAAATAAGAAGGATTTATCACTACAAGTAAAATAAGAGAAAATCTGAACTTCCCTGCAGCCAAGGAAACAACTGTACTTACCTGTTTCACTTTTGGAGAATATGTGGTAACAAGACCAAAGAGACCATCTGTAAGTATTCTACTCTAGGGAAGTAGCTCTAAGTTCTGCCTTGGGCTTTATAAGATCTTTCTGCCAAAGGCATTACAAGAGATGCTGTGAATCAGCAATCCTTCTCTGTGAACTCTTTGCCCAAATGTTACGTTTAGCTTCCTCCTTTTGTTTTCCCTGCCTGCATCCCACAGGTTGTTGAAAGACTAGATCTTGTGTCAGAAGGAAAGATGGGGAATGAAAATGTTTCACTGAGGGTATAAAATGAATAAATTGTATCCTATCATAACATGTCAGGAAACAAGAAAAACTACTACTCCGTCCTCCTCATGCTCCTACTCTGCACCAGAATTGGGTGCTTCCCACAGGATGCAGTCCTTCCCAAACTTCTCCATCATGGGTTCTTCCCACAGGCTGCAATTCTTCAAGAAGTGCTTCAGCATGGGTTCTTTCCAGAGGATATATTCCTTCAGGAACAGACTGCTCCAGCACAAGTTCCTCGCAGGGTCACAGTTCCTGCCAGAAAACCTTCAAGTGCGTGAGTTCCTATCTCTCCATGGGCTGCAGAGTTCCTGCCAGGAGTCCACTCTTGCTTGAGATTTCCATGGTCTGCAGCTTCCTTCAGGTCATAGCCATCTGCTTCAAGGCATATCCTCCACGGTAGATGCAGGTAGATGTTTTCTCTGCAATGGACCTCCATGGGCTTCAGGAGCACAGCCTGCCTTACCATGGTCTTCACCACAGGCTGCAGGGGAATCTGGTCTGAAGCCTGGAGCACTTCCTCCCTCTCCTTCTTCACTCTTCAATAACCTGCGTGTCCGCAGGACTGCTTCACTTTTTTCACTCCTTCATCTCACATCTGCTCTGCAGTGCTTTTACTCTTTCTTAAATACGTTTACAGAAAGGCACCACCACTCTCACTGCTGGGCTCAGCTTTGTCCAGCTGGGTTTGCAGCTGGATGAAACTGTCTGACATGGGGGCATCTTGTGGGGTTTTCTTACAGAAGCCGCTCCTGCAGCTCACCTGCTATGAAAAGCTTGTCGTGTAAACACAGCACTTCAACAAATTAAGCAATAGAGACATATTATCAATTTAAGTGTAAATTTCATAAGCTCTTCCAAAGGAAAGAGAGTCATACTGAAGTCAAGGATTCTATCACAATGCAGGCCTGGGTTATATTTGACCATGAGGATCCTGTAAGAAAGAAACAATGACCTGATCCAAAGCCAAATGAACCCATCAACTGTGTTTCTGATAAATGCAAAAAAACATTAATAGAGATCAGTACATTAACTTTTCACTACCTCAGGTAATATAAATCTGTTTTTAATTTCAAAGGAATGCACAAAAATTCCTTAAAAACCTCCAAACCCCAACATGTTACTACTGAAAGAGTCAACTTAAAAGAAAAAAAGTACAGAGAAAAATATACAAGTAAATTATTAGCTGTCACTTTCCCACAGAGAACAATTGCTAGCCTTGAAAAAACAGCTGCCTGATTATCAAAAGGATAATAGGAATCCCTAAACCATCCAAAAAGTAAAGTACTAATATCAGTTTTATATTTTTGAAATTAAAATTAGTTGTTCATTTGGCCCTCAAGTCTTGATTTTTTAAGCCTGTAATCTACTTACTTTCTATTCCCTCTGTTAAAAAGAAAGAAGAAAAGTAATTGTTGTCAGAAATAGTAAACTCATATTAATCACAATTACAAGGAGTAATGTCTGATTACAATTTTTAATCAATCATGCTATTCCATGTTTAACTCTCTAATGTTGGGACCACTAGAGTGGACAGCCATCTGTGCCTCTGTAAAATTAGAAATATGATGAATTATAGCTACTGGTAGTTTAAGACGATACCATGAATACAAATCATTAGAGCAGTGGCAATTTTAACATACTGCCAAAAATATTTTATCAGCTGTGTTTGCTGTTCTTCTTCTCATGGAAAAAAAAAGTTCCCAGAGAAAATTCCACACTTCACTCATCAGCTTTTCATAATGATTTATAGTGAATGAGAGGAAAGTTCAGACTTTCTGTTTATAAAACACAAATCCCTTTAGTCATAGTCAATACTACAGTCTGAAGATTACATTCTGCTCTTATCTCAGATGGTCGCTATCTAAAGTGAGTCTACTAAGTTTCCAGACTCTCAAATAACATATCTCTTAAGTATTACATTTAATCAAGTTACTGCATATTTATTGCCAGTATAACTGAGAGCAGAATTAGATCCCTTTGGAATAGTTGTATTCTTTCATGGCCAGTCTTCACGAACGAAGATTTGGGAAAGGTCTTTACCCTTCAAGCCTGTGCAGTAGATTTTTTTATTTTTTTTTTAGGTGAGACACAGTGTGCGCTGAACTGAGCCCACCCTTTAATCCTGAGGTTCATCTGCCAGGACCAAGCGAACTTGGAAAGTGGCAGCGAGGTCTTCAGGACGTAGGTTTGTTTAGAGTGACCTTCTCTTAGATGGATGGCCTTACAGGGCTGACGAGCTCCATCTGCCTGGGGAAGTCCCCTGACCGGGAATCAAACCCGGGCCACGGCGGTGAGAGCGCTGCATCCTAACCACTAGACCACCAGGGGGCCCAACCAGTTGTATTCACTGATTTGTCAAAATGACAGACTTCGGTCGGTAAGAGAATAGAAGGCCAAGTCCTTTGAATCATCAAACAAAATACAAACAATTCTTTATGGTAGTTAATAACAACATAAAGTTATAACATGCATTTTCTGAATCTAGTTAATTTATAGCCAAAACCAATAATGCAGACTTTTCAATTTTATGCCAACTATCTTTTATTACAGGAAGAGATTTATTAAAAAAACCAACAACAAACACCCAAACTGACTTTTTTTTCAGAATTAAATTTAAAATGGCTATTTATTATCATTTTAGTACTACTTTAAATGTGTGTTGTTATTTCAGAAGATAAAAAAGAAATCAGGTTGGAAGGGACTTTAGGAGATCCCCAGTTCAAACTCCTACTGAAAGCAAGATCACCACAAAGTATCAAACATGGTTTATCAGGGTCTTATCTACTCCCAAGAATGGAAAGAGGCTGCACAATCACTTTGGGCAGCCTGTGTCAAGGACTGAGTGTCATTGTGGGTAAAAGGATCATCCTTATACACAGTGAGAACCTCTCTTGTTTCAATTTATGCCCCTTGCCTCTATTACCCCATCTTGTGCCACTGTGTAGGGCCTGACATCTTCTCCATTGCCTACCTGTGTAGGGGAGTTGGTCCAGGATGAACGAGACCAGCTTTCTCATCATCTCGTCGTAGGAAAACTGCTCCAAGCCCCTGGTGTAGTGGCTACATAGTGCTTGCCCCAGTTTCTCCATGTCTTTCATGTACTGGAGGATCAAAACTGGATGCAGTACTCTAGAACCAATAAACCCTGAATGAATGGAGATAAGTTTCCTCAATTTATCAGCCATGCCTCTGATAATACAGTCCAGAATGTATTTAACATTCTTTACTAATAAATCAAATACCTCTTCACCACGTGTGTCCAGTGGTTACTATTTTTACATCTATGTAGTCATGCAGAAACATATTGTAAAAATATGGCTGATTTTATTTGTCAGTCTTGGTCTCAAAACAAAGATATTATCTTGTTTCCCTCCAAACTACTGTGAATTTGTTCTTCCTTTATGTTTTCTTAATCATGTGAATTGTTTAGTTGCCCTATTTTAAATGATCACTATATGTATTTAAAACAGACATGAAAGGTCAAGATGCAATGAAGATACTTTCTTTAACTGTATTGTGTCAAATCATTAGTTACATATAATCCCTGGAAAAAGATAGACAATAATCACCTTAAACCATTCAGGATTTAATGTTCTCTCTCCTTGGTGTATATTGATCACAACTTAGGATGATGCTTCACCTGAAATTTTATATGTTTCTGTTATTATTAAAGGGTACCACAGCCAGTATTGTCTTTTAGAATAAAATCCCTAAGGGTCTTGGCTCCTGACAAAGCTGACAGTTGACTTTGAGGCTTTTAGGATGATAGAGCTGGGAACAGAGCTAAATGTGTAACTTAGTGCCTTATGAAAAGAGATTGGGTTTGGACAAAAGTTAGTATTCAAATAAGGAAGTGGACTCCATTCTTAATTCTGTGAACAAAATTACCCTGCTAACAGTAGTTTTTCATCAAAACATATGACCTTAATCCATATTTAGCTCCAAATTTTATGGTGTCAGTTCTTTTTTTCATTTGAAAAAGCTTTGGATAGCTGGGTAGTTCAACATAAAGATAAAGACAAAGAAATTAAGGTGTTTACTTTTAAATAATGTTTGGTGAGTCTTGTAATTCAAAATTTTAAAAAAAACGCCAATGTACACAGTATTTTAGTTCTTGGAATGACTTGCATATTATATTGGCTTCATTTTTTCTGAAGCATCCTACAGCAACTTTATGATAAGCACAGTCATAACATATGAATTTTTCAAGAATATATGAAAGGATCAATGAAAAAAAAAGAAGGAAAAACCCAAACCTTTATCTTCAATGTTTTTAGTTCTTGCCTGCTCTTACAGAGAAAGACATGTTCTATTTTCAGTCTGTGTTATGTTTCACCATAATGAGCACAAAAAAGATGCAAATATGTATCGATTTTATACAGAGGTCAGTAAAAGGGACAAGCAATCTGTGGAAAAGTTAGCAGTCCTAAGTAGGAAAAGTAATTAGAAAGATGACTATAACCTCTCTTTAATGAATAGAAATAATAAATTACTTCCTTGGTGGTTTTGTGACCCTGTCAAGCTAGCAAGGTGGTCTTTCCTGAGTCGATCTATGTTTCGATCCTTTTTGTAATCACAGCCTCACACCTGTGGAAAAGAGCACCATTTATTAATTGATCCCTGATTGTTTTCATCTGTAGTGGGCAAGAAGCACTCAGGTTCATCTTCCCTTGTTCTGAATGGTTTTTGGGAGCAAAAACTTGGGCATTTGTCAACCACAGGTCTTGAACACTGTTTTTCTTTCGTCTTGGTGTTGTTGCTTGAGGCATTCACTTGTCAGTGTCACAGCAGGCTAGTGAGCAAGTGGAAATTACAGCTTTAGCAGCCAGCTCTACCACATGACCCATGTGAAAAATGTCCTCCCAAAACTAGCACTGGTGTTTTAAGTTTCATTAAAGCTATTATCCAGTGAAAGATATTCTTAAGAAAATCTACTTGTGTACATTAATTTGAGGTTTTGTCTGCTGGAATGAAGGTCTTTTGTCAAAGACAACCATTGGTTGATAAGCACTGTAATTGACATTGAATATTTTGAGGCTTTCTGCTCTTAAAGAATCCCAGACAATACAGTGACTGGAACGTCTCTCTGCTATGGGACAGGCATCTTCTTACTTCTGTGAGATAGGATGCAACAGCTGTTTTAACATTTCCTTGAGGTATGGGAGGAAAAGAGAAAAAAACCCACAATTCAGTTCATTTTCAAGCAGTACTAATGCAGTACTGCCTGTGCATTAAATATATCTGACAACTTCAGCTATCATGATTTTCAAAGCAGTTCTGCCTGTAGGCTAATATTTAGGAACTTTCATAAACTTCTTGACTCTGTCTCATAGGCCTAATTAAAGTTAACCTCCCTCACAAGGCTCTGAGGCAGCCATTTTTCTTGATATTAGTATATCTTGAATTGTCTATAGCGGTATTACAGAAGTTAGCAAGTTAGAGATAAAATAATCATACTATGCGTATTCAGGACAAACAAATAAAAAAAACAGTCATAAAAAATATCGACTGACATTGGGGAATTTTGGTGCTCCAATTCTTTTTTAGAAACCTGAAATTAAATTTTTAGACAGAAACAATACTGAATAAGCATACTCATTCTGAGATGTGATACATGCAGGAAGAATATGTAACTGCAAAAATGTGTTGGGAGCAGAAAAATGAAACTACAGCTTCTAAATGGGGTTACATCTCTGCTTGTATCTGAAGTTAATATATTCTGGGGCTTATATCTTCACACAACTTCTGAAATAATAATAATGACTGGATGATTGACTCTGATAAATCAATTAAATAATTACTAATGCATACTGGAAGATATCTTTAATTTTTCTATTCCCGCAGCTAACATAAATTTATAGATTTTCCAAAATTGACAAGAAAAGAATCTTTACTTTTAAGTAAAACTTGATATTGATCACTAGCTACTACAAATGAGTTTGACTGTAAATATGATTTCTGAGATTATTCTGATATAGTTTGCACCTGAAAACCTACAATATCTATTCTTCAGGTTTGATATGTGTTCAGGTGAAGTCACACTCAAAAGTTTGCTGCCATTTGGAGACAAAAGTTCCCATGAACAAATTCTGGATTTGATTTAATTTAATTTAGATCAGAACCCAAGTGATATTCCTTTAGAGAAATTAATCTAAACAATCCATTCAATGCACTTCAATTTTCAGAATGAGGCAGAAAAATCTAAATAAAAATCTAAGTTTCTATAAGCAAAAGCTGTAAATTTTAACAGTAAGACCTTCCCACTCTCAAAATTTTAATAGAAAATGTATACTAGAAGATGAACTTGAAGATTTTTGTAGCAATTTGCTCCTCAAGACACTCGTCAGTCAAATATCTGGCTTTAAAAATGCTAAGAGACAAGGCAAATGTCTTCATATTTTATTGTAGGCTGTGAGAATGATCTACAAAAATGGATTTTTAAAATGCAATTATTAAATCCTGTAAACATCAGGGGATTGGGAATCTTTTTAGGCTGTCAGTCTTGTCATATGGGCAAAGTCCAAAAGCCCATCGAGGATGTAGTGTTTATGTTCGATGAGCTGCCAAAATGTAATTAAAATTTTTTGGAATACTTACATGTTAGCACATTTGAAAGAAAAAAGCATTATAAAGGAAAAGGGAATGCAATTTATCATACTAAAATTAGTACACTGAAGAAATGTGGGCTGTATTTTAGAGACATTGCCAACAACCAGTCATGCATGTCTATTCTTCTGCCAGTGTTAATCTTGTGCATTGTACTTTCCTTTCTTTCCCTTTCTAATTTTTTTTTTGGTTCTATTTGAAAAATACAATAAAGGAACACAGGACAAGTGGGTGAAAAAAGGCTGGGGAGAAGTGTAATAAAAAATATAATGCTATCACCTCATTTTTTTTACTGCAAATTCAGACACTGAGAATTTTTGAATACACCTAGTGATATTCCATAATCCAGGCCATTTTTAAAATGTTAAACATATTACAGTTTTCCTTTATCTGAAGGATATAACCATGTAACTGCTGTATGTCCCTGGACAAATAAAAATTATTTTCTTTGTCATAATTGCTGTGCTTTTATGGTGGAAATTTTGCATTTTCTGTTATATATCTCTGCTTTCAGTGAAAGAAGATTTAAGGCAATACTGATGGGGCATTTTAGAAAGGTTTGTACAAAAGGGTAGGACTACTGACAGAAATTTCACCTTAACCCTGATGGAAGACTTATCACATTTCATTACATTATTCACGCCTTTTATGTTGGGTTACAAAAGAGACGCCTAATTTATGTCTAATACCTACTCTCCTTCCACAACAAGGGATAAGTACCTCTACATACAACTTCATCTGTGCCACATATAGGAAGGATGTGCATATCTTGTAACACACCTTGGTACAGTGACTACATGTCTTTGAGAGGATATTCGCAGTCTCTGAAACATAAAAACAAAGGTGGAAAAGGCCAAGCTTAGTCTTGGAAAAAGTCAATTAGATAAGCATCAGAATTCCAGTCTTTTTAAAAAAATGTACTTAGTCTGGTTTCACAAAACTGAAAAATCTACTTTCTTGCACTGTTTTGTTCTGATATTTTGTATAATAGAGCACATCTACACCCACATTTTGGTAAGTATGCCAGGTGTGGAGCTCACCGGTTCTAATTTCATTATTTTTTTTC